>NC_133529.1:57718270-58318270 GCF_048544455.1 Silene latifolia | reverse complement strand
AGAGAGAGAGAGAGAGAGAGAGAGAGAGAGAGAGAGAGAGAGAGAGAGTAATAAACATTAAATAAGAAGGGAAAAGGGAGAGAAATATTACTGAAATAAATACGGAATAGAGGAACAAAGTAGGAGCAGTAAAAGTAACGTAAGTGGTGTCAGAGAGAAAAGGAGAGAGGTACAACTGACGTCCTACCTTTCTATTTATAAGAAAATAGGAATTATTTAACCTAATGACGGAAATAAACCTAAAAAGGCCAAGCCCGTAGGATAAACCACTCGATTGAGTGGTTTTAAACTACTCGATCGAGCAATTCAAAGCTCAGACCATTCGATCGACCAAAAGAAGCACTCGATCGACTAAACCCATATATGAAACAGTTCGATCGACCAACTAAAGTACTCGATCGACTGATTGTTTGACCTAAAACCACTCGATCGACCAGTTAAGTACTCGATCGAGTGAATCTGGACTTCAGCAGCTCATTAATCTCGTTAGTTTGACTTTGACTTGTCCTTTTAGCTCCCGAAACAGCTTCACGCATCCCAAGATAGCTATAATTCCGCTCCAAATCCACTCTTCCTCCAAATGCATGGAAAATGGACGATAAATGGCTTGATTTCACTACTTTCTGGTTCATTCCTGCAAATAAGACAAAATAACCCAAAGTAGCATATTCGGGGCATTTCGTAGCATATAACTACGATAATAGCATAGAAATACGTGCATAAAGTAGGCTAAAAAGACTATATAAAATGCACGTATCAATCACCAAGGTCGCGGACATGACACTGAAATGTGTCTCCCCCTAAAAGGCGCCATCCTTGATATGATCGAAAAGGGAAAATTACCACTACCTCCCTCACCAAACGACAGGAACAACCATCCTGAAAACCCTATTGAACAAAGTCAGGAATCTTTCCTAGATTGCTCTCACCTCATCTCTCCTGACGATGAGAAAATTCATGCAATTGACGAATATGGCATACAAAGCGATGTAATGATGCTCTTTGTCTCTATAAACAACATATTCACAAAGCTGTAAGTGGCTATCAGTGACTTTAACACTCGATTAGCTAATTTCGAGAAGAGGTTTGGTAGTACCAAAAATGAACCAGACCAACAAGGAGAAGACCAACCCTTGATTCACCAACCAATGAGTGATGAAAATGAGGAATCATCTAATGGTTCGCACACCCATGAACCTACCAACAAAGAACATGAAATCACCTCACCGAAATCCCTTTCAAAATACCAAGCAACATCCCAAAATCTTCCCATTGACAACGACCAAATCTTGTTTCCACTCAGGGTTCACAAAAACAAAGCTCACAAAAACACCAATGTTGGCACCATGGGAAAACATCAAAGGGTATTCACGGATCTGGGAATAGCATACGACACCGCTCTGAAGATACTTGCTTCAAAAGGAATGCTGCAACCCATTGGTCCGACTCCGGACCCACCCAAACACAGGAGAACCCGATTCCGGGATGATAATGCTTATTGCCAATACCTCCAAGGCAAAGGTCATGATACTGAAACGTGCTACAAGCTGAAGAATGCCATTCAAGATATGATAGAAGTTGGCAAAATCTTAATCGCACCTCTCAGTCAAGAAAGTCCTCCTGAATGTCTCAAGCAAAACAACAAAGTCGAACATTCTCAAAGGGCATTTACTAATCTCAACACAACTTATGCCGCAGCTCTTCAAAGGCTCATGACCGAAGGGAAGCTACAACCAATCAAGCCCACTACGGACCCGCCTGAATGCAGGAAAACCCGTTTTTGGGACGGCAGTGCCTATTGCCAATATTATAAAGGAAAAGGTCATGATACTGAAACATGCTTCAAACTGAAACATGCTATTCAAAAAATGATCGACAACCATGAACTGATAGCTTTATCCCTATGCCAACCAAGTGATGAAGACAACCCTAATGGACATCTCATTCTGCAAGGAGATGAAAGCCTCATGGACTATTGTCCTCATATCATCCCAAACAACAACAGTGAAGTGCTCAAGTGGATCAATGCTCAAGACCAAACATTCAAGCCGCTGGATGCTATGAAGGAGACCCTCGAGGAGGACGGTGATGATTAGGAGTCCGTAATATGATTGAGTCCGAGTCCGAGTCTTAGGCTTTCTCGTATCTATCCTAGCGTCTGTCTTTCTATTCTTAAGTGACAAGCTGGGGGCTATCCCCATGAGTCACACATATTGCTTGAGTCTGTGCTAACCTCTTATTTATCTTAATAAAGGCACAACTTTCACGCATATTCTTCTCTCTTCCTTTACCAGTTCCCGTTGACCACGAGAATTGATTTGAGAATTGATTTTTAAAAACCACATTCTGATTCAATTTGAGTACACTCAAAAGACGTTCCGTACTAAGTAAGCAAAGGACCCGAAACTCCGTGTCCATATCTTTACCTATTCCATGTCTGGCAATAGAAACCTTTCATTAGCACCCAATTTAGAACGAGCTTTTATCAAAGTGATTCTACGACGAACCCAGATAACAACCCAGAACATCTCCTTGTGCATGATCAATGATGGAAGGCAAGCCCATTTCCCACAAAAACATCCCATCACAAAGAATCGACCTCTCACCACCAGGTACATCCCCGCTTGCACCTTCACTATCCTCGAACAAAGGACAGTAAAGAACGAGTAGATCTAAGCCTACCAATTTCCAAAAACGAAACTACCAAAGCAAACGACAAACCAATAGGAAACACATGCCTCCAAGTTGAGACCTGGACCCACCAAGTCAAACCCTTTTCCCACAAAAAAAAACACACCAAAAACACAAACAAACGTCTAACAAAAATGTTAGTCTAACCTAAACAAAAAAATAAAAACTTCAAACCCCTAAAGCGGTCTACTCTTCCGATGCCCTCGGAGGAAGATCTGTTAGACTGGAGCTCCATAACGTTCGTGAATTCGACCGTGATCCAGTGCATGAACAATAGATACCACCGACTTGTCAAAACAACTACAACACATAAGGGACCAGCAACATTCCCAATTTCTCCAAAGCAAAGGTCCCGTTCAAAAGACCTAACTCATAAACCAACAATAAGACCAAAGTTATTTAGCCAAACTCAAAAGGTAATTCACCCAAAGCCGAAGCAAAAGCAAAACTCATAGCTAGAAGCTACTCAGGCGAAGGCCCAAGCCAAAATAAAACAAAACCAGATTGAAACCCTTCTCGAAAGGCCTAAATCCAAAGAAAGCATGAAACACCAAAAACCTCGGACCGATGAATCCAAAACACAAAACCCCAGGCCAATGAGTCCAACACAAAAACCATGGACCATGAGTCCAAAACACAAAACCTCGGACCAATGAGTCCAGCACAAAAAACTCGGACCAATGATTCTAACCACCGAGTCCAGGACTAATGAGTCCAAAGCCCAGGACAAACGAGTCCAACACACAAAATACCGGACCAATGAGTCCAAAACACCAAGTTCAGGACCAATAAATCCAAGGCCTAGGACCAATCAGTCCAAACCACAAAATCCCGGACCAGTGAGTCCAAAACACCAAGTCCAGCACTAATGAGCCCAAAGCCCAGGACCATTGAGTCCAACACACCAAATCCCGGACCGATGAGTCCAAAACACCAAACACCAAAACCTCAACCAACACTGTTTCACCCCTAAGTCCTTCTAGAGACTGCTACAGGGAGACCTATCTAGGATTTTGAGGATTCCCTTCAAGCTCGTAATATCACACCTTAACCTTTAAGGTCCAGACATGGGATTCTGATCCCATATTTATTTACCAATCATTTCGTGCTCGGGCCACATCAAGCTTGAGACCCCATTCCGGACCACATCACAAGTCGTAACCCATCGACCTAAACACCACAAATAAAAGCTCCAGATTTTTATCTGTCAAACAAACCTATTATTACCAGGCTTCACATTCCATAATGTCGAAGCCATTTTTACCCTGACCCAGATACGGGGTCTTCAAAAAAAAACATTGCTCCCTAGAACGGGACATGCCCATTTAACCCTTAGGGACCACTTTTTAGTGTGCTCATATGATAAGGAACATTTTCACAAAATATATATCTTCATTTCATAATCGAGGGGAATTCTCTCCAATCAAATTTCGTGTCACCAAACGGAATTTACCGTCGTGACCCTCAGCTCCATATTTTTATCTGTCAAACAAACCTATTGTTACCAGGCTCCACATTCCATAATGTTGAAGGCATTTTCATCATTGACCCAAATACGGAGTCTTCAAAAAACATTGTTCCCCGCAACGTGACATGCCCATTTCATCCTTAGGGTCCACTTTTTAGTGTGCTCACATGATAAGGAACATTTTCACAAACTATATCTCTTGGACTCGTAATCGAGGGGAATTCTCTCAAATCAATTTTCGAGTCACCAAACGACATTTACCGTTATGACCCTCACACTTTAAGGTCCTAACAGTTAGCTTATACCCACACACGCAGAACTACGATTTGATTTGATTTCACACCACGCGAATACGTAGGTAGTCCTTCAAAGACGCAACCATACACCTCAAAATCAATTATCAACACACACAGCAGAACTACGATCTGGTTTGATTTCATACCATGTGAATATGTAGGCAGTCCTTCAAGGACTCAACCATACACCTCAAAATCAATTATCAACACAAATGAATAACTACGATCTGGTTTGATTTCGCACACACGCGAATATGTAGGCAGTCCTATTACTAGGACACAACTACAACCACACCCCCACACACATTCAATTTTCACACCTTTAATTTGCAACCCATTTCACACACAGCAAGAACTACGATCTGGTTTGACTTCGCAAAGACGCGAATACGTAGGCAGTCCTATTACGTGGGCACAACCACACCCCCACACACATTCAATTTTCACACCTTCAATTTACAACCCACTTCACACCCAGCAAGAACTACGATCTGGTTTGTTTTGTCAAACACTCGAATACTTAGGTAGTCCCTTAATAAGGACACAACCGCATACCCCTTTCATAACCGCATACCCCTTTCAATCTCAAACATCATCATCAATCCTCCAAAGGAGCCCACCCAGCTACAAAAATTAATCTTATACCTCTTTACTTGAGGCTTCTTCCTTAAGACGTCGCCCATTCCTCCTTTTGCCAAATTCCCATCTTCTCACTCTGGGAGCTTCTCTTTCGAGACACCACCCATCCTTTATCCTCAAATATATTATAAGTCTCAACTACAGTCCAAGATGAACCGCCCATAGTCTAGTGCTCGGTTCGGACGATGACAAGGTCTTGATTCCGCTCTCCGAATCATCAAAACTCGAGAAGGGATCTCAAATAAGCAAACGGAGCCGAAGATGACTGGAGGACATAATCAATTCATATTCCCCAGCCGAGCGGACCTTTTACTCCAATGATGCGCGTTGTCATCCTTTCTTGTCTAGGAGTTGCACACATATAAGCAAAGTCTGTCAGAGTCACCCTGTATCGTGTCAATACCGAGTTTGTATCACGTTCACGACTGTCTGTTTGTCAGTCTGTCAGTATGCGTCCATTTGAGTCAATGTCGCAACGGTCACGTGTCTCCAATATATCAAATCAGGGATCTACGTGCAACAAATTCAAACTCTGAACAACTCTCAAGCCTCACAAACTTCTATCTCCCCTTATTCGAGATATTACGTGCTAATTTCTTACATGGTTTTTGTTTGGGCTAAAAATAGCATAATAAAGAAGGCCCACTTAATAAAATAAAGACTGTGAAAGAAGTGATAAGGAGAAAGGAAGCCCGCGGTTGGAGAAAAGGGGAACGGGCTTAAGGAAGATTAGGAGCCCATCATAGGAAGCGTCCGCATTAAGGAAAGGAGCGTCAGAGAGAAGTTAGGGAGAAGTTAGGGAGATCAAGGAGAATTGGCAAGAGAGTCCGGGTTTTGGAAAGAGTCCTTATGGAAATTATATTCCCTTTCCATATTTGAGGTAGGACATCTCTAGGGTTCTTACCCTATAAATAGCCAAGGAAGCAAATCAAGAAGTCATTCATTCAACACACAATTCAAGACATCCGCACTTACGCATTCACATCAAATTCCACAACACATTATCCTCAAGTATACGCTCACCTGAGATCTTGTAGGCCTGATACCTAGCTCCAGCGAGATTAGTATAACATTGCTATTGTAATCATCCTCCTATTCATATAGTGCAATACTTGGCAGGGTACCGTCCCTCCCGCGGTTGTTCCCACATTAGGTTTTCCGCGTCACCAAAATCTTACGTGTCAACTTACATTACGCACTTTATCTTTATTTATTCACATACGAACAAACATACATCAAACCAACGAATATAGACTACATTGACCCTAATTAATCGACTTGGGTAAAAATACCTAAACAGTTTGGCGCCCATCGCCACCACCACCGTCTACCCAAAATACAACATCAACAGTGGCCACGCAGGCTCCCGGACATACCTCAAGAATCATACCGACAACAAAAGCTTCTCTACCTCCCAGGACTCCTGCTGTCGTGACCCAGGCCAGGTCAGAAAAGGGAACAGCAAGTTCAGGCACCACTCCGCCACCTAGTCCCACACAAATCTTACTCACCGGCTTGGAAAATCTTCAGAAAGCTATGGAAAACATGAGAGAAGACCAAAGGAGAGCAGATGCTGAGGCAAGAAGAAGAGACAGAGAGCTCGGGCACGATTGATATCCCGAAACAAAGAAGCGATCACCCCCCAAGAAGTGGGACAGTGAAGGAAGATCTCCTTTGATAGATTTGACACGGGAGTATCGGGCAAATAGGTAGATACCACGGCCGAACTAATAACAAGATTAGATTTGGCTACGATGCGTCGGATGGAAGAATAACCCCACGAGGGTTAGGATACCTCACACCGGATAGGCGGGCACCGCCAACCGCATAGAGACACAAACAGGTGGCCTCCCCGTCCAGCCCCCCGCAACAATTGGGCGGACACACAGCAGGATCCGAGTCAAACCAAGCAAGTGAACCGCGTGGGGGACAATCGTTACGACAACCCCCCGGCGCCGAGCCTATCGAATCTTCATGAACCCGGATCGGGAGGAAATACGCAGCGGTGACGACGGACCCCAGTTCGGCCAAGTATAACCACTCAAGCGTTGGAGCTAAAAGAGATGCTTTGAGCGGGTCCCAGGGGTTACCACCCCCACTCGAGAAAGCAACTCTGAGACGATTCGCCGACTCACCATTCGTGGATACCATATCCATCACAAACCATGCCAAAAGGGATTCACAAATCCAAATATGCCTCTCTTTGATGACACAAAGAGACCCCTTTCATCATATCACCAAGATAAGCGAAAAAATGATGACGGTGACAGCCATATGGCGAGTTAAGGAAGCTGCATGTGCAAAGGGTTCGAGTCCACCCTAACAGACCAAAGACTTTGATGGTTTGTAAGCACGCCCAACAGTCGATATCTACATTTGCTTTGAATTGGTGAATGCATTTACTCAGCAGTTCGCAAGCAGCAGAAAACCACAAAAGCACGCAGAGACCCGTATGAATCGTCCGGGGGCGGGAGAGAGCATTGGAGAATATAATACTAGGTTCAACAATGAGAAGGTAGCGATGACGAGAGTGTGATGTCTCAACAAAGCAGTAGAAGCCTTGAAGAGGCCTCCACCACGACTCCGACCTATACAAGCAGTTAACCATGCATCCATGCCATAGTTTCAAAGTAGTACAGGAGAAGGCAGCTGCCGTAATCAGGTTGGAGGAAGACGTCTTAGCCAGAGACAGCTTGCTAAGCACGCCTAGTATCTCCAGTACCTCAACCATAGAGAAATCAGGAAGAAAGCAAACCACCAGCAAGAAGGACGAGAGGTACAGACCATACGGGATGGGTGTCAACAGAATCGAAGAAAATCAGCTACTCCCCACTCTGGCAGAGTACGGATTCACCACAGGAATCGGAGGAATATTGAAGGCACTCGGGAGATGGGAGATGGAGTCGGTGGCCCAACCCACCAAGAGGAGAGCGGGGCATGGAGGAAGGACAAGAAGAAGATGTGTGAGTTCCACCGGGATATTGGGCACAACACTGAGGATTGCTATACATTACGAAGAGAGATCAAGCGCCTGTACGAACAAGGAAAGCTGAGCCACCTATTACCACGTGGGGGCAAGCAGCAAGATAAGGTAAGCTCTGCCAAGCCGGTAGACCCACCCACATGCACCAAAATTATAAACGTGATAACAGGCGGCTCAGACTTGAGAGGACTGACATATTCAACAGCCAAGAGACACGCTACAGAGACCAAAGGAGATAGGCCAGCCAATTCATGCAGAATTTCTCACAGTGACCTGCCAGCAGTCAGCTTTGATGAAGGAGATGCATACGATGAGCGAGAACATCATGACGCACTTATTATCACCTTATCAATGGCCAATTGCACAGTCAGAAAGGTCTTGGTAGATACAGGAAGCTCGATCAACTTGATCATGCTGAAAACTATAGAAAATATGGGATTCAGCGAGAAGGATTTGCAGAGGAAGACTATTCCGCTAGTAGGCTTCAGTGGGGAAACAGCCAGCTCACTAGGGGAGATAGTAATCCCAACCTATATGGGGGGAGTCAACAAGCAAGTCAGGTACCTGGTTATAGACGGCCCCTCTACTTACAACGTCATCTTGGGAAGACCATGGTTGCACCAAATGAAGGCAGTCTCCCAACATATCACCAGTGCATAAAATTCCCCACTCCATGGGGAGTAGAAACGATAAGAGGAGATCAGGAGGAAGCTAGAGGCTGCTATAAGAAGGCACTCAAGTGCACTGCCAACCCCCCCGCATAGCAATTACGATGACCTATCCAAGATGCGAATACATCGAACCGCCAGCAGAAGAGCTGGATCAAATCAACCTGGATAAGCTGCACCCAGAACGAACCGTGCTCATTGGAGCAGGATGTACAGGAAGCTTAAGACATCAGCTAGTCAAGTTCTTACATGATAACATGGATTGTTTTGCATGATCACACGATGACATGACAGGAATAGATCCGTCCATCATAACACATAAGCTTAGTGTAGACCCAAAGTGTAAGCCCATCCAACAGAGAAGAAGGAAGTTTGTAGCGGAGAGAAATAAGGTAATCAACCAGGAAGTAGATAGCCTGCTGGCGGCAAAGAAAATAAGAGAAGTAAAATATCCAGAATGGCTGTCCAACGTAGTGGTGGTGCCTAAGAAGAATGGGAAGTGGAGAGTATGTGTGGACTTCACCGATCTCAACAAAGCATGCCCTAAAGATCCATTCTCGCCGCCTCATATTGATGCAATGGTGGACGCAACAGCTGGACATGAGATGTTAACATTCCTAGACGCATGGAGTGGATACAATCAGATCAAGATGGATCCTGCAGATCAAGAGAAGACAACATTTATGTCTGAAAGAGGAATATATTGCTACAACGTCATGCCATTCGGCCTAAAGAACGCAGGCTCCACATATCAGAGGCTGGTTAACCGCATGTTCAAAGAGCAGATAGGAAGAACAATGGACGTGTATATTTATGACATGGTGGTGAAATCAGAAAAAGCCAGAGATCACATGCAACATCTAGCAGAAACATTCAGCACCCTCAGGGAATACAAGATGAAGCTAAATCCAACTAAATTCACCTTCGGAGTATCTTCTGGCAAATTCCTGGGCTATATCGTAACTCAAAGAGGAATAGAGGCCAAAGATCGAGCGGATCAAAGCCATCTTACACCGAGTCACCCGAGAAGCCTAAGGATGTTCAAAGACTAGCCGGAAGGTAGCGACCAACAGGTTCATTTCAAGATCTTCGATAAATGCGAGTCGTTTTTACGACGTACTAAGGAAAAGCCGGAAGTTTGAATAGACCTCGAGCACGAGCAAGCCTTCGAGAGTCAAGCATTACCTCGGCACCCGCCGCTCATCAAATCCGGAGCCAGGAGAACCACTATTCCTATACCTAGCCGTCACAGAGGTAGCAAAGTGAGTCTTTGTCCCGGTCGAGAGCAAGAAAGGGAGCGAGAAGCCGATACTACGTGAGCAAGTCCGTGCTTTGCCGCGAGACCCGTACACATCCCTTGAAAAGTTAGTACTAGCATTGGTAGTGGCATCTCGCAAACTGCACCCCTATTTTGAGTCCCACATTGGGCATTTCGTGACCAATTACCCACTAAAAGCTATAATGAGGAAGCCTGAACTGTCAGGCAGAATGTCGAAATGGTCTGTACACCTCAGTGGGTACGACATCCAATATGACCCCAGAACAGCAATCAAATCACAAGCATTGGCCGACTTCGTGTCGGACTTCAGTCCTGCCATCCAGAATCTAGCAGATAAAGAGATCCTCACCTTAGAAGGAAGCAAGGAGGCAGAGGTCTGGCAGATGCATATTGACGGAGCCTCCAACCAAAGGGGGTCAGGCGTAGGATTAATTCTGCAGTCACCACAAGGAGACCTGATAGCGCAAGCAGTAAGATGGGAATTCAAGGCAACCAACAATGAAACAGAGTATGAGGCCTTGATATTGGGAATGAAGCTAGCTTTGGAGTTAGGGGTCAGGCACCTCCTCATATCTAGTGACTCTCTGTTAATAGTCAACCACGTGAATGATGTGTTTATAGCCAGAGATTCGAAGATGATTGCATACCTAAAAGTAGCAAAGGAGTTAAAATAGAAATTCGAAACTTGCAATCTTAAACAGATCCCTAGAGATCAGAACGTGGAAGCGGACGCCTAGCAACCCCGGGGCAACATTTAAACCAACGAGCTATCCAAAGATTCCAATAGCACACATCTGGAACCGTCCATTCGAAGACGGACGAAATAGACAGAGGTGAACCGGAGGATCCACAGAGCGAGAAAGAAATCCGAGCGATTCTGAGAGGAAGGTGAGAGCTCCCGGCCAAACAGCGACCGAGCCAAATAGCCGATCGAGCGACGATCGCGCACACCTTACCTAGACCGGCCGCGATATAACAAGCTACCGGATGACAAGAAGGAAGTAAGAGCTTTGAGTGAAGGCCTCGATTCATACTCATTGATGATACATTATACGAGAAAATCACTAGCGAGCCCCTACTTACGGTGCCTGGACAAGGAAGAAGCACGATCGTGTTGCATGCTCTCCACGATGGCGAATGTGGAAACCATGCAGCGGGCGGAGTCCTGCAAATAAAGCCCTCAGACAGGGATACTATTGGCCTACAATGAAGGCAGATGCAGCAGAGTACGCACGTAAATATGACGCCTGCCAGCGCTCATGATCCATCAGCCAGCAGAGCCCCTGCACCCTATCATTTCTCCCTGGCCATTCATGGCATGGGGCATGGACATAGTAGGCCCTTTACCACGGGCCACATGAAACAAAACTTGGATGTTAGCAATGACAGATTACTTCTCCAAGTGGATAGAGGCAGAAGCATTCACGGAGGTCAAAGATAAACAAGTCATTTCGTTCATAAAACGAAACATCATTTGTAGATTTGGTATCCCATCAGAAATCATATGTGACAATGGCTCACAATTCATCTCCAACGACACCGAGGGATACTGTGCCAGGTGGAGCATCACCTTAAAAAAGTCAGCACCTAGGACTCCAAAGTCCAACGGACAAGCTGAATCTAGCAACACAATCATTATGGACAATCTGAGAAGGAGGTTACAGGAGTTAGGAGGAAAGTGGGCAGATGAATTGCCACTAGTATTATGGTCAGACAAAATGACACCAAAGCTAGTAACAAGTCAAACACCCTTCAACCTGGTGTTTGGCGCAGAAGCAGTCATTCCGTCAGAAGTTCTAGTTCCCACTCACATGTATGGAAATATGACAAGGGAACTGAACAGTACAGAGATGACCAGAAGCCTGGACACAGTTGACGAGCTACGAGCAAGTGCAAAAATACGTCTAGCTGCCTCAAGCAGTCAGTGGCCAGGAGTTACAACAAGAATGTGAAAGTCATGCTCCTGGAGGTAGGAGACCTAGTTCTCCGAGAGGTGTTTCAAAACACTAAGAATCGAAAGGTAGACAAATTCGCCTATAAATGGGAAGGACCATACCAGGTAGAAGGAGTTGTTGGCCATGGTGCATACAGACTGATGACTATAGACGGTCAAATCATACAACGCCCATAGAACATACTTCACCTGAAGAGATATTACTTTTAATAATAAGTAGATTTTAGCCTTCAGGATGATGTACTATGAAAAGCCAAATCATTTTGAAATTAAAATAAAAAACCGGTAGTAGGCACACTGCCAATTTCACTCCTATTTCTGGTGTCTCTAACTATTTTAAGATTTTAAACTGCTATTAGATGGTGTGGTCTGGCAGCGTCCTGGGACCAGAATTGCTCTGGTACCCCATGAGATGGCGTCAGGTACTTCACATCATTTTAATTGATTTTCCTATTTCCAGGCTTCTCTAGGTATATCACTCTGAAGCCTAGTGTCTATGGTACGTTGAAAGGTTATCTAGCAGGACTGTCAACTGCCAACGCAAGGGGGCAAGGCACATGGCACTCCAACATGCCTAACCTATTTTCTCCACAAGGAGCACCCTCACCAGGCGGACTGTGGAACATACGAAAGGGAGCCTGGTTGACAGCTGAATACGCTTATCCAGCTACCCCTGATACCACCCCCTGGACGTAGCTCGCACTAATCGCAATTAATCAGGACCCCAGCATGCATGCACAAACGAACATGGAACGTAGGGATATCTGCGCGCTACGAATCCTGCAAAGATCTCCATTTGGTCCTAGAATGACGATAAACTTGCCTCAATAAAGCCCCTGTTGGCTTAAAACGAGATGAACACACCTTGCGTCATGAACAAGGTTAAGTAGTCCAAAACTGCGGCATACGCCTAAATCAGCCATCCGGCTGACACGACAGCTAGCTTAGTCTGGATCAGTCTTTTCAGGCTGACCAGGCTGGTCTAAATCAGCCTCCTAGGTTGACACGGCCACTTCTCCTTACATTACGGCATACGCCTAAATCAGCCATCAGGCTGACACGGTAGCTAGCTGAGTCAGAACGTTAGCCTCTTCAGGGTGACAGGACTCGCCTAAATCAGTCAAACAGGCTGACACGGCAAAAACTTCCCAAAAACAGGGAAGATAAACAACAAACTTACGATGTGTAAGCTAAAACCTTGCCAAACTATGACAAGGGGCATTTCAAAATATGGCCAAAAGTACGGCCCAAAGTTTAACCGCCACCTTGGCGGGGCAACCACAAAAAAACAAGTTTAAAACTTATAAAGTGTGCCACCTCTGGGCCAGACTACCAAAAAAGTTCATCAAAACATAAAAACTTAATTATCAGTCACATTAATGACCTCCACCTCTGGCATCTCCTCTGCCTGCTGACCGCTCATTTCAGGTACTGCACCAGCTTGCATATCCTTAGCCGCCATAGCTCCCTGAGCTTCGTCAGCAGCATCCTGGGACATTCCAGCATCACCCCCAGCAGCCTGCTCAGCCAATGCAGGAGAATTCACCTCACCGACCTCAGGCATCAGCACACTCAGATCGGGTTGGGTGGGGTAGAGCATCTCCAGCTGCTTCTCCTCTTCCTCTATGGCCTGATGGGTGGGAGCCTCCTCGAGGGCAGCACGCATCCCGCTGATCTTTCCTCGCCAGGTAGCATAGGCAACGACATTGGTGGCCAGGGAGATCAGCTCACTGATTTTCTCATCAGAGCGCTTGAGGGAGTCAGAGAAAGTATTGCACACCGACTGAGTACGCGCCAGCTGATCAGCCCCCTCTTTCAGCTTCTTCTTGGTGACACCAAGCTCAGTCTTCAGCTCCACCACACGCTCCTTCAGATCGATCCGCTGCTGTGCCAAATCAGCCACAGTCTCCTTCAGCTCTGGTTCTTGGCGCTGGTAGCACGACTGTTCGTCTGCACTATGTTGATCATCTTCCTGTTGTAGAGTGCAGACTGGAGGGTCTGGGGCAGAGAAAATCAAGAGTCAGCAAGGAAGTTAGGAGGCAGAATCTAAGTAAAGCAACAGATAGACAGGTAGAAAATGAAGAATATTTACCATGAAGGCGTTGTGCACGTCATTTTCAGCCATCTCCTCTGGGGAGAACTCCGAAAACGTTTCCTCAACAGGAGGAGAGAGCAGATGATCAATCTCCGGCCAGTAGGGCACCTTGTCCACATTCCCAAAGACTTCTGGGAAATGAGCAATGATGCCTCCACTAGACGAAGCACGAGGATTGGCAGGAGGATGGTGAGATAACGGGTTAACCTCCAGGGGCTCACGTGCAGCAGAACTGGAAACTGTGGGAGGAGTCTGAAAAGAGGCAGCAGGAGCACTCCTCTTGGAGGCAGAGGCCACATCGGGGTGAAAGGTCTCTTTATTTTAGCACTTTGGAGGATGAGTTCCAATTGATCAACTTTTGAACCCGCAAGCATACATAGCCTCGCACGACGAGAATACTTAAACGTCGTGAAACACATGCAAATAAAGAGTGGTTGCGAAGTCTTACCGAAGACATACTGTGGGGACGAGGAGGATTGGAGGAAGAAGCGGTGAAAAACCGGGAAGCGAGTGTCCGGGAACTTTCTCTCGATTCAAAGATCTTTGAGCAACGACTTCTTTGCGGGTAGGGATCTTGGCGCCAATACGGATAAGGTCACAGGGGCCTGCACGAAGACCATGAAGTAAGCTAGTAAGCAGCAGGATAAAACAAATCAGGTGACAGGAAGACTACTTACTCGAAGTTAGAACCCATTTCTCGAAAATGTAATCAGCAGGACGCTGGATGGAGTCCTTCCTCACGTAGAGGATGTCCTCAAACCATTTCTCATCACGAGATTTTGACACGTGTCTGAAGGGAGCCTCTCCACGGCCCCAGAATGAGAATTGACCCCTGCCCAGGGATCTGATGTTGTACATATGAGCCAGATCGCCCGGTGACAGATTTACAAGATCGACCGGCGGCCGAGAGAATAGAGACGAACTCTCCAAATGGCAGCAGAAATTTGTGCCATAGCGAAATTGTTGGTGAGGATGAAATCTTGAATGGGTTTAGGGAAAGGAAAACGGAGGCCATATCTAAACGGGTACAGGTAGAAACTAACCCACCCTTGACGAAGGGCGTCAGCTTTTTGTCCCGGTTCAGGGATGGCGATATACACCCCGTCACCAAGTGAAGCGTATACGGAGCGGAAGACTTTATTGTGGATTCAAGTGAGGCGAAAGATCCGAATGCACTAGGTGCAACCCGACCAGATCGTGTCACTTGGCGTGATAATGGCGAAGCGGAAGTCTTTTTTGTTTTGTTTTATGTTTATATTGTGCAAGAATGAAAGGATATTTGTTTCGATTTCTTGTGAAGAAATCGACCCAATGGGATATTTGCTATCACTAGACCTATAGCGATAACAATGGGGAATTACTCGAAAACGCGTCAAGTAATTCGACTTAAACTGCGGAGCACGTCCTTAGTTCAAGGCAAGACTCGAAATCATCGACTCTTTGAAAAGATTGAAACAACAAGTTTCTCTCTCTAAAAGGTTTTTTTTCTTCAACTTGGATGATTTACAAATGAGGAGGCTAGGTCCTTATATAGGACAAAAGCCTTGGCCTCCAAGCAAGCATTTAATGCTAGTTTGTAAGTTCTAGGATGAATGAATACATAGAACTTACAACCTAGACCTTTTTGTCAACTTTTATTCAAACTAGGTTGAAAATGCAAAAAACTAAGTAGGAATTCCTCTCCCCTTGGTGCCGCCACTTTCCTCTCTTTTCTCTTGTTCCCACACGACATTCCTCTTGTTCCCACACGGTTTCAAGGTTCTCGCGGGTCTTGAGCTTTAATCGCACATATTTCCTATCTTTTATTTGAACCCATCCAATTTTTGTGCGCGAATATGCATTACTTGCGCGTGGTTTTGCATGGTCCTCTAAATTGAGCACAACCTCTTTCATGGGGTCGATATTCGCATCAGGTCGTTTATTAATCGTCCCGCCATACGCATCAAATTCTCTCCCTTAAAAAAGAATTGTCCTCAATTCTTTGCCTCGATATGCTTAGGGATCAAAGATGAATATTATAAACCCAAACAAACCCGAGCACATAGTCGAATCATATTTGATGCCGCCGGGATCAAAACAAATCTGGAAGTTAGATTCAAACTTGATTAAGAACATGAAGCAATTTGCGCACCCCGTTGATCTCTTCTTCAACTCATCATCTTCAATGTAGTCTTCATGTTTATCCATCTCCAGTGATTTGAAATTGTAATGATTATTGTAAGTCAAAACCATTTTGTGCCATCTTTGCTTGCGCTTTACTTTCTTGTGATTTCCTTCCCACCACCTTTTATGCACAATTCTACCAACATCCAAATAGTGGTTGCTTGAAACAACAAGATCATCATAAGCTTCCATGAAAATTGACCTCAATAAGAAATTAGAGTTCCCACCATGTAGCTTCTCATCAATGTATTTGTCAATTGGTGATTGATACGGTTCTTTGACTTGATATGGTTCCCACCATATGACTCTTTGCAGTTGGGGCCAATGAAAATGCTCTTTGAGAATATCTACAGTTTTCTTTACCCCGAAATGTCCTCCAAGTCCACCTTCATGAGCTTCTCGAATAAGGAGTTCCCGAGTTGGAAGTTTTGGAACATAAAGTTTATTACCTTTGAAGAGGAAACCATATGGAATAATGAACTCATCATGATTTCTAGACTTGCAAATCTCGAAGGTTTCTCCAAAGTCGGGATCATGCTCGTAGTAACCCTTCAATGCCTCAAATCCAAGTAATCGGACATCGAGCACGTTCAATAATGAGTACCATCGTGAGAGAGCATCGGCCACCACATTACTCTGGCCACGTTTATACTTTGATGAAAAGTGAAAGTATTGTAGGAGCTCCACCCACTTGGCATGCCGTGGGTTTAACTTTTGTTGTCCATTGATGTGCTTCAGTGATTCGTGGTCCGAGTGCAGGATGAAATGACTCGGCCAAAGGTAGTGACTCTAATGTTGAAGAGCTCTCACGATAGCATAAAATTCTTTGTCGTACGTCGAGTAATTGAGCCTGGCTCCATTCAATTTCTCGGAGAAATAAGCGATGGGTCATTTTCCTTGTATTAGTACGGTTCCAATTCCAACACCGCTTGCGTCACATTCTATCTCGAATGGTTGAGTGAAATCTGGGAGTGCCAATAAAGATGCCTCGTAAAGTTTTTGAATAATCGTCTCGAACGTCCCTTGAGCAGCCGGGGTCCATATGAAGGTTCCCCTTTTCGTACACTCGGTGATAGGACTAGTGATGATACTAAAGTCCCAAATGAACCTCCGATAGAATGATGCGAGTCCATGAAATGATCGGACCTCTGTGGTGGTCTTAGGAGTAGGCCATGCCTTGATTGCTTCAATTTTGATTGGTTCCACCGGAACCCTGTCTTTAGATACCATATAGTCGAGAAAGATGACACTCTCGACCCACAACGACCACTTCTCCTTCTTTTCATAGAGTTTCTGCCCTCGAAGTATGTCGAACACCTCTCGAATGTGTATGAAATGTCCTTCCTCAGTTCGACTGTACCCCAAAATGTCATCCAAATAGACGACAACAAATATGCTCAAGAAAGGTTTGAGTACCTCGTTCATGAGTCGCATAAAAGTACTCGGAGCATTGGTTAATCCGAATGCCATGACGGTCCACTCGTATAACCCATGCCTAGTCTTGAACGCGGTTTTCCACTTATCCCTTTCTCTCATTCGCATCTGGTGATAACCACTCCTCAAGTAGATTTTAGAAAATGTTTTGGATCCATGTAACCCATGAAGTATGTCGTCAAGCCTTGGGGTAGGAAAACGATACTTGATAGTTATATTGTTCATGGCTCGACTATCAACGCACAATCGCCATGTCCCATCCTTCTTTGGGACAAGTAGAGTAGGGACAACACATGGACTTATGCCCTCGCTCACATAACCTCGTTCCATCAATTCCTCGATTTGCAATTCCTTTGTCTCCATTGGATTGCATTTATAGGCGGCCTTGTTTGGTAAGGGAGCTCTGGGTAGGAGATCGATTTGGTGTTCAATCCCTCGAATAGGTGGTAAACCAGCGGGTAGTTCCTTGGAGAAAACATCCTTGATTTCCTCATCCGAGATTGGCACAAGATTAGGGTTGTTTTGAGTTGCATCGTCATAACTTGTATGATCACTTTCTTCCATGTGAGTTTCGTCATAAACTTCTTCCAATTCTTCATCAAAAACAATTGGTAGATTTGGATCAAATAAAGAAGTACCTCCCGCATGAGGTTCATCCAAGTTGGCAAATATGTCGTCTTCAATCACATCTTTAATTTGATCATCGTCACTCATTGGCTCTATAATCTCGTCCTTTTCTCTTTCTTCGAAAGTGAACACATCACCCAATCGTTCCTCCTCATCAAACAACTCATCCCGATAAGCAACAGCGTCTCTCAAGGTATTCAATCGTTCATTTGGACACGCGCTTTGATAGTGCCTAAACCCCGGACACTTTAGACATCGTACTTTGGAGAGACTGGTTTCCTTAGAAGCGGGCGTTCTTGCCGTGGAACTAGGGGTGGCAGCCGACTTGGGTTCACCAACATTACTCGCCGGACTCCCTTCCGATCCTTCCTTGTTCCTCCAATTCCGACTACTCTCACCGTAAATTGTTGGCAATATAGCTTTTCCTTGTGCTTCAACCATCTTTAATTCTTCACTCTCTCCCACTTCTCTCATCAGAGTGAGATTATCAAACTCGTCGATGTATTCAGAGACACGAAGCCTCCCTTGGTTGAGATTGGCGATCTTACGATAAGTCGCAAGCGTATAAGTTGCTGGAACATATTTTTTGCGCAATTTGCGTTTAAGAGAATCCCAAGATGATAATTTCTTTTTTCCAGCGCGAGCACGCCTTACTTTCAAACTCTCGTACCATAGTAAAGCCCCTCCACTAAGTCTTCGAATAGCATACTTGCAGCGTTTCGCGTCATCCAAAACTTTGAAATCAAACATTCGTTCGATTTTCCGTTCCCATTCGAGGTATTCCTCGGGATCCGTGCCTCCTGTGAACTCGGGTAGTTCACTTACGTTGAACTCGTCAATGACTCGTTCTCGTCTAGGCTGCCATTTGGAATCGGCTTCTTGCAAATTCTTTAAGGCCTTTTGGAGACTCTTAAGAAAGTTGGGATCGTCGAAATTCATTTTTGATGTTTGTGGTTTGAAGTTTCGAAATTTCCCCCTTTTTTTTTGATGGTGAACAGTACCGTGAACAGTGTTTTTTTTTTTTTTTTTTTTTTTTTTTTTTTGTTCAATCCGTGCCTTCAAGATCCAATCGATTAAACCTCAACTACCTCGTTGAGTCTAACCTTTGAATACCAATCGCGTTGGATATTCAACCACTAACTGATTGGGACCTCCTTAGGACCGTCTTGATTTTTTTGGGGTGATCAAGAGCCGAAGCTCTGATACCACTTGAAGCGTATACGGAGCGGAAGACTTTATTGTGGATTCAAGTGAGGCGAAAGATCCGAATGCACTAGGTGCAACCCGACCATATCGTGTCACTTGGCGTGATAATGGCGAAGCGGAAGTCTTTTTTGTTTTGTTTTATGTTTATGTTGTGCAAGAATGAATGGATATTTGTTTCGATTTCTTGTGAACAAATCGACCCAATGGGATATTTGCTATCACTAGACCTATAGCGATAACAATAGGGAATTACTCGAAAACGCGTCAAGTAATTCGACTTAAACTGCGGAGCACGTCCTTAGTTCAAGGCAAGACTCGAAATCATCGACTCTTTGAAAAGATTGAAACAACAAGTTTCTCTCTCTAAAAGGTTTTTTTTCTTCAACTTGGATGATTTACAAATGAGGAGGCTAGGTCCTTATATAGGACAAAAGCCTTGGCCTCCAAGCAAGCATTTAATGCTAGTTTGTAAGTTCTAGGATGAATGAATACATAGAACTTACAACCTAGACCTTTTTGTCAACTTTTATTCAAACTAGGTTGAAAATGCAAAAAACTAAGTAGGAATTCCTCTCCCCTTGGTGCCGCCACTGTCCTCTCTTTTCTCTTGTTCCCACACGGCATTCCTCTTGTTCCCACACGGTTTCAAGATTCTCGTGGGTCTTGAGCTTTAATCGCACATATTTCCTATCTTTTATTTGAGCCCATCCAATTTTTGTGCGCGAATATGCATTACTTGGGCGTGGTTTTGCTTGGTCCTCTAAATTGAGCACAACCTCTTTCATGGGGTCGATATTCGCATCAGGTCGTTTATTAATCGTCCCGCCATACGCATCAGCAAGACCAAGCATATTCTTGATCGTGGGGATGTCGGCCGACGTTAAAGCAGAATCACAGTCGTGGGGGTGCTTAAAAAGCCCCCGAGAAAGGAAAGTGGGGTCGAGATTACGATCAGAAGATGTGGAAGATTGACGAGTTTTGCCCATGGTGGAGAGAGAAAATAAAGATTAAAAGAAGAAGAGAAGATGGATTACCTGATGATGGAAACGGGGAAGGGGAACAGTGAAGTCGGCGAGGAATGAAGGAGAAGGAAGGTTTAGGGTTTAAGAGAGAAGAGTTTTTTGAAATTATTTGAAATGATTAATGAGAGTGGAAGATGGACGTTGGGGTTATACAGAGGAGAGAGGGAGTTGGGTGCGAGAAAAGAGGAGAAGGGCGGCTTGCATGGGAAGGAGTAAAAAAGACGGCGTAGGGTTTTTTGGCATTTGGTTACGTAAAATTCCTTGCTCGATACTTGAAAGCGTACTTCACAAGAAATTTGGGGCAAACTGTTTGGGCTAAAAATATCATAATAAAGAAGGCCCACTTAATAAAATAAAGACTATGAAAGAAGTGATAAGGAGGAAGGAAGCCCGCGGTTGGAGAAAAAGGGAACGGGCTTAAGGAAGATTAGGAGCCCATCATAGGAAGCGTCCGCATTAAGGAAAAAAGCGTCAGGGAGAAGTTAGGGAGAAGTTAGGGAGATCAAGGAGAATTGGCAAGAGAGTCCGGGTTTTGGAAAGAGTCCTTATGGAAATTATATTACCTTTCCATATTTGAGGTAGGACATCTCTAGGGTTCTTACCCTATAAAGAGCCAAGGAAGCAAATCAAGAAGTCATTCATTCAACACACAATTCAAGACATCCGCACTTACGCATTCACATCAAATTCCACAACACATTATCCTCAAGTATACGCTCACCTGAGATCTTGCAGGCCTGATACCTAGCTCCTGCGAGATTAGTATAACATTGCTATTGTAATCATCCTCCTATTCATATAGTGCAATACTTGGCAGGGTACCGTCCCTCCCACGGTTGTTCCCACATTGGATTTTTCGCGTCACCAAAATCTTACGTGTCAACTTACATTACGCACTTTATCTTTATTTATTCACATACGAACGAACATACATCAAACCAACGAATATAGACTACATTGACCCTAATTAATCGACTTGGGTAAAAATACCTAAACAGTTATATGCTTGCGTGCTACATGCTTATCTATGCGACTGCGGATTTGTGTGGTCACTAACCATGCAGATAATCTTGAGAAGAAAAATGCACTCTAACTGAGTACTGGGTTCTTCCCAACAAATGCTGACCCGTCACGTCCAAGGGCTTTAATCGCGTCGATGACATGGTAACGAGCGGCAACTCATATCCCCTGCGAATCCTGGGAAGTTTCTAACTCCCAAGCGAGTGCCGATATTCTAATGGACGTCACATAGGTCTTTCAAAGATCCTCCCAACATCATTCATGATCCCGATGTAGTGCTCTCCCTAAAAGGTTTTCCAGGGAGCCTCGCTTAGATGATTTAGCCCCCACGGAGTTCGTTTAGGACTCCCAGCATGTTGGAGTTCGTTGCTCCCTAGCCAAAACTATCAATGTCAACCTGGTTGGAAGTTATTACCGGATAATATCTTTAAATATGCCTGATGTTTCAGGCTATTTCCCGCAGTCGACCATTCAACCACCGATAGCTGGCAAGCCTCTACGCACTGATTTGGTTCAAACATTGTCGTCTAAGCTTACCAATCAAAACAATTTCTATAATCTCAACTAACTACTCTTAGTATAGTGGCAAGTAAATGTTGGATCCAAAGGGACGGGTATTGTATTGATTTATCGGTTGTAGAGAGTTATGTCTTAGGGTGTCACAATTTGGGTTGAGTTTGTGGTTTGCAATCTAAACTACTTAACAAATGAAATGTAAACAAATGAAAGCAAATCAAAGCAAGTAAACAAGGTTTGTAAACAATTAACTAAGGCACTAGGGTGTCATGGGTTCATAAAGGAATCATGGTGAGATCATATAAACAAGTTTCATAGATGCAAGCAAATTATTGTTGTAGTGTAATCGAGTTAGTTTATATCTTACAATTCCTAGGAAGGTTTGGGTCTCGGAGCCGAGTCCGTCAAGACTTTACAACACCTACAAGTCGACTTAATTTCTTCCTATTCAACTATATGCATGGTCTAACAAGCCTTGAGTTGGTTTATGTCTTACAAGTCTTGTTGAATGGATAAGAGATTCATGCTAAGTTGTCAATCAAGCATTTCATCAAGCATAACATGTGCATAAGTTGAAACTACAACAAACAAGCAATTATATGAACTTATTAAGTTATGATCTACCCTATGAGTAATTACCCTAATCCCCCATTAACCCTAGTTAGGAGACTACTCACTCATGATCTTGGAAAACATGCTAATAAGGGTGTCAATCATATTAACAAAGCTAAACATGATGGATGAGTAAAACAATAAACAATAATTAAGCAAAGGATAAAAGGAATTATACCAACTTAGGATGATCCAAATAATAAGCAAAGAATAATAGAAGAAAACTTGATGAATGGTGAAGAGTTGTCAATTCTCCAATAAACACAAATAGTCTTCAAATTACCCAACTAAATCTAAGAACACTTGAATGATTAGGGAAAGATTAAGATTTGATTAAGATTGAATTGTTTAATACAACTTGATTAAATTGGTAATTAACTCTACTAAAACCCTACTAAAGATTGATTAAGAATTGATGATTAATCTCCTAATATAATGGGGGTATTTATACTAAGTACAAGTATTAGGGTAACTAAGGGCTTAAATGACGATTAAGTCCCTAGGATGAATATTAACGCCTTGCAAGTCCCTAAGGAGCCGCTCGGCCTAACCCTGTCGGACGCCCATGTTGTAAGGAAATTCGCCCGTCCTGCTTGTGGGATACTCGGGCTGTGTCTTTGGGACGCTCGTCTTGATCATCAGGATGCTCAGGCTGAGCTAGGGATGCCCGTCTCATAGGCCAGTTTGGCTTCTTTTTCAATTGGCTGCTTCATGATCTATGGGGATCGTTTGAGGAGCCTTGGGGATCCATCATCATTGCCCAAATACTTGTTTTATTGACCTAGGCCTTTATTATTGGTCTCCTCCTTGTTGCTTGTTCGTTATTTGCGATACATTTAGCTCCATTTTGCTCCATTTATGTAAGGTTAGCATTCCTCTCCGACCAAGGACACAAAACCTCAAAGAATATGCAAAGTAAGAAGCTAAAGATAAGAAACAACCCTAATGCATGCAAGAAAGCATAGGAACGAGGTTAGTTCGGGGACTAAATGTGTGCAAATATGAGTCACATCAAATATCCCCAAACTGAACCTTTGCTCGTGCCGAGTAAAGAGGTGACTAAAACTATGACCTTTATTAATACTACTAGCCGATGTGAGAGAATTAGCGGGTCTCACTCCGCCCCTTCAACTCACAACAAGACATCTATGAGGTAAGATGCCTTCTTACAAGGCAAGGTGGGGCTTGCCAAAATGACGATGCATCTCAACATTTAAGCACATAAAAAAAAGTAAGGGATGCATCTACAAAAAGAATAGCCACTTTCCTCATCTAAGTGGTGGAAATCACCAAAGGAAGAAATTCAAGGGCACACACTCCATGATAATATTGGTTCTCCTAGTTACTAAATCCAAGAGGATACAAACAAGCCACCTCCAAGTTGTGTTAAACTAGGTAACCTTTGTCCACAATTGCTAAATGCTTTTGTCAAGAGCCAAGTCCCTATGGTGTTAGAAAATACTGTAGGATTGCGGAATTCCCTCTCTTGCCTAGACAAGAAGAAGGGTCATCCTTGTTGGAGCTTGTGTCCTCCACAGTTAGTGTGATAACGTATATAAATCTCTTATAGGTTCACAAGGATATACTTTGTATTTTATCAGTTGATTAACGTTTACTTAATAACGGTTGGCTTGCTAGAAGTTTGACGTTATTATCATACTGATGGCGGTGATCAACTGGTCCCTAAAAGTCACACCTAAAGGATGTGTATGAGAGATGTGATTGTATGAAAATATAATCACATTGATGACTGACTAAAAGGTTAGTCCATGTATTTGACTAAACAGTTAGTCAATGTGATGATGAGACGATTATTTCATATAATTAAATAATACCAGCTGAGACGAATTAACTGTCAATTCGTAAATTGAATATAAACTGTTATATTTAATTAATGTATATAATGTTAGCTTGAACGAATTAAGATGTTAATTCGTAATTAAACGTAATCGGTTATATTTAATTAGCAAATTATAAATATGCGATATTTATAGTTAAATTATATATTATACGAGATTGTCATAATAAATTATTAGAGACCGGTATTAATAAATCGACTGCAACCTGTTGTGTATAGACTTATTAATACGGAACAACATAAATGACAATTTATAAATAATACACTTTATATACATTTTTGTAAACTACCAAAAATAAGAAGATTTAATCTCCTTATTTTGGGTTGGTTGTTTTCGGTCAAAGAGAGAAAAAAGGAGGAAAAAATATCTTCGTTATTCCTCTCATTTGGACGGTATAAAGAGAAAAAAAAAATAGATCATTTTTCTCACTTATCTTTTGACCTAATTCTCTCATCACTCACACAAAAAAATAACCCTAAAAATTTCATAACAATTTTGGGGATCTATTCTAGCAAGAGGAAGGGCATTTCTCATAACATTTTGGGTGCAACAATTAGGAGAATATCGATTTCGATAGTGTTCTTAGGCCATATTTGCTAGGACCAAAGGTTGATTCATATCTCTATACTTTTTGTTTATGTAATTTCATTTATGACTCGTTTTTCATTATTATAATTTCGTTATAATCCGAAAATTTATAGAGGAAGTATACCGATATTTCCTACAAGTGGTATCAGAGCATAGGCCACGAAATTATTTTATATGAATTTCAAAAATGGATTTAAACAAAGAAATTTTTAGAAAGAAAAAAATATATTTCGGCCGAGACAATTGTTTTTTTTCCAGCCGTGACAATTTTTTTCAGCCGAAATGGTTTTTGATTTTTGTTGTTTTGTTTCCATTTTGATTTATTCATATTGTTGTTTTAATTAGTTAAGATGATAATATGATAAATTTGTAGATGTTTTGATTTAATAAGAATTAAATTAAAACGTAAATGGAAATCGTTTTGTTTTATGATGATAATTTGTTTTTGCTATATAATTTTTGGCATACATGATGTTAAATTGTTGTTTAGGATCATGATTTATTAATTTAAATGTTGATGATTATGCCAATCTTGTTCTAGTAGCAACATTAAACAAATTTGTTCATTATAAAAGGGTTTTTTTTTCTCGAAAAGAAAAAAAAACTGTTTTTCTTCATTTGGGCATGAATGCCGAGAGTGAGGAAGAAAAAAAAAAGGATGTTTTTCGGTTTTAGGGCAGAAATGCCGCAACAATAAAAAAAATTGTTTTTTTTTTCGTTTTTATGGATATGCCGAAAGAATAAAAAAAAAACTGTTTTTTTTTTCGTTTTGCCGAGCTGAAAAAAAAATAAAAAAAATCTGTTTTTTTCTTTTTCCCTGTTTTGCCGAGAGCAATCAAAAAGAAAAAAAAAATTCGTTTTTTGTTTTGTTAGTTTTTGGCCAATAATGATTATACATTAAATTTATAATGTATGATTATTTGTTGTGAAAAGGTTCACAAAATTTTAGATACCTAATTATTTTAAATAGGTTTAAAATAATGTTGGATTAATTTATATCACTAGTTAATATGAATTAAGATTGGAATTATTGTGAGTAATTGAGGAATTGTCACATAATTTTGATAATTATAAAATAGGTGGTTTGGATAAATTACTTTACATAATTAAGGAATTATGTCTTGAATGATTAATTTATAGTTGATGCATTTTTATTAGTTGTATGAATCGTTGAATGGTTTAATTTACGTATTTTTGCAATCGGTTGTAATTTGTAATACCTAGTGTGGCCTTAGTTAATTATGTTTTCGTAATGATGGAAACATAATTTTTATGTAATTTTGAGATCTCGTATCTCCTTTTGGTTTTCTTTAAATTATGGTTTTGAAATTAGAATGTAAATAGGTTCATTTTGTAATTTATTAATTGTAATTTTGAGAAGACTAAAGACGGAGATTGGATTGCTCACTCCCGCTACATGGACCAAGATGGAACATCAAGACAAGCTTCTCGAGTCCTAGGAAAGATTCCAAAGTTATATTTATGTTCATTTTGGTAGATAGGCCACACTAGGACTTTATTTTTGTTTTACGTTTTTCATTCTTATTGCTTTTCTTCACATGATAGTTAATGCATCATATTCCGCCTAAACCAAACCACCTAATATGCATGAAAATTGACTCATATAATTTGGATGTTAGTTTTCATAGACATACAGATGTCACACAATTTTAAGCCATCATCTTAGTTTATTCATTCTCGCATGCTAGATATTAGTTCACTTAAAATGAATTAAAATAAAGTTGATGGGATCTTCCTCTAAAACGGAAATTGAGACTAGTCTTTATAAGGGCAAACTATGAATCCCTTCTTCGTCGGTAGGCATAATGGACCTTACTCTCTATATGACCCCTTCTACGTTGGGTAAGTAGTTTGTGTTGACTTAGTTTACCTCAACATTATAAATGCTTATTATATCTTTTTCTTTTTCGCAGTGTAGAATTCGTTTATATTTATAATATTGTTACAACAAATGGCTGAAAATAACGAAATCCCTATGCCAAGTGCCACACTTAGACGCGAGTCCTGGCTAAACGCTTTCATGGACCACATGAATCAGTTCACATGACTGAAGAATGACGGGTCCAACTTTGCGGACTGGGAGGCATCATTACGGAATGCTGCCATTGCTGACGGTAAGCTCAAGTACTTAACTGAGCCAATACCGCCAAACCCAGGCCCCAATGCAAGAGCTAACGAGTCAATTGCTTATAGTGACTTCGTTATGGAAGCGGGTGCGATAAAGAACGTACTCATTTTTGCAATGGAAACCAATTTGCAAAGACGCTTCATTGCCCAAGGTGCAAACAAGATTTTCACCACGCTCACTAATGAGTTCTCAAAAGCACCGAGAATCGTTACTTATGAGCATACCTTTCGCTTCTTTGATGCGAAACTCCAGAAGGGCCAACCGGTTAGCCCACACATTATTAACATGATTGAGAATGTCGAGAAACTGGAGGCACTTGATTGCAAAATCAGTGAGAGCATAGTCATTGACCGTATGCTTCATTCACTTCATGATGGTTTTGCCCTTTTTAGGGCAAATTACTACATGAATGACATGAAGAAAAGTCCTCATGTGCTACACTCACTTCTCGTACAGACCGAGAAGGATATGAAATTGAGTGGGAGCATGAAGCAAGATGTTCTCATGATTTCCAACAAGAATAAGGGTAAGGGCAAAGCTCACGGCGACCTAACTGTAGGAAAGCCAAAGTTTAAAAAGTCAGGAAACGGTAAGAGTTGGCCTGGTGAGACTAGTGGCTCACTAGGCAAGGCAAAGAGTAAGGACGGTAACGTTGAGTGCCACCATTGTCACAAGACTGGACATTGGAGGAGGAACTATCCCGTGTACCGTGAGGACATAAAAGCAGGCCGCGTCACTCCTGTTGGTATGTCATCTTATATTCATATGATTGAGATTAACCATGCAAGTTTCGGAACTTGGGTACTTGATACTAATTGTGGTTCTCATCTGTGTAATCATTTGCAGGGCCTAAAAAACATCACACCTCTCGCAAAGGGTGATGTGGACCTACGAGTCGGGAATGGAGCTAGAGTTGCTGCAATCTCAAAGGGAACGTACGAGAATCCAACACCCATGTGGTTTTGAGTTATATTTATATAACTGTTACTATGTACCCAGTTTATCTAAAAACATTATTTCTGTTTCCGTACTTGATAAAGACGGTTTTTCATTTTCAATAAAGGATAATAGCTGTATTTTCTCTTTTAATGAAATGGTTTATGGCAAAGCAGTTTCCATGAATGGAATTTACATCTTAGATCAAACCACAGATATATTACATGTGAATAATAAGAAATTAAAGGTTGGTGACAAAGATCAAACTTATCTATGGGATTGTCGAATGGGACACATAAATGAAAAACGTGTAAAGAAACTCATCGAGAATAGAACTATTCCCACATTCGATTTTTCTTCATTTGGCACGTGTGAATCATGTCTTATCGGAAAAATGACTCGAATTTCCTTCAAAGGTGTTGGAATGCGCGCTAGTGACCTATTATGACTCATACATACTGATGTATGTGGACCTATGTCAATTACCGCTAGAGATGGCTATAGATATTTTATCACTTTCACGGACGATTTGAGTAGATACGGATATGTCTACTTAATGAAGCATAAAAGTGAGTCCTTTGAAAAATTCAAGGAATACCAGAATAAGGTTGAGAACCAACTGGGAAGAAAGGTTAAAGCACTCCGTTCAGATCGGGGTGGCGAATATCTTTCAAATGAGTTTGATCAACACCTTAAAGACTGTGGAATCGTTTTACAGTTGACTCCACCTGGAACACCTCAATTAAATGGTGTGTCCGAATGGAGAAATCGAACACTACTTGATATGGTTCGATCCATGATGAGTCACACGGTAGTACCTGATTCATTATGGGGTTTTGCTCTTTTGTCAGCTGCTGTTATACTTAATCGAAGTCCGTCTAAAGCTGTCGAGAAGACTCCATATGAAATGTGGAAGGGAACGGTCCCTAACTTGTCCTTTAATCGGGTTTGGGGCTGTGAGGCTTATGTCAAGTGGAGACACGAGGATAAGCTCGGCCCGCGATCGGTCAAGACATAATTTATTGGTTATCCAAAAGGAATGTTTGGTCATTACTTCTATTCGCCTACTGAACATCGAGTTTTTATTGCGGCTAGTGCAAAGTTCTTGGAGAAAGAATTTCTCGAGAACAAGTCAAGTAATAGAACCTTCGAGCTGTCGGAGGTTCAAGAACCAACAACCGAGGAATAGATGGAGGAAGTTGTTCCTTCAACTGATGATACGGTTAACATTCCTCAGGAACCTAGGAGGTCGGGTAAAGTCTCTAATCCTCCAGACAGATACATGGGTATGGTCGAGGAGAATGACGTTTTGCTCCTAGAGAGTAATGAACCCGCTACCTATAAAGGTGCCATGACCTGTTCCGACTCAAAGCTATAGCTTGAAGCCATGCAATCCGAGATGGACTCCATGTATGAGAATGACGTACGAGATCTTGTTGATTTACCTAACAAGGTAAAACCTCTTTAGTGCAAATGGCTTTACAAAATAAAGCATTTTTTAGACAGGAAACCAGATACCTATAAGGCACGACTAGTGGCAAAAGGTTTCACTCAAGTGCACGGATTGCATTATGATGAAATTTTTGCACCCGTAGTTATGCTGCGTTCCATTCGGATAATCTTAGCGATCACCGCTTTTCATGACTAAACCGCCTTCTTAAACGGTTATTTGGAGGAGGAGTTGTAAATGGTGCAACCCGAAGGTTTCATAGATCCTGAAAATCCTAAGAAAGTGTGCAAGCTTAAGCGTTCCATTTATGGACTTAAGCAAGCTTCTCGGAGTTGGAATAATCATTTCGACCAGGTGATAAAAGAGTATGGTTTCACTCGATCGGTCGAGGAACCATGCTTATAAATCAAGTCGAGTGGGAGCAATATTTTTTTCTTGATATTGTATGTTGATGACATACTCTTGATTGGGAATGACATTCCTCTCTTATCTTCGGTTAAAGGATGGTTGAAGAACCATTTCCAGATGAAAGATCTGGGTGAGGCACAACGCATATTGGGAATCCGTATCTATCGAGATAGATCACGACGGATGTTATCACTGAGTCAGGAGTCTTATTTAGATAAGATTCTTGAAAGGTTCAGCATGACCAACTCCAAGAAGGGGAACCTTCCAATGACTTATGGGATGTATTTGAGCAAGTCTCAAACACCCACGACGCCTGAAGAGGTTGAACGCATGAGTCGTGTTCCTTATGCATCAGCCATAGGATCAATCATGTATGCCATGATATGCACACATCCAGACGTGGCATATGCATTGAGTATAACGAGTCGGCACCAAAAGAATCCAGGTGAAACACACTGGATAGCTGTTAAAAACATCCTTAAGTACCTACGGAGGACTAAGGATTGGGCATTGACTTATGGAGGAGATACTGAGCTATGCGCAATCGGTTACGCAGATGCTAGCTTCCAAACGGATCGAGATCATTCAAAATCTCAGTCCGGGTTCGTCTTTACTCTTAATGGTGCTGCGGTCAGCTGGAAAAGTTCCAAACAGGAAGTTGTAGCAGATTCTACTACTGAATCCGAGTACTATGCCGCTTCGAAGCAAAGAAAGAAAGCTATATGGATGCGTCAATTCTTACAAGGACTAACCACAGTTCCTAGTTCGAATGACCCGATCACCATCTATTGTGACAATAGAGGTGCCATCTTCCAGGCTAAGGAGCCTAAGTCTAGCAACAAGTCTAGACATGTACATCGTAAGGCTCACCTGATCCGTGATTACGTGGAGCAAGAGGAGATAGTGATTGACAAGATTGCTTCGGATTACAACATCACGGACCCGCTCACTTAACCATTAAGATATGATAAGCATGAAGGGCACGTTATTTCCATGGGAATTAAACGTGTTCCTGAGTTTTACTAGTTGATTATGGATTCGATACATTATATTTTTCATATGCTATTTATAACTTCAGCGTTTTATTTCATATTTTGTTTTTCATGTGGATTGTACGACAACATTGAACGCCACAAAGTGAACTGAATTACATTATATTTGTTTTGGTCCGTAATCGCCTACATGAGCTGATAACTCTGGCTATTATTTTGTGAAGTTGATTGATGGTGGGTTCAACGAGCCATAAGTCAAATAGTTGGCTGATCGATCACAGATGCGAGTTATAACGATACCTCGTAGGACAAAAATTGTGACAACGTAATGGAGTCCTAAATGTTTAAAAACATTCGGTGCCAGGTTGTGGATTGGACGTCCATTGTGTCTCTAGAGTCGATTCTTTTAAATATCGACTGTCTCTTGAGATTAAGGCAGTTTTTGGGTGACTTTGGTTTCTTTCTCATGGTCTGCCGTAACAGGAGGCTAAGCAGATTGTCACTGGGTCATTTCATACTGTGCTTATATCTGCAGGATTCGAGTTGAAGAAAATATCCAACCTTTATCAGGTTTAGTTATTTCTCAGGGCCACTCGAGGAGTTGTAACTGAAATGCATGGCCATGCTCGAATGATGATTCGTTTATCGGTTAAGTTACTCTCTAGTTGGGAAAACCACTCTTGATATTGATCACTTGTAAAATACGACCTTTGTGAATACAGATTTTGCAAATTGTTTTACATTGAGTGGGAGAAATTTTAGGATATGAGAATCGGTTATCGCACATACACTTGTGAGGACAAGTGGGAGATTTTTGGAGCTTGTGTCCTCCACAGTTAGTGTGATAACGTATATAAATCTCTTATATGTTCACAAGAGTATACTTTGTATTTTATCAGTTGATTAACGTTTACTTAATAACGGTTGGCTTGCTAGAAGTTTGACGTTATTATCATACTGATGGAGGTGATCAACTGGTCCCTAAAAGTCACACCTAAAGGATGTGTATGAGAGATGTGATTGTATGAAAATATAATCACATTGATGCTTGACTAAAAGGTTAGTCCATGTATTTGACTAAACAGTTAGTCAATGTGATGTTGAGACGATTATTTAATACAATTAAATAATACCAGCTGAGACGAATTAACTGTCAATTCGTAAATTGAATATAAACTGTTATATTTAATTAATGTATATAATGTTAGCTTGAACGAATTAAGATGTTAATTCGTAATTAAACGTAATCGGTTATATTTAATTAGCAAATTATAAATATGCGATATTTATAGTTAAAGTATATATTATACGAGATTGTCATAATAAATTATTACAGACCGATATTAATAAATCGATTGCAAGCTGTTGTGTGTAGACTTATTAATACGGAGCAACATAAATGACAATTTATAAATAATACACTTTATATACATTTTTCTAAACTACCAAAAATAAGAAGATTTAATCTCCTTATTTTGGGATGGTGGTTTTCGGTCAAAGAGAGAAAAAAGGAAGAAAAAATATCCTCCTTATTCCTCTCATTTGGACGGTACAAAGAGAAAAAAAAAGAGATCATTTTTCTCACTTCTCTTTTGACCTAATTCTCTCATCACTCACACAAAAAAAACCTAAAAATTTCATAACAATTTTGGGGATCTATTCTAGCAAGAGCAAGGGCATTTCTCATAATATTTTGGGTGCAACAATTAGGAGAATATTGATTTCGATATTGTTCTTAGGCCATATTTGCTAGGACCAAAGGTTGATTCATATCTCTATACTTTTTGTTTATGTAATTTCATTTATGACTCGTTTTTCATTATTATAATTTCGTTATAATCCAAAAATTTATAGAGGAAGTATACCGATATTTCCTACAATCCCCTCTTTACCATGCAAAAAAATAGGATCATCAAAGAATAAAAGAGTTTCAAAATACATGAGTTTCATTGATAGTAGTTTGCTTTTGGGTTTATTTTCCACCCATTTTTGTAGCATTTGACGATTAATAGCATGCCATTTTTTTGATGTTTGGAATTTTCAACTTTTGCATTTCTTTGAACATTTATCAAAGTAACCCTTTTTTAGCAAGGGTACTTCTATTATAAGCATAGAAGTCTATTTTTGCTCCTCATTTCATTTGATGCAATTGCAAACATTTGACATTGATAGCTTGAACTCAATTTGACATTTTTATGCCCATTCCCTTTTTGTTGACAAAAATATGATGATATAAGTGTAAGGACGGTTGCATGGCATCAAGGGTCACCTTGGAATAAACGGTAGCCAAGGAGTTATCACACCACAAGGCACTCTTGACTATGCCTTAGTCCATGGGTTAAAGGATACTAGTATGACACATCCTAGGGTGTCTTGAGAGTATTCTAGAAAATAAAGTCTCAAGGAGAAAAATTATCTACAAGGGCCTTATATACACTTGTCAAGCTTCCCAAATAGGCATTTTCCAAAAAATTTCTAAAATGCAACTACATGCCGTGATGCAACTATTATATACAACTCTAATGCAAATGTTACTATTAACTAATATGCCATGTAAAGAAAATGCAAACTCTTAACAACACATTGGTTTGTACCGCATCAATCAAAATATAGCCATATTATCATTAACATATAAAAAGGAGGAAGAAGATTTGGAAAGATCATACCATGCGGTCTTCTATTTTCTTCAAGCCTCGAATGTGGCGTAGTCAACCCAATGTGATAAGAGTGACAAATAAACAAACGAATATATACAATTCTACAGTAAAAAGGAAAGAACACGTTTATGGATTTTTTTAAATTTTTCAAATTTTTATCATTTTTGAAATAAGTGTAGATGTTAGAATTCCCCATCCCTACACTAGTATGGACATTATCCTCAATGGACGAGATGACAGGGAATTATGCAAATGCATGAAACTAAATGAAATGCATGAATTCTACACTAAATGCAAACTACATGAGGGATATTTACAAATGATAAGTATTTACATGTGATGCAAGCTAAACTAAACTATATGATGCATGCTTTCTATTATCCGGAGAGCTAATTTAAATTAACTCGGGTTGCCTATGAATGAACTTCCCCAAACCGAACAAAACACTATCTCTAGTGAAAAAAGAGAGAAGTTTATTCACAAGCATGCAAATGCAATACATGAAAAGTAAGTTGTCATGTTGGATTCTTTACGGTGAGAGCAAAAAAAGATAGTCACCTCAATGTTACCGAGGTGTGAGTCCTTTGGTGGTGCTAGGACTCAAAACTCTCATCCATCAAAGAGTCCAAAATGACTCTCTAAATGCTCTAAACTAAATGTTAAATAAGCTATACAAGTCATGTCAATAATGTAAACATGAGATAAAAAAACAAAGTAAAGGAGGGGTAGGAGACTCACAATGGAATAGGTCAAAATGCTAGCATAAGCTATCAACCCCGCATTTGTGTCATCCTCCTTCATGCTTTGTCAACCATCAACTTTCACTCATTTCATCATCATCATCATCATCATCTCCCTCCATGGACCCGGAGGCATCATCATCATCCTCCTCTTCTTCTTCTTCTTCTTCTTCTTCTTCTTCTTCTTCTTCTTCTTCTTCTTCTTCTTCTTCTTCTTCTTCTTCTCTACTTGAACTTTTCTCTTCATCATCATCATGGCTAGACCCACTACCTTCCCTATCCTTATCATCAACAACCTCCTCAATCTCTCTAGTTTCCTGGGCATCTCCTTCTTCATCTCTAGAAGCTTGAGGAAAGAACCCTTTTCTATCCACCCAATTCGGGAAAGAACTCTTGGGATCAAGGAGTCCTTGCCTAGCAAGATGGTAAAGGGGTGGGTATTGGGCGTAATAAGAGTTCACCCGATCATTGTAGGCTTCTTTATGGATATGCTTCATGAATTGTATCAAGTAATCATTGCCCACTACAACACTAGGATCATTTGTTGTGAACTCTTAGTAGGCAAAGGGGTAAGGAGGTACCATTAAGAAGGAAGTTTCTTCATTTGGACATTGTTGCTCTTTGATGATGTTCTTGGCAATCTTTGAGATGGGGAGAAGGTAGTTGTAACAGCGAGTGTTGAGACGGTAAATTTTCCCGGGCAAGATAATTGAATTGGCATCCTTTATCACCCACTCATATCCTTGGGCGGAGTTGTCATGTTTTACCCAATGAAACTTGTGGATCAAAGTGTGCATGTCAAGGAGGTTGCCACCTTTAACCGGTTTGTAGGTTTTGTCTTCATTGAATTGTGGATTAAAGTGCTTTGCCAATCTTGTTATCAAGCCTCAATTCACAATGAAAGCCACTTTTTCCTTACCTTCCTTGAAGTCTAACCATGTCTTAATCAACAATTGAAGGATATTGTATTAATTCTTTGATTTCCCTTGGGCATTTATCTTGGAATCCAAGTAGGTGAGGTCAAGTTCGGGCATATGTGTAGCTTCTTTCCTAGCAATCAAGGTGTTGGAAATGGACCTATGCCAATATCGTATACGCGGATGATGGATATACAAGGCGTTACACTCTCTAAATGTAGTCAACTTCCTCCCGGAAATCGCCTTCCAAAGGGGCTTGGCATCAAAGTTATCGGGTTTCTTGTTGAAATCCCAAAGGTTAGCAATTCCAAAAACCTTTACAAACTCACTCTTAAACATCCTCCTACTCTTGTTCTCAAGCCAGAATTCAACATAATTCCGAGTCTCTACCTTATACTCCTTCAAAGAGCTAGTGAACTCCAATTTGAGGGAAGGGTAAGTTATTTCATTCATTTCAACCAAGGTAGACAATCCCATGTCGAACAAGGTAGACAGTCCCATGGACTCGAAAAATGCTCTTGTTTGGTTTAGCACTTCTAATTTCCCCAAAGTGTCTTAACATACAAACTTAGTGGCAATAATTTTCTTCCTAGCAAGGGATTCAAAAGCTTTTCTATGCTCATTGGAAATAAAAGTTACCTCCAGATAATCTTTAAGTTGCTCAATCTCCGGTAAAGTGGTAGTAACTTCTTCAAGGGCCTGAATGACTTCACTTGCTTGTAACCTTGGTTGCTCAACCACCACTAAAGCATTAGATGCTAGAACCTTTTGCCTCTTGGATAAAGTTGGGGCTTTGGGTGCTTTGGTATTACCCTTTTGTGGACATGGGCCCCAGGCCGGTCTGTGGATTTGGGCCACCTACCGATCTGCGGTCACGGGCCACCTTTATGCCAAGCCAATCTGTGGACATGCAGTGGTCTAGAAAGCCACGCTCGGTGACGTAAAAATGCTTTCGACCGGATCGTTTTAGATCGGTCGGTTTCGTCTCGTAAAGGTCTCGAAACGATTAGAGATGTTCGGAGTCGCCACCAAGCAATTATGGGATGCCTGGAACCCGTTCGAAATCCACTTTATACCTCGGTCAAACAAAGCACAAAGCAGTGTTTGACATAGGTACTAAAGATAACGACTCGTCCCCCTTTTAGCGTTCTATGCCTAAAATGACTCTCGTGCGCCCTGGAAAAGGCCATCCACTATCCAAAGGTTCTGAGTAAGGGGTGAGGGTACGTATTGGGAAGCCCTTTAATCGGACACCCAATCCCGCCCGCGTTAGCGGCCTCTACTGATCGATCGTGGTTGTTCAAGTGCAAGAGTTGATAAAACGGTTTAAATGCATGAATGCGCATCCAAAAGTCTTAACGTAACATGTGAATATTTCCTACGTCGATTGTTTATGCATGTACCAAGAAATTGGTGTCAAAGTTGGATTTAGATTGGTTTGCATGTGAAAATGGAAATTAAACATCCATTTACCAAATTCGGATTATGATGCTTAACACGATCCATTTATTTTAAAAGGGTGTCAAATGACAAAGTGTAGAAACATAAGCTTGTCAATCTGATCCGTCATGTATTCGGATTAACCGTAATCGGGATCGTCCTAGAGAAATGCTAAAACGGGGCAGAACAGTGCCAGGCAGCCCTGTTAAGGCGCCAGCCTGTTAACAAGATAAAGGGCTCTGCCCAGGTTTTAAAATATGAAAATAGGAGTTGCCTTGGGGCGCGAGCCATGAGCCGACCCAAGGAGCGTCTCCTGGTTGTTTGAAAGGTTGTTTAAAACCTTTTTTTTTTATTAATGATTTGCAAGTATGGTTTGCATGACTCGGAATAATTACTATTATGTTAGTAATATTCGTTGTCGGATTTGCATGTTTGAAAAGCATAGTTTACAAATAGAAATGTAAAATGTTTGGTTTGAACTAAATATGTTAAGTTCATTTCTTTGTAATTAGTCAAGTTTGTCATCGTACTCGGATTAAACCGACATGGTATAAAGAACCAAGGATGATTATGAATTATGACTAATATATTTACAAATGTAAACAAATGAGAAAAATGGTAAATAAAGTAAAAGGGGGTAAAAATACCCTTTAATTTGTAATTAACCAATAATATCATCGAGTCATGGAATAAACCGTCATGGTATAAAGAACCAAGGATGATTTTTGTAATGGTCAAAATATGTTTATCATAAAAATGAACTAAAATGGTAAATAAAAGAAAGGAATTTCCTTTAAAATGTAATTAACCAATTAATATCACCGAGTCACGGATTAAACCGTCATGGTACATGGAACCAAGGGTGATTATAATTTATGGCTAAAAAGTTTGTCATAAAAGCGATTTGAAACATTTGAAATGGTAAAAACCGATTGCAAATAAGAAATGAAATAAAGAGGAAAGACGAGGACAAACACGGTTGAGTCTGACCCGATAACCCACAAGAGGCGCAAGCCTCTTTGCATAGCAAAGGGCTTCTGTCTCGGGCCAAAACTCGGTTTTGGCTCGTCTAACCTATATTTGAATCGTGTTATGCATTGTTCATGCATATAAACTCATGAAAACAGTAAAGATATGAAATAAATGAGTTGTTTAGACCCTCAAACTTACGTGTATTGATGTTTGCGAAGTAGACGACTTTAGACACGGTTTTCTCGTTGTGACTAATCGCGATCAAAGAAGTTTAAAAAGGTGCCTTAAAAAAGGATTTAGTTTTGAAAATATGTTGTTGAAAAACATGTTGATTAATGTTGAGTTGGTCGAATGGGTCGGTCGAATGCACGACGACGGTACCAAACAAAATGTGTAAGGCTTGTGTTTACGATCGGTAGGTCGTAAACATGTGTCGATTTTGTGACTTAGGAAGTCGGGTCTAGAAGTTTAAGGGAGAAGGAGGGGACGGACTCTCGCGTGAGAATTATGGGGTGTGAAGGTTGGTATTTATAGTGAAATGTGGAGTGGTAGGTCGATTGTGTTTGGTTAGAGGCTAAGCAGACACCCTAAAGATGCGCGAGCTACCTTGTGACTGAAGGGGGTGTATTGGTCCCTTTCAGAAATTTGGATTTTGCATTTGTTCTGACCAATGTTTTGTTGGTTGTGATTTGTGGTCTTTGAGGTTTTCTTAGCCGTGTAAGCTTCCTCTTGGGTGATATTTGGGGTAGGTAATTTGTGTCTTTGACTCGGGTTTGACCCGCATGAGTCGGGATTTGAATTTCGAGTCGGATTTTGGCTCGGTGTCGGTTTTGACTCTAATTAGGGTCATTTTAATGGAAATGACATGATAAAGAGATTCATGGCATTATTTTCGACATTTGAGATTTGGGTTGACTCGGGTTGACTTAGGTTGACTCGAGTTGCGAGTTTCTGAGTCGGTTTTGGGTCCGAAAACGGTTTCAACTCTAAATAGTGTTATTTTAATGCAAGTGAAGTTAGAAAACTTTTGAAATTATTTTTCATATTCGAGTAGTGCATTAAACCGTCTCATGTATAGCCAATCCACGCACGCATATCAAAAACACGTTATAGTTCGATCATCATCGGGTGGTTTTTGGAAGGTGCAGATCCTGGGTATCTACACCTTTGTCCTTGCCATTATTGATTTCTCCTTCAAATTTGTGTCAACAAACCTTGTGTATGCTTTAATGCTCCCTTCTTCTTCAAACTTCAATCAAATTTCCAATCAATTTGGGGATATTCGGATTTCACCCTAACTCTAGAAATTTTGGTTGATTTTGTGAAGATTTTGATGTCTGAAGGTCTTTTTGTTGACAAAGGGGTGATTTGTTTTGATTATGAGCAAGTTTGCAATTGTTTTGGATGAATTTGGTTGAGAAATTAGTGTTTTTGGATGATGGGGTTGATGGTTGTAGTGAGGAAATTTGTTTTTTTTTGTGTTTGAAGAAGAGTAGAAATGAAGGATCACTACTACAAAACTCGTTATCCACATCGGAAATTTTGGTATATGGACATCGGATACACACCCGATGTAGAGTTCGGTCATGTCCATTGTGGATTAATGTACATCGGATTTTAAACTGATGTCCATTAAAATTTGCACAACGGATTTCTATATATCTGATGTCCATATATATTAATATACATCAGTGTTTAGTTATAATCCGATGTCTTTTAGTGTTATGTACATCAGTTTACATAGAACTCTGATGTCTTTATGTACCTATATTCATCAGTGTTTTACCTAAACCTCATGTGTATTATAAATGATATTACATCCGTCTACTAATAAAACCGATGTCCTTTTTCTTGCCATTTTTTGTTTAAAAATTGGAATTGCTAATTCTAAAACAGGCCATTCATAGATCTGGCTTATTAAAACATAGGCTATTCATAACAAAAAAAAAAACACCATCCACAATTCAACAACTAACCAACAAAGGTCGTTCGTCATACTTTCATACAACGACCAAAACATAGATTCATACAACGCCGTCCAAATTCAACAACCACGAAAGGTCGTTCATCATAATTTCTTACAACGACCTTACCAAAACATAGTTTATACAAATGCCGCCCAAATTTAACAACCTACAAAGGTCCAAAACGTAGTTTGCAAAATCTAGCTAACACATTACTATGACTAGACATTAAGAAAATAGTTCGCCCATAAGTCCCGAACCTCATTGATTTCTTCTTCTAAATTAGCCATTTTGTCTTGAAAAAGATGTAAATAATGCACATAAAGGTTTCTAATTAGATAATAACACACATAATAAAAGATAAAATAGGTCTGAGCTAGCTGAAGAGTTCAATTCTAGCTATAATAATGGGATTGTATGGGGAAAAAATTTGCATGGCAACACCAAGATTTGTAGGACAATAGACGAGTGGGATAATATGACCTCATTGATAGTTGACTTCGGATTAGGACGAGTGACGATTTGCAGCATACAACTCATGATGTAGTAACCGCATTTTATAGCACCTGGCTGACGAGTACACCAATAAAACAACATGACGACGAATTAAACCAACACACTTTGTAAATTAAACGTAATAAATGAGTCTACTATTGCATATCAACAACTTACATCAACTTTCACCCATTGCGGTGCTTGAGAACTCTTCCTTCACCCACCAGTGTAGCCGTATGCTCTTATAGATCTAATATATGGTTTCCAACAAAAAATTGTCAGCCAAATTGAAAAATGTTCTTTCAATGAACATCTTGCATATCAAGAATAACTATTAAGTCAAACTTATGTATTAATTAAAGTTCTCAACGTTGAAGGCACTGAATTCCCGATTGAATCGAACTAATATACTTAAGTAATCAAAATAATTTGTTTGAACTAGCGAGCATCCAGTGATCCCTATAAATAATTTGTCAGTTAAGTAATCAAAATAATCAAATTGTTGACAATTTTGTTTTATATAAGGGTGAGTATTTATTCTTTGTAATATGGAGCGATGTAAATATGGCTTTGCTTTTTTTTCATCCAGTTGGAAATATATGTTATTGCTCCCTCTGATTCATGGCCGCCTAGTAGTGAAGTCATTTCTGGACATAAGAACCCATATGTTTTGATGTCACAAACTCTAGACAAGTACCCGTAACAATATACATAGAATTATAACCAGCATGTACTTCAAATCAATATTTACCAATGTAAAACTAGCTATGAGATGCTAATTTTAAATCTGGAGGCAATACATACCCAACAAAAGTCTCAATGACTGGAAGGGAGATCTTTCCCATGTTCAACAATGCAATAATGTCCTCCTTGGCGAGTCGCAGCCTTCGCTTAGATCCTAGAACATCCTCGCTCAAATGCATATCCGTTACTTGAGTTTCGCCCATCATATTAACTACCTTGGATAAGAATTATCTAGAATCACATTTCTGGTCCAAAAGTGTTTTCAATGTATTGTTTGAACTAGCCACTGGATCATTTGTTTTAATTTTAGCAATTTCTACTTTTTTGGAATTAGTACTCTCATCAGCTCTCTTCCGCTTTCGGCATTTAGTCTTAGTCACTGACTTTTCTCCTGCTTCTAATTCATAGTTTTTCCGAGATTCCTGGAAAAAAAAGGCGCAAACTGATTACTCACTGACTTTTCTACTTTACTGTACAACTGCTGGGCAGGCTAAGTTCAATCTTGCATCTTGTGCTTCCTGCTCAGCATACACTGGAATGGATCCAAGGAAAACCGTGGTTTAAGGTTAAAAAAAGAGTGACTAATGCTTGGGTCCAGGCAATCTTCTATAACATCTGGCAGCAACGCAACCAGGTGAGACTGGAAGGGCCACTTTTACACCCTAACAGGCTTATGGAGAGTATCAGAAGCATAATGAAAACTAAATCCATGTTTTGGCTTAGAAATGTAATAAAGGCTAGAGATAAACAATGGATAATGGCTACCCTTATATAATTTTGTAAGGTCATGTCCATTGTACAAATCGTATCAAATGTTGGTAGTTTGTAATAGTTTGTTTCGTTCTTTAATGAAAGCTTACCTTTTACCAAAAAAATAAAAAATAAAAAAGAAACTAAATTTGTCGTTTTGGATTTTACATGTGGGAGAAAGTAATTTAACATCATCCAAATGTTGCATAGGTGGAATAACAGTCCTACTTTTTACGAGGACACCCAAGAAAATGAAACAATCAATCAAAAAAAAAGTTAACAAATCATGAAATTCTTGTCATGAAAAAGAAATGAGGGGGAATAAGAGAGACTTCACTTTGGCCTTGATGGTTGCCTCGTGCCCGCTCCACCTAGCTCATGAAGTATTCCTCAAAGGTCGTCATCATCCCCTCCGAAGTCGCTATCCCAAGGTTCTCTTGATGCATCACTCTCATGAAAGTCCATGAACTAATCCACCTCACTATTTAACTCCACCATGTCATCACCACTCGATTTTTCACCCTCTTCTTCTTGACCATGCGCTCCACCATTGGCGTTTTCCGAATTCGGAAAGAGTATATTCATTTGGGCCTAAGAGGGAATCATTCCCTCCTCACTAATGTGTCCTTGCCGGGCCAATCGGTGGAATTGTGGATACAACGCATAGTAGTTGTCCACATTGACCCCATATTGTCGTAGGTGCATGTCTTGAAGGATACCCGTGATAAAATCGTCCCTAGGAAGGATGAAGGGGTTCGGGTGGTTTTAAGGTTGGTATTGGAAGGGGTATGGTGGGATCAAAACTTTTTTATTGTCATTTGCTTGGGTTTCTTGTTGGGGAGGTGGAGTAGGAGGTTGGTTTTGGTTAGCCCGGTTTGCATTTGTCGGGATGAGGTAAGATGGGACTTGAGAGAGGGGGTCTCTTCTAGGTGAAATCCTTGTCAATCCTTCCATGGGAAGGTATATAGGGGTGCTCCCTTTGATGATCCATTTTATCTTTTTTTCAAAGCACTCAAGGGCTATCCAATGATGTTGTTGTAGAAGTAACATTTCATCGATCCTTGTTTTTCCGGGAAGAGGGATGTAGGCATTGTTGTGATTGAAGTTGGGGTTAAAGTGTTTTGCAAGCTTGGTTACTAACCCGCCATTAACAATATGTATCATGCCATCATCGTCCCCATTTCTAAACTTGGCCCATTTCTCGAGAAGTACTAGGCGTGCATTAAAGTTGTAACCACTCCGCCCTTGTATTTTGAGGTAAGATTCCATGAAAACAAGGTCGAGTTCATTGACGACCGCGGGGTCGCGATGGGATAGAAGATTACCGGTGAGGAATCGATAGGTGCACCGGATGATTGGCTTTTGAATGTAGGAAGCCGAGCATTCTTTGATGTAAGTAAAGTCGCGACCGGTTAAAGCTCGCCAAAGAGGTGCTATAGAGTAGTTTCGGGGTCTAGATGTTCGGGTAGGCGAAACATCGAGACCTAGCGCACTCGCAAATTCCACTAATGTCATCATCCGGGTTTCATTCTCAAGACGAAATTTTACACAAATTGTATTGTTTATGGTGGAGATCTTTAGGAAGCTCAAAAACTCAAGAACCAAAGGCCTATAGGTGAGCTCATGCATTTTGAACATAGTAGAAAGACCAAATAGCTCAAATAGTGCCTCAGTTTGATGGTAGATGCCGAGTTTTCTCAAGGTGGCGTGGCAAACAAATTTAGTGGGAAGAATGTTCTTACCGTGTAAACGATGAAAGACAAGCCTTTGGACATCATTAACAAATTCAATATTTGAGAATTCATTGAGTCTTGAGAGATCTACAACTTCTTCATTTTCTCTTCTTAGAGTGTTGAGGTAGGAAGTTGAGGAACTTCCAATCACTCTAGCTCTCCTCCTTTATCTAGGTAAGGACCTTGTTGGTCTCATCTTGAAATAGATCTTTGAATTTGATTGGTTGATGAGGATACTCTTTGCAATTTGGGGTCCTTTTTGAAAACCCTAGGTTTTGGGGGTTTTCGAATTAGAGAGATAAATGGATGTTTTTGATGTGTTGTGGGTTATATGGGAGGGGATTTTATGTTTTATAGAGGAAGGAAGGATGAGGTGTCATGAAATGTGTCGTGGGAGAAGTTTATAATTGTCGAGAAAATAGGAGAGCAAGACGGTAAGGAGACGAGCGGATCGAGCACGGGACGCTCGGATCATAGCTCCAGGAGACGAGCGGATCACCCACGGGACGCTCGGATCCATAGTCAGAGTAAAATCCCATATTTTGAAGTAGCCAGGACGCGCGGATTTTCAATGAGACGAGCGTCTTGACCTGAGATGAGCGTTGATGTGACTCACATTTGAGCATATTTAATCCCCGAATTAGCGTCGTTCCTATGCTTTATAGTGCATAATTGGGTCATGTACTATCTTTAGTTTCCCATTTTGCATATTCTTTGAGATTTTGTTCCCTTGGTAGGAGAGGAGTGCAAACCTTGCATTTTCATGGTGAACTGGAGTTAAATTGATCGCAATCAATGACCAAGCATCAAAGGAAAGACGATACTAGAAGGCCTATGTAGATAATAAAGTAGATTGGGCAATGATGAAAGGATCCTTGCATCCTCAACAAGATCCCCACGGATTGTTGAGGAAAGAAGAGAAGAAAAGTGCCTGACTCACAATTCGAGCGGATTGCAGCCAATCCGAGCCTTTCCCTGCCCAGCAATCCGAGCGTCCCGATGCCAAGACGCTTGATGCGATCCCGCTAAGTGTTCACAAATTAAGATGTGGTCGTTGGTCACGGTCGAATCAAAACACAATTTATAGCTCCACAAACAACTCTACAATTAGTAAAGAGGCAAGTAAAGGTCGGATCCCAAGGGATGGGAGTTGAAATGAGATTTCTATTGTAACTAGTGGTGTCTAAGGGGTGTCACAAATTGGGTTGATGTAGAAGGTTACTAAACTAGAATAGCAATGAAAACAAACAAGCAAGATGAATTAAAGGGGTGTAAACAATTGATTAAAGGCACTAGGGTGTCATGGGATCATAGGGGAATCATGGGATATGATCATACAAACATGTTCTCAAATTATAAGCAAGCAATTATTGTTGTGATGGATTGAGTTGGGTTATATCTTACAATCCTAGGAAAGTTTGGGTCCCGGAGCCGAATCGATTAGATTGTACAACACCTACAAGTCGACTTAATCTTCCCTACTCAACAACATGCATGGTCTAATGAGACTCGAGTTGGGTTATGTCTTACAAGTCTCATTGAAAAGATAGAAGATGATAGTAAATGCAAGGATTCATAGGCTTAGCATTTCATCAAATATAACATGTGCATGAGTTGAGATCAAAACAAGCAAGCAAATAAAACATGAAAGCATATTAATTTAAGCATGAATCATTCCCCATGTTGGTTTCCCCTAATCACCCATTAACCCTAGCTAAGAGACTACTCACTCATTATCATGTTGATCATGCTAGCAAGGTTGTCAATCATACCAACAATATGAAACATGATGAATAAATGAAAGTAATTAACAATAATTAAAAAGGGATTAAGAGATTATACCTACTAATGATTCCAATAATAAAGCAAAGATAAAAGAAGTACTTGAATGCTTGATTGAGAGGTTGTCAATCTCCCAACAATAACCCAAATAATCTTCAATTACCCAAAATAAAGGATGAACAAAAGAGAGATTAAAGAACTAAAACTTGGATTAAAACTTGATTAATACTTGATTACAATATTAAAGAGAGATTTGATTGATATTAACTACACTAATTATTGATAAGAAGAACATGCTCCTCTAATTAGACTAATGGGGTATTTATAGTGGAAATTAGGGAGGATGTGTAATACCCCGTATTTTTATATAATAAATTAAATGGATATTATTATATATTAATTATTATACATTTATATTACTAATTATGTCGGGATAATAGTTGAGTCGATAATTACATTAAGCTATCGTAAGTTAATTGAGACGGGTTTATACAGAATTCGAAATGCGAGCTAACCCATTTACCCTCGACCCATTTGATGTTCAGCCCAATTAAACCCTAAGCCCATTAACCCTAACCCTAACCCTAATTGTAACCTAAACACTACCCAAACCCTTCCCTCAACCCGCCTCCCTCACGCCTCCCTCTTTCATCGTTACCCAAATCTCAACCCTCACGCATAGAGAGAGAGAGAGTGAGCTGGGTTGTTGTCAGTGCAGCAAGGAAGAGATAGGGGCGGTTGTCGACGTTCATAGGTGGCTATGGTGGCGGTGGTGGTGACGGAAAGGTAAGCATACAACCTCTGTCCTCTGTTTTTCGCTTTTGATGTCGGGTTTTGGTGGTTGTTTCGTGTCTTAGGGAGGTGAGGCTAGTGGTTGTTGACGGGGTAAGGGAAATGGGTGGTTAGTGACGAGTGTTGTGGTGGTGGTTAGGGTGGTTTTGGGTGGTGTTAGTGGTTGTGAAAGGCGGCATTGACAGGGGGTAGCAAACGGGTTTTAGATGCGGTTTTCAGGGGAGTTTGAGACGGGTAGGTTTTGGGTGGCACCACCGTGGACTAGGGGGAGGTCGAAACGGTGGTGCTATGGTGTCTGTGTGCGTGGGTTGGCGGCGAGAAGAATGGTGGTGATAGGGTGGTGTACTGTTGTTAACAGTGGCGGCTATGGGGTTTCAAAGGTGGGTCATTGTGGCGGAGTTGCGGACATGGGGTGTTGGTGGTGGTGGCTCGACCACCGGCGTGGGTCGACCACGGTCGTGGTGGTTGGAGGTGACCAGGCCGGACACGGTGTCGAGGCCTGGTGGTCGGCGGTGAGGGCTGGTGGTTGTTGGAAGGAGTTGTGTCGGGTTGAAGGGGGTGCGGTTAGGGAGTCGGGTTGTTTAAGTCGTTCGTTTGATTCGGGTTTTCCTTAAATCGTTTAATTCTTTAAATTAGTTATTTATTTTAACTCCCGAGTTATTCAAAATGTTTAAAGACGGTTTTGAGTCGGGATTGTTAGAGTTATTCAAATACTTGATTCGTTTCATCGTATAATTCGTTTAATTCTCTAATTATCGTTTTGGTCTAAGTTCCGGGTTACTTAAAATAAAATAATAATTAATTAATTAAAGACGGGTTTTTGAGTTGGGTTTGTTAAAAGAGGAAAGTTACTATATCGGGAAAGTTTCCATTTTGGGAGATTTCTATATTTAGTAGTTAGTAATTATAAATATTATAATTGTTTTAGGTGACGAATTCGTGAAGGATCAATTATCAAATTCATTGCTTTATTTTAGTCCCTTAAACTCGCTTAATTCGAATTGCTGGCACTTTGAGGTAGGGAAATACACTTGACTTATTATCGTTGATGTTGAATTGTGTTGACTTGATTCGTGGTTGTTGAGTTACGTTATGATTCATATACGGGAAGGTGATTGACTGAATTGATCGTGTTGAGTTTGTTATCACAACATTCGGTAGCTGGCATGATTTCATTCATTAATATATATATTGTGTTGCATTAAATTTCTGTTGAGCATTTCATATGCATTGGAGTTGGAGGATGGTGTAGGAGTGACGATGTTGAGATAAGATGTGAGTTGTGATAAGGCCCAGGCGGGTTTTGCAGGACATGCCCTGGTGTCCTCAGCTGCGAGCTGGCAGATCGGCTACGGTCGAAATATATAGTCTACCGGGGATCGGTATGGCTGGGTTGTCCGGGGTATGAGATATGAGATATGAGTTGAGATGGAGATAGAGGTGGCGGAGGAGCATGCATATCATATTTTTATTGTTTCATTGTTTTCCCTACTCAGCTTCGGTGACCACCCCGTGTATTCGTGTACGCCGTGATGATCCAATTATTGGGGAGCGGTTGACAGTATTTCGAGACCGATGGGAGCTGGCCGGGAAGAGAGCTTGGATGACTGACTTAGTTCCTAGCCCACCTTAGTCTTATTAGTAGTTTTATCAGACTTTATCTTTTGGTCATATTTTTTGGAGGCTTTGTTTTAATTCCAGTTATAATCTCACTATAAACATTTTAATAAAGTACTGTGTTTCTTTCCTTTGTTATCTACTGCCTCGGGCTTCCGAGATGGTAACACCGTCATTTATCTGAGGAGTCCTAGTTCAGGCCCTTAAATAAATGGGGGTGTTACAGGATGCATTAGGGTTAACTAAGGGCTAAACTAGTAATTACACTTTTTAAGTTGAGCAAGGAGGAGCCGGTATTTTCTGAGACAAGGGCTTCTTCATTCGTAGCTTGGAGAAGACAATCCGTGCTGTGCTAGAATCCGGGCGGAATAGGGTCGGGACGGGCGGATTCTGGCGTTGGAATCCGAGCGGATTCAGGGGAATCCGAGCGGATTGTGGAGGGGGAATCCGAGCGGATTGTGGCAAAGCCGCTCGGATTGTCTTCTTTGCGACGGACGGATTGTGACAATCCGCTCGGATTGTCGATCGGCAACAATTCTTCTTCTTTTCTTCCCTTTTCTTCATAAATTCCTTGGGGATTTCCTTGGGGACTCAAGGATCCTTTCCCAACATTGCTCTTCTACTATGATATGTACAAAGGCCTTCTAATCTTGTCTCTCCTTGATGCTTGGTCATTGAATTCGATCAATTTAGTCTCGTTTTGCCATGAAAATGCAAGATTCTTACTCCTTTCCTACCAAGGGATCAAAATCTCAAAGAATATGCAAAATAAAGAACTAAAGATAAGAAATGACCCAAATAAGCACTAAAAAGCATGGAAACAAGGCTAATTCGGGGGCTAAATATGCGCCAATTATGGTCACATCAAATATCCCCAAACCGAACTTTGCTCGTCCCGAGTAAAGAGGTGACAAAGACTAGGACCAATACTAACCTATCCTAATAATATAGCCGATATGAGACAATTAGCGGGTCTCACTCCGCCCCTTCAACTCACAACAAGACAACCATGAGGTAGGATGCCTTCTTGCAAGGCAAGGTGGGTCTTGCCAAATGGCGACACATCCAAACATTAAGCACACAAAAACACGTAATGGATGCATCTACAAAAAGAATAGCCACTCCCTCATCAAGTGGCGGAAATTATCTACAAGGGAAGCAATTCAAGGGTACACACTCCTTCATAGATACCATTTCTTCAAACTACTAAGCCTAGAAGGATACCAATAAATCACCTCCAAGTTGTGTCAAGCTAGGGTACTTTTGTCCTCAATCGTTAAATGCTTTTGTCAAGAGTTGACTCCCTTTGGTGTTAGAAACACTGGAGGATCGCGGAATTCCCCCTCTTGCCTAGACAAGAAGAAGAGTCGTCCCCTCTCTACCATGCACAAAAATGGATATGATGGATAAAGGGATCAATAGAATTTTGAGTTTCATTTTGGGAGTTTGCTTTTGTTTTTGTTTTCCCCCCAAATTTCTTGTGGCATATAACATTTGAGAACACTTTCTTTTTGCCATTTCTTTTTGATTTTTGGCATTTCAACACTTGACAACTTTTTGCATTTTTCTTTTCAACATTTTCAAAGTCACCCCAATTAGTAACGAGGGTGCCTTGTTTTTGAAGCTTAGGAGTTCTATTTTTGCTTCTCTTTTCATTTGATGCATTTTTGCAAACTTTCTTTCACTTTTTATTTCATTGAACTCAAATTGATTTCCTTTTGTGCCCATTCCCTTTTGTTGACAAAAATATGGTAGAACATGGATGAATGATGGTTGCATGGTTTCAAGGGTCACCTTGGAATAAACGGTAGCCAAGGAGTTATCACACCACAAGGTACTCTTGACTAGGCCTTAATATAATCCATGGGTCAAAGGATACTAGCATGACACATCCTAGGGTGTTTTACAAGTATTCTGACAAGCAAAGTCTTAAGAAGAAAAAGCATCTACTAGGGCCTATATACACTTGTCAAACTTCCCAAGTAGATGGTTTCACAAAATTTTTCTAACATGCAACTACATGCCATGATGCAACTAACATATAAACATCCTAATGCATATGCTTCTACCAACTAATATGCCATATAAACTAAATGCAATCCTAAATTCACATTGTTTTTACCGCATCAATCAAAATAAAGTCACATAGTCATTAACATAAAGAGGAAAAAGGAGAGTGGAAAGATCATACCATGCGGTCTTCAATATCCTCATGTCTCGGATGTGGCGTAGTCGATCAATGTGAAAAAGGATGGACAAACACAATATATACAAAACAATATGTACAAGACTACACTAAAAAGGAAATGAACTTGTTTTTGGGTTTTCAATTTTCAAATTTTTATGATTTTTTAAAATTTTTCAATTTTTTTGGATTTTTGAATAAGAGTTAAATGTTAGAATTCCCATCCCACACTAATATGGGCATTGTCCTCAATGGCCAAAATGATGGAAATTATGTAAAGATGATGCATGATTTCTATACTAAATGCAATCTATACTAAGCTACACTACATGATGCATGGTTTTTGTTATGACGGAGAGGATAATTTAGATTACCTCCCGTTGCGTATGCATTAACTTCCCCAAACCGAGTGAGACACTATTGCTAATGTCCAAGGATGGGTATAGTTCATGCACACACTATGCTATGCATGAAGCTAATTTGTTATTTTGGATTTTGAAAACGGGAACAATAGAATGAGAACACCTCAATGGTACCGAGGTGTGAGTCCTCTAATGGGGCTAGGACTACTCCAACAATGATCAAAATGAAATAAAATACAAAGAGAGAAATAGACAAACCATGAGAGTGTAGGAGTCTCCAAGGCTTGCTAATCTTCCATCATGCTATCATCATCACTTCCCTCATGAGAAGTGGTGACATTGCCACTTTCCTTGTCATTTGCTTCTTCACTTTCTTCCTCATCTTCCTCATCATTTCCAACAACCTCATTGTCACCCAAAACGACCCTAGATGCACCCGGAAATAAGACTTCTCTATCCGCCCAACTAGGCAAAGGACAAGATGGATCAAGTAGTCCTTGCCTAGCTAAATGTAGGAGGGGTGGATATTGAGCCAAGTAGGCATTTTTCCGATCTTCATAGGCTTGCTTGTGCATTGCTTGCATGAGAAGAGTCACATAGTGTTTCCCAACTTCAACTCCTTCCGGCTTGAACTCTTCATAGTTAAAGGGGTAAGGTGGTATGACAATGGAAGAGGAGGGCATTTCAAGATCACCCTTTTGTTGTTGAATGATATACTCGGCTTCTTCGGAAAGGGGAAGTAGATAATTGGTCCGGTGGACGCTTAGACGGCAAATTTTCGAAGGCAAGGTGAACGATCTAGCTTCACTAGTTAGCCATCCATACTTAGTGTCAAGGGGGTTATGGGCAACCCACTTGAACTTGTGAATCATAATATGCATATCAATAAGATGGCCACCCTCCTTTGCTTTGTACTTGTTATCCTTATTGAAGTTAGGATCAAAGTGCTTGGCTAGGAGTGTGACTAGGCCGCCATTGACAATAACGGTCGTGCCCTTCTTCCCACAATCGATGTTGAGCCATCTATCTACCAAGAGCCTCAAAGAATTGTAAGGCTTGGTGTGCACTCTTCCGATATTCAAAGCCGATTCAAGGAGAATAAAATCAAGTCTTGTGAAATGGTTAGTATCTTTCCTAGCAATTATGGTGTTACCCACGACCTTGTGCCATACTCTTATGCCCGGATGGTGGACCAAAAGAGCACGACTCGCATGAAAATCCTCAAATTTCTTCCCGGAGATTGCCTCCCGAAGAGGTTCGGGGTCATACTTTCCATAACTCTTAAAATAGCTCGGTTCATCACTAAGACCCAAAATTTCACCCAATTCCTTGAAGGTAATGCGTCTACTAACATTAGCTAGACGCAACTCGATATTCTCCCTATTCTCAATTTTGGTGACTTTCAAAGAACTTAAAAATTCCAAGGTAAGGGAGGGGTATGTCAATTCCCTTGTTTCAAACAATTTCTTCAACCCCATGGCATTGAAAAAGGCTTTTGTTTGTTCAAGAACACCCAATTTTTGTAAGGTATCTTCACATATGAATTTGGTGGATTGTAATGACTTCATAGCAAACTTGACAAAGGTATTTCTATGGGTATCGGAAATAAAAGTTACCTCTGGATAATGCAAAAGTTGATCAATTACCGGAGTGGAAGGTGTTGTTGCTCCCATAGAAGGTTGTTGTTGATGTTGCACTTCCAAGTTTGGTGTTGCTACCACCATAGCCAATGCTTTCTTTGTTTGAAGAGCCTTTTGCCTTTGTGAGAGTGCCTTAGCCTTTGGTGCCTTTGTTGCCTTTGTTGCCTTTGTTGCTCCCTTAGTCCTTGCCATTGATGAACTAACCAAGAAAAGAATGAAAAATCTTCAATTTGTAGTATGCCCAAATCGATTTGAAGGTGAAAGGCTTTGCCTTTATGAAATCAAAAATCGACTCAAAGGTTGAAGATTTTGTTCTTGGTTTTGATTTTTGTTGAGGGAGGAGTGATTGATTTGTTGTTGGAAGGATGGTTTGATTTGATTTTGGTGAATGTTGTTGAGGGTTTTTGTTTTTGTGATGGAGAGGATGAGGGTTTTGATGTTGTGGGTAGTGTTTATGAATGAATGAATGAATGAATGAAGGTGGGAGGGGTTTTAAATAGACCGAAATTTTCGAATCTGGGGGGCAATCCGTGCGGATTCTCGCCCAATCCGTGCGGATTCTCGCTCTTTTCGAACTTTGCAAAACTCGCCTAAAGACGGGCGGATTTGTGACAATCCGCTCGGATTTGCTGAACACGGGACGGGCGGATTTGCTCAAAGACGGACGGATTTCAGTCCAGAAAATTTTGCTTGTTTTCCTCAGCTGCAAAGACGGGCGTCTTTCTTGCAAGACGGACGGATTCTTCAAGACGGGCGGATTCTTCACAGGACGCCCGGATTCAGTCACAGTCAAGAATTTTTCAAAATTCGGCTCGGTTCAAGACGGGCGTCTTTTCTGCAATACGCTCGGATTCTGTAAGACGGGCGGATTCTCTGGAATCCGCTCGGATTCTGGCCCTGTGTACACGGATTCAGTTCTATCCGTGCACATTGCATTTCCCATACCGTTCTTCCATTCTTTCGTCAAGTCTTGTGTTCGTCATTGTGGGGGCACTACTAAGGCATGGGTAGCCTAGGCAATTGCCATCCCCACGCTAAGCTAAAAGCACTACACATCAATTGAAATCGTTAGTCCCTCCCTCACTTTCTCTTAGACATGACAATTATTTTGATCAAAGTAAATAAAAATCCAAAGATGACAAAAATGCAATACAAGAATTGAAATGTAAGTTAGGGAGTTAGAAATATTTACAAGTGGTGGTTTAGGGAGGACTCCACCAAACTCTCATTCTTGATGAGATGTCAAGGGGGCATGTCCAAGGTGTTGTTGATGTTGCTCAACACCTTGAAGAAGTAATCAAAAGCTTGTTCATTATCATGGTAGAGGTTCTCAATAGACCGTGGCCCTTGTTGTTGATCATGATCGATGGCATGTCCAATGTAGGGATTAAAAATCCCTTCAAACTCATCATCCCAAAGACCACAAACTTCATTGAGTTGATCATTGAAAATCTCTTGCTTAGATGGAGACAATTCTCCCAATTTCTTCTCTTGGCCAATGAGGCCATCCTCTTCTTCCTTGGTTGATTTTGATGAGCTTTGCAAGCTCTCCTTGTCACAATTCACTTGCTCTTTGAAAGGAGCATCTTCAACTTTCTTCTTCCATTGGAGTTCCGATTTCTTCCTTTCATCCTTTCGGCTATAATGATCAATCATGAAACATGGCTCATGCAAACGAGGAGCTCTCATAGTCTTGTCAAGATTAAAAGTTATGCTTTCATCTCCCACTTCTAGAGTGAGCTCACCATGTTTCACATCAATTACCGCACCGGCGGTGTGTAGGAAAGGTCTTCCTAGGATGATTGGAATGTTGGAATCCTCCTCCATATCAACAATGACAAAGTCCACCGGGATGAAAAACTTCCCAATTCGCACGGGGACATCTTCTCATATCCCTAACGGTGTCTTCGTCGATCTATCGGCCATTTGGAGTGTGATGTTGGTGCATTTAAGCTCTCCCATCCCCAACCTTTTACTCACCGAGTACGGCATGACACTCACACTAGCCCCTAGATTACATAAGGCTTTGTTGATCGTCGTGTCGCCAATGGTACACGGTATTGAGAAGCTTCCCGGATCCTTTAACTTTGGAGGTGAACTCCCTTGAAGTATTGCACTACTCACCTTAGTGAAGGCGATAGTCTCAAGCTTCCGGATCGACTTCTTCTTTGTGAGGATATCTTTCATGTATTTCGCATAGGCCGGAATGTGATTGATTAATTCCGTGAAAGGAATTGAGACTTCTAAATTCTTCACAATTTCCATGAACTTTCCAAGTTGATCATCAAATTTGGGCTTGGCTTGACGACTTGGAAAAGGAAGTCTAATCACAATGGGCTCCTTCTCCTTGGCCTTGTCTTCATTTTTCTTTGAACTTTCTTCTTTTGATGATTCTCCATCTTTGGAGTTTTGCACAATTTCTTCCTTTTCACTAGCTTCCACAACTTCATCCTCAACTTGCTTCTTCGGTGCTTCATACCTTGTACCACTTCTCAAGTGAATGGCACTAACCGTTTCATGTCTAGGGGGATTACTTTGATGTGGTAATTCCCCCTTTTGTCTTTGTGAGCTCGAAGATGCTAGTTGAGTCAATTGTGTTTCCAACATCTTGGTGTGAGCTAGAATGTTGTTGATGGTGGTTTCCTTTGCTTGGCTATCTTTTTGCATTTGAGTGAAAAATTCTTGTTGATTCTTTTGCATTTGGAGGACCGCTTTTTGGACATCAAAGCCTTGGTCATTTTGGTGATTGTATGGATTTTGATTTTGATAACCTTGGTTTTGATTGTAAAAGGGTCTTTGATTTTTGTTTCTCATGGGTGGTGGAGTGTATGTTGTTTGAGGGTTTTGAACATTTTGGCTTTTGTATGAGAGATTTGGATGGAATTTGGTGTTTTCATTGTAAAAGTTGGAATAAGGGGTACCACTCTTGTATGCTTGGAAAGCATTCACTTGTTCGTTTGTTCCCCTACATTCACCTTGGTCATGTCCCAAAGTTCCACAATTCTCACATATCCCACTTGGGATTGATGAGGATGCCGTCATGGCATTAACATGATGCTTTGATGATTTTGAGTTTTCCTCAAGTCTAGCCATAGCTTGTTCAAACTTCAAGTTGATTGTGTCAATGTGAGCACTAAGTTGAGCACCCAATTGAGTCACGGAGTCCACTTCATGCTTTCCTCCTCTAGTAGCCTTGCGAGGTCTACTATATTGTGAGTTATGGACCGCCATTTCCCCAATTTTGTTCCATGTTTGATTGTCATCAACTTCGGTGAACATTCCATTTGATCCCATATTGAGAATGTTCCTAGAATCTTCATATAAACCATTCCAAAATTGTTGCACCAAAAACCATTCGCTAAGTCCATGGTGAGGACATGAGCGACAAATTCCCTTGAACCGCTCCCAAGCTTCATACAAAGACTCTTCATCCCTTTGCTTAAAACCCGTAATTTGAGCTCTTAGCATGTTAGTCTTTTCCGGTGGGTAGAATTTTTTGTAGAAAGCTAGAGCCAACTTCTTCCAAGAATCTATTCCAAGGGTGGCCTTATCAAGGCCCTTCAACCATTGCTTCACGGTGTCGATTAAGGAAAAAGGAAATAAGACCCATCTAATTTGGTCTTGAGTCACGCCCGTTTGAGAGATAGCATCACAATAGTCGCAAAAGGTTTCCATATGAGAATGAGGGTCCTCACTAGGCATCCCCCCGAATTGGCTCCTCTCAACTAATTGGATGAAGGCGGACTTGGCAATAAAATTTCCGGTGAGATGTTGCGGTGTAGGAGTACCATTTGGTAGATTCTCCTCGGTGGGTACGGAGTGTGACGAGAATTTTGGCATTGTAGGTGGATTTTGTGGGGTATTGTGTAATGGGTTTTCTTCTCCTTCTATTGCGAAAGGATTGACAAACTCACTAGTGGGTTGGACAACTTCACTAATACCTCTTAAATTCCTCCTAACAACTCTCCTATTGTTCGTCAAGGTTCTTTCGATTTCACGGTCAAAAGGTAACAAATCACTTTGTAACCTTCTAGACATGCAAAATATCAAACAACTCGAAAACAATTAGAACAAACCTTGAGGAGTTTTACTTCCTCAAGGCGAAGAAAGACACAACTAATGACAATAAAAAGAAATCTAAATCAAACAAACACCGTCCCCGGCAACGGCGCCATTTTTGATGCGATCCCGCTAAGTGTTCACAAATTAAGATGTGGTCGTTGGTCACGGTCGAATCAAAACACAATTTATAGCTCCACAAACAACTCTACAATTAGTAAAGAGGCAAGTAAAGGTCGGATCCCAAGGGACGGGAGTTGAAATGAGATTTCTATTGTAACTAGTGGTGTCTAAGGGGTGTCACAAATTGGGTTGATGTAGAAGGTTACTAAACTAGAATAGCAATGAAAACAAACAAGCAAGATGAATTAAAGGGGTGTAAACAATTGATTAAAGGCACTAGGGTGTCATGGGACCATAGGGGAATCATGGGATATGATCATACAAACATGTTCTCAAATTATAAGCAAGCAATTATTGTTGTGATGGATTGAGTTGGGTTATATCTTACAATCCTAGGAAAGTTTGGGTCCCGGAGCCGAATCGATTAGATTGTACAACACCTACAAGTCGACTTAATCTTCCCTACTCAACAACATGCATGGTCTAATGAGACTCGAGTTGGGTTATGTCTTACAAGTCTCATTGAAAAGATAGAAGATGATAGTAAATGCAAGGATTCATAGGCTTAGCATTTCATCAAATATAACATGTGCATGAGTTTAGATCAAAACAAGCAAGCAAATAAAACATGAAAGCATATTAATTTATGCATGAATCATTCCCCATGTTGGTTTCCCCTAATCACCCATTAACCCTAGCTAAGAGACTACTCACTCATTATCATGTTGATCATGCTAGCAAGGTTGTCAATCATACCAACAATATGAAACATGATGAATAAATGAAAGTAATTAACAATAATTAAAAAGGGATTAAGAGATTATACCTACTAATGATTCCAATAATAAAGCAAAGATAAAAGAAGTACTTGAATGCTTGATTGAGAGGTTGTCAATCTCCCAACAATAACCCAAATAATCTTCAATTACCCAAAATAAAGGATGAACAAAAGAGAGATTAAAGAACTAAAACTTGGATTAAAACTTGATTAATACTTGATTACAATATTAAAGAGAGATTTGATTGATATTAACTACACTAATTATTGATAAGAAGAACATGCTCCTCTAATTAGACTAATGGGGTATTTATAGTAAAAATTAGGGAGGATGCATTAGGGTTAACTAAGGTCTAAACTAGTAATTACACTTTTTAAGTTGAGCAAGGAGGAGCCGGTATTTTCTGAGAGAAGGGCTTCTTCTTTCGTAGCTTGGAGAAGACAATCCGTGCTGTGCTAGAATCCGGGCGGAATAGGGTCGGGACGGGTGGATTCTGGCGTTGGAATCCGAGCGGATTCAGGGGAATCCGGGCGGATTGTGGAGGGGGAATCCGAGCGGATTGTGGCAAAGCCGCTCGGATTGTGCTGCTGCGGGACGGACGGATTGGTGACAATCCGCTCGGATTGTCAGTCAGCAACAATTATTCTTCTTTTCTTCCCTTTTCTTCATAAATTCCTTGGGGATTTCCTTGGGGACTCAAGGATCCTTTCTCAACATTGCTCTTCTACTATGATATGTACAAAGGCCTTCTAATCATGTCTCTCCTTGATGCTTGGTCATTGAATTCGATCAATTTAGTCTCGTTTTGCCATGAAAATGCAAGATTCTTACTCCTTTCCTACCAAGGGATCAAAATCTCAAAGAATATGCAAAACAAAGAACTAAAGATAAGAAATGACCCAAATAAACACTAAAAAGCATGGAAACAAGGCTAATTCGGGGGCTAAATATGCGCCAATTATGGTCACATCAACGCTCGTCTTGAAGCCAAGAAATCCGAGCGTCTCTCCCATGATCCGCTCGGATCTCCTGACAGACTCCACCGTGCCACCTTCCTAGACGCTCGGCACGAGCATATCTTCGCGGGACTAGCATAACGGAGATGCGCATCTCCTTGGGGAGGAGCACTTCCTCAACTTTTCCTAAGGGTCTTAATAGTCATTAAGCCCTTAGTAACCCTAATCTTTGTACCTAATCTTTAGTATAAATACCCCTTTGTACTACCTAGATTATCATCAAGTCTTAATCAAATCTTAGTGTTATCTTAATACTCTCTTATTCTTGTAATCAACTCTTAATTTAGTCTTAATACAAATCTCATTCCTTAATCTTTCCTTAATTTCTCTATTGTTCATCATTTATTTTGGGTAATTGGAAGATTATTTGGGTTTATTTGGAGGATTGATAACCTTCCATCAATCATTAAGTACTTCTATTATTCTTTGCTTCGTTATTTGGAATCATCTTCATAGGTATAATTCTCTCTTAATCCTTTTTATTATTGTTAATCATTTTCATTTGTTCATCATGTTTTGCCTTGCTAGTATGATTGACAACCTTGTTAGCATGTTAAACTTGATAATGAGTGAGTAGTTTCCTTAACTAGGGTTAATGGGGAATTAGAGGAAACCAAGATGGGGATTGATTCATGCTTAATCTAATATGTTTTCAAAATTAATTTGCTTGCTTGTTGTAATTCCAGCTTATACACATGTTATGTTTGATGAATTGCGAGCCTATTACTCCTTGCATTTTTTACTCATCACTTACCTTTTCAATAAGACTTGTAAGACATAAACCAACTCGAGTCTCATTAGACCATGCATATAGTTGGATAGGAAGGATTAATTCGACTTGTAGGTGTTGTACAATCTAATCGATTCGGCTGCGGGACCCAAACCTTCATAGGGATTGTAAGAGATACACTAACTCGATCCCATCACAACAATAAGTGCTTGCATCTAGTAGAGAACATGTTTGTATGATCAAATCCCATGAATCCCCTATGAACCCAAGACACCCTAGTGTTTTTAATCAATTATTTAGATCTCATTTTAATCATCTTGCTTATTTTCATCACTTTATTTACATTGTTGATTAGTTTAGTTGATCTCCTACCTCAACCCAAATTGTGACACCCCTAGACAAAACCATTCGCAATTCAAAATCCTACATCAATACCCGTCTCTTGGGATCCGACCTTTACTTGCCTCTTTACTAAGAGTAGTTTGTGAAGTTATAAATATTGTTTTGGTCTCCGGATGTTCCTCCTTTGACGCATTTATTCTTTGCGGATGATGCGGTTTTTTTCTTGCAAGACTCCAACAAGTCGATTTATAGCCTAAAAGGTATCTTAGATGCTTATTGCAGGGCTTCAGGGCAGCGGATCAATGATAACAAGTGAGGAGTTCTTTTTAGCTCAAGTACAAAGTTGAGTCAGGCTAAGGAATGTTTGTAGGTGCTCTATATCCGTCAAAATACGGGAATTGGGAAATACCTAGGTCTCCCAACGGAATTTCAGGGTTCAAAGCGGGAGATCTTTGCAGGGCTTATTGAGATTGTCTCGAAGAGAGTTTCATCTTGGAATGGGATTTTTCTGTCACCAGCAGGTAGGCTAACTTTGATTTCGTCCGTCCTATCAAATATTTCCAATTACTTTCTATCGGTGTTCAAAATACCGGTAAGTGTGACTAGCAAGATTAATTCAATGCTGGCGCATTTTTGGTGGGCTGGGTGTAAATCTGGAAGGCGTACTCATTGGTGTAGTAGAAGATTCCTTAGTTTACCGAAGAGCTCTGGTGGACTTGGGATGCGGAATATTGAGTGCTTGAATCAAGCTTTGCTGGCCAAGCAACCGTGGAGGATTATTTCGGGTCAGGAAACGTTATTTTGTAAGGTCTTTAAAGTCAAGCTGTTTGGCCGTGAGGGATGGTCTCCGGGAGTGGCCCCTCCACGACGAAATAATATTTCTTGGGGTGTGTGGAGCATTCGTTATGGGTTGCAGCTCATTTTGAATAATATTGCATGGAAACCTGGGATTAATTCTAATCTCTCGGTGTGGAATTCTTGTTGGGTGAACGGTGAAAGGCCGGAGCCGAGTTCTTACGCCATGCTACCGGAAAATACGGCTTTCAAAGACTTGCACGTGAAGGACTTACGCTTGTTGAATGGGAATTGGGATGTTGAGTTTATTCGATCCTTGTTCACGATGGAGTCGGTGGCTAAGATTTTAGCCATACCTCTATGTCTTTCGCAGGTTCGCGACAAGGTTTTCTTGAAGCACACAAGTAATGGGATCTATTCAGTTAAGAGTGGCTATGGGGTGGCTTTTGCGGAATATATGAGGAACCATGGTACCACTAATGATAGGGATCGGATTAATGAGACAGGAGTGGGTTTCTGCAGGAAAGTACTTTGGAAGTTACCGGGGCCGAGTACTTGGAAGGTGTTTTTGTGGCGTCTTTTGACAAACTCATTGCCATTGGGGTCTGAATTTGTACGAAGGAACATTGGAGTGGATCCCAATTGTAAGTTATGCATGGTTTCTGAAGGGATTATTGAGACAGGCGCTCATTTGTTTCGTGATTCTGAAATCGCTAGTCGGGTTTGGGCCTGCTCTGACCTTGGAATCCGGACATTTGGTAGTGACCACGTTAAAATTGGGGAATGGATCATTAACTGGATAAACTACTTCAGGCGACTGGAGGATGCGGAGGTTAAGGTCACTAAATTTTTGGCTACCTTATGGTGTCTGTGGCTGGTGCGAAATCGTATTTCATTTCAGGGGGAGCAATTCCATCCTCAAATGTTTTTTGGTATATGGTCTGGTTTGGTGGAGACGGCCTTGAGGGCATTGGAAATTGGGAATGAGGAAAGACGGGGAGTGGAGGTGGATTTATGCCATAATGGTTCACGTCACCTACGAGAAGGGCGACCGGTATTTGTGGTAGGGGGAAGAGGAGGGTGTCAGGCTCTCCGGGTCATGGTGGATGCGGGGTGGAAGTCTATGGGACATGAAGGTATTGGGTGGGTGGCTTATGGGTATGATGGTAACTTAGTTTTATCACGAGGTGTAAGGATTTGTGCGGAGTCTGGACTTCAGGTTGAAGCGTTGGGGCTCCGTGATGTGTTGAGGTGGGCTTTTTCGCAAAGGATTCTCCATCTAGAGGTTAACTCGGACTGTCTTTAACTTCTCCATCAAATTGTCGGGCTAGAGAAGGAACACCATCTCATCGATGGTGTCATTCAAGACATGCGTCTTTTGTTTCCTTTTTTTCATTGTTTATCGTTTAAATTTGTGCCTCGTAGATTTAATAAGGTCGCTCATACTCTTGCGAAGAGAGCAATGAGTGGCTTGGTGTTGCTTTTGGATCTTCTTTACAGCTGCAACAAAAAAAAAAATTGTTTTGGTCAAGGGTACTTTTGACGATGTAATACCCCGTAATTTAATAATAATTAATGAGAATAATTTATGTAATTTAAATAAATAATTAATGGGATTTCTAATAATAGTTGCGAGAAAGACGTTAATTAAATAATAAAATAAGTAGCAAGTCGGGAATTGGGTTTAGCTAGTAACTAAGCCTTGGGCCGTGTGTTGTGAATAAATATGGGCTGATTATATTAGGCCAAGTATGAGTGGTAGTCGGGATATGAGACGAGATTTAATAATAAAATAATAAATATTATAATAATTTGGTAATTCCTAATAATAATTAGAAAAGGCAAAAATTTTCTAATTGGCCTCATATACTCCCAAACCTAGACTATAAATACTTAATAAATCTGAAAAGTAAGTCATAAAAGAAGAAAAAGGAGATTTGGAAGACGAAGAGGCAATTAGCGATAAAGAGGTAAAACCGTCTTAAACTTAATTTATTCCGTTTTAAAGCTTGTAGACCTAATAATATGCAACCAACGTTTACCACCTCAGGAGCAACCATAGGACTCGTAATTTGGACCTAGAGCGACCCTAGACTTCCGTGACTCTAACCTGATCTTCGTCGACCGTCGTTGACCGTGCTGGGGTGGTTTTTGGGGCGGTTAAAGGTGGCGGGTTTAGGGCTATGCGGGTTAGGTCGTGGGTGATTGTGGTGGGTAATTGAACCCGTATTCGGCCAAGACTTGACCTGGGTAAGGTGGGGTTGTGTTAGGGTGGCCTAGTCGACCACAATGGAGGTGTCGGGGTGGTGTCAGCTGGTGGTTTGTGGCGGTGGTGGCGGTGAAACAGGGGAAAACAGAGGAGTTATCGAGGCTGTTTTAGAACGAGCATCGTGGCCGCGTTTCTGATCGTGAGTGAGGTTATAGGGTAGCTTTGGAATCGTCGTGGACTAGGCGTAAGAATAGTGGTGGCTGGAGGTGGTGAGGTTGGGTGTGGTTGTCGGGGTTGGGCTGTTTTGGGACACGGGTTGAAGGGGTTGCGGTTGGTGTCGTGTGATAGGGCGTGGGTTTGTGGGTTGTTGGTGGTGGTTTAGCTGGTGGTTAAGGGGGAGTTGGATGCGTGGGGTTGCAGGCTAGCGGTGTCGAGGCTGGGTGGTGGCTGTGGTGGTTGTGGTGTCGGGAATGGTGGGTTTTTGTGAGGGGTGTTGAATCGTGTATTGAGTGTGTTGGGGAGTGGTTTGTAATTGGGTTTTTATTAGTTAATAAGGGTGACTCGGGTTTTAGTAATCGGGTTTTCAATATCATAAACTTTAATAAATATAATAAATAAAATAATTAGTTTAATTAATATATTAGAGGGAATAAATAAATAAATAATTGAATTAAATTGAATTGAATTATAATATTTTGATTAGGTGACGGTTGTGAAGAATTATAATCGGATCGGATTTGCTTTATTTATTTGGATTGCTTCAGCTGCTTAATTGGAATCGTTTGCCAAGTAGGGATAATCCTACTCAACTTGACTTTTAATTATCTATGTTTGGTATGGTGGATTACTTACGTTTAAATGAATTGATCGTATGTGAATTGTGTTGGTTGATATTATCATAATTGTTGGAAGGGAGAATTATGTTGCATATATTGATTGATCATATTGTAATTGTTAGGAGGGTGAATTATATTGATTGTGTTGGCTAATATTAATAGTATTGATGAGGTTATTTGAATTGCTATCGTTGGTTGGAATGTGATTATTGTGAAAAGCTGCGTGATAGTCAGTTGTACGTTGTTGAGGGAGTTTGTACACTGGGGTGATGGTAATATGTACGTTGTGAGGGAGGGGTACTATTACATATTTGTGGTACATTGTTAAGGGAGGGGTACCAAAGTAATGTGAGCACGTTGTTAAAGGATTTGTGCTAAGTAAAGGAAAGGAGCACATTGTCAGGGGGTTGTGCAATGAAAGTGAATTGAATTGGATTGATATTCGTATGTTCTTGTTCTTGTTGTTTAGTTTTATTCCTACTCAACCTCGCGGTTGACTGTGTATTCGTGAACACCTGCGATGAACCGTTTTATGGGGAGCAGATTTGACAGGTACCAAAGATTAGCTGACTTGGGAGCATGGGGATGAGTGCCAAACTTGGACCATAGTTGAAGTCTAGATCACATAGAATAATTATATCACTTTATTTATTTCCGCTGCGAGTTGTATTGTATTTTATATTAAGTTAGTTGATTAAAATTGTAAAACTTATGTAATCATTAAAGTTTTTATTTAAAGTAATTTGGTGAGTTGGACTTTGTATCTACTATCTCGGGAAACCGAGATGGTAACAGTCCTATTTATTTGGGAATGTCTAGCCAAAGGCTCGCGAATAAATGGGGGTGTTACAAAGTGGTATCAGAGGAAAAGGATCCTCAGGCCTAACCAATGAACAATAATGAACATAGGATGTGTCTAAATAAAATGAACCCGGGCAGCAACTGTTAGGAGCCCACTTATGGCTTGGGATGAGTTAGGGGCCCCCTCACACCAAACTTCTGGCCCTTTCAGTTTTAAACCGGTTACCTTGAGAGATATCAAAGAGTGAGGTAATTTAAAATGAATATTGTTTATTTCCTCGTAGGAGTTTTGGTTGCTTTGCTTGAATATTGTTTTAATTGATGACTGAGGTTATGGGACGTAACCTTGATTTTAAGGACAGTTGAAGGGATGAAATGAGGATTTGATGTTGAATTATTTTGATCATAAGCATGAAAGTAATTACAAATTGATATTGATTATGTGGTTGGACGTTGTGTGATAGTAGAATCATGTCTAGTGATATGCGGTTGTGTGAATCCCAAAGCCATGTTATTTGCAATATATTATGAAATGATTAAAGTTGTGATATGAATGCTTTAGAGTAGATAGTAGTCGTGTGTGAAATTTTATTGACCAAGTTTTGTTGATATAAGGGTAGGAGGGTGTTAATGAAAGCTTGTGACCTAGTAAAAAGGGACCTAGAGCTGAATCTTATTCCGTCAGATTTTACCCCTATTTGATTTAGTTTCCATTTGACCTCCATTCATCATACAAGGTTGATATGTTTATGAGAGATAACCCGGTGAGTTAGCTTACCAAAGCCGTTGGTCTCATGTTTAAAAGTTTTATGGTTTGGGAGAAATAAATAATTTAGTGGACAATGGTCGGAATATTTCTGTACAGTTAAGTTTTCGACAAACGATTTTGTAAAATTTCTCATTTAATTTATACTTAAGATTTTTACCTAATTCCAACTCCACTGTTTAAAGGACTCAAATATGTTTTCAAATTGATAAGCCACGTTGTAAGGTGAAGTTTTGACAATTAATAGTGATTTTTATAAGTTGACTTAAATTGTTGACTTTTTGCTGATCAGTTTTTGTTTCGACCCTCTGAATTATAAAAATCTTTATAAAATGATTATTCGAGATTTGGGATTAATTCTTTTTCTCATGATTTGAAAACTCTTTATATTTTCTGGAAAGTATAAAAACTCAATGTAGAATGTAACGGTTATTTAATGGTGATTTTTGAAAGTTACAGCTTGACTTTGATTTCCGAAAACGCGAGTTCTACCAAAAGTTTAATATAAATGTTTTCTCAATTCTTAATCGATGATAGTTGGGAAGTGGGAGTGATGATAGGAGGACCTAGGGAGGGGTAAGAAAGGATATAATTAACCACACCTTATCTTTGTAAGTATAGAATATTTAAAATGTTAAGCCATCTTTCCTCGGGTAGAAAACTCTTGTTGTCTTGTTTTACTTTTATGGAACCATGCCTCCAAAGAAATCTACACCTACACCCTCTAACATGTCCCAAGAGGAGATTGACAATTTGATATCTATGAATGAGGCTTTGACTGCGGCACTGAAAACTAAGGGGTCGGTTCAGGATCCAGCAAAGATGAGTGCTAGTATCGCAAGGCAAAACCCGACGAAATATGACGGATTAGGAGAACCATCTTTACTTGGGGATTGGCATAAAGAGTTTGATAACCTTTTTGAGTTGCTAGGATATCCTGCGGAGTTGCAAGTGGATCAAGCTGCTTATTATTTGAGAGGAAAAGCGGGTTTGTGGTGGAATCGTAGTAAGGAAGTCTTAAGGGAAGCTTGGAGGGAGAGTGATGAACCTTTTATCACTTGGAAGGGTTTTAAGGAGACTATGAGGGCGGTATTTGTACCAGAACATATTAGGAGTAAGATGAGAGCTGAATTCGATTCTTTCAATATGACTGATGAAATGACGGTGGAGAGCTATCATAATAGGTTTATGGAATTGGCAGAATATGTGTCTGATTTGAAATTTAGTGAGGAGATGCTAGCATTAAGGTTTGAACAAGGGTTGACAATAACTATTAAGAAGAGGCTTGCAGCTGGTCAACCAAGTAGCATGGATGAGGTTTATCAAAGGGCTGGGCAGCAGAGAGGATTGCCGATATGTTGCAAGAGGAGAAGAAGGGGAAGGGGGAAAAGAGAAAGAGTGAGACACCAAGTGAGAGAGCTGGGGGTAGCAAGAAGCAAAACAATACTCAACCTAAACAATTTTCAGTTGGAGGACCTAGTTATGGGGGTGGAGTGAGTTTGGGTGGTGGTAATTGGGGTCAGCCTTCTGGAGCAATCTTTGGGTGGAGATGTTACAATTGCAACAGGTTGGGTCACCGGGCTTTTGAGTGTAGGAGTGCACCTAGGAACGACAATAGAGGGAGTAATCAAGGGAATTATAGAACTCCAGCACCAAGTATTGGAAGCAATAGGTATCCGGGATAATGGAGTACTCAGAGGAGCTACAACAATAGGCAAGGTAATGGGGGCAATCAGAGTAATGGTGGAAAGACTTTTGGTACAGCTAGTACAGTGCAAGGGAATGGGGAGAAGGATAACTAGTTTATTGAGTGGATTAGAGTCTTAAAATTTATATAAGTATTTAAGTTGTCAGTAGTTTAATAAAGTAATTGTAGTTCCGAAACTTCGGGACGAAGTTTATTATTAGGGGGGTAGAATGTGACACCTCATGTTTTAAGTTTATTTTGTGATACATTTTCATGTTTTGAATTAGTTTTGTGATACATTTTGATAAATATGATATGTTTTGCTAATGATTAAGTAAGTTAATTATGTTGCAATGATCATAAGTGGAATGAGGCTCAGTTGTGCGGATATTTATAAATGTTGTTGTAGTAGTTATGGGCGAACTTCAGGACGAAATTCATTTAAAGGGGGGAAGACTGTAATACCCCGTAATTTAATAATAATTAATGAGAATAAATTATGTAATTTAAATAAATAATTAATGGGATTTCTAATAATAGTTGCGAGAAAGACGTTAATTAAATAATAAAACAAGTAGCAAGTCGGGAATTGGGTTTAGCTAGTAACTAAGCCTTGGGCCGTGTGTTGTGAATAAATATGGGCTGATTATATTAGGCCAAGTATGAGTGGTAGTCGGAATATAAGACGGGATTTATTAATAAAATAATAAATATTATAATAATTTGGTAATTCCTAATAATAATTAGAAAAGGCAATAATTTCCTAATTGGCCTCATATACTCCCCAAACCTAGACTATAAATACTTAATAAATCTGAAAAGTAAGTCATAAAAGAAGAAAAAGGAGATTTGGAAGACGAAGAGGCAATTAGCGATAAAGAGGTAAAACCGTCTTAAACTTAATTTATTCCGTTTTAAAGCTTGTAGACCTAATAATATGCAACCAACGTTTACCACCTTAGGAGCAACCATAGGACTCGTAATTTGGACCTAGAGAGACCCTAGACTTCCGTGACTCTGACCTGACCTTCGTCGACCGTCGTTGACCGTGCTGGGGTAGTGTTTGGGGCAGTTAAAGGTGGCGGGTTTAGGGCTATGCGGGTTAGGTCGTGGGTGATTGTGGTGGGTAATTGAACCCGTGTTCGGCCAAGAGTTGACCTGGGTAAGGTGGGGTTGTGTTAGGGTGGCCTAGTCGACCACAGTGGAGGTGTCGGGGTGGTGTCAGCTGGTGGTTTGTGGCGGTGGTGGCGGTGAAACAGGGGAAAACAGAGGAGTTGTCGAGGCTGTTTTAAGACGAGCATCGTGGCTGCGTTTCTGACCTTGAGTGAGGTTAGAGGGTAGCTTTGGAATCGTCGTGGACTAGGGGTGAGAATGGTTGTGGCTGGAGGTGGTGAGGTTGGGTGTGGTTGTCGGGGTTGGGCTGTTTTGGGACACGGGTTGAAGGGGTTGCAGTTGGTGTCGTGTGATAGGGCGTGGGTTTGTGGGTTGTTGGTGGTGGCTTAGCTAGTGGTTAAGGGGGAGTTGGATGCGTGGGGTTGCAGGCTAGGGGTGTCGAGGCTGGGTGGTGGCTGTGGTGGTTGTGGTGTCGGGAATGGTGGGTTTTTGTGAGGGGTGTTGAATCGTGTATTGAGTGTGTTGGGGAGTGGTTTGTAATTGGGTTTTTATTAGTTAATTCGGGTGACTCGGGTTTTAGTAATCGGGTTTTCAATATCATAAACTTTAATAAATATAATAAATAAAATAATTAGTTTAATTAATATATTAGAAGGAATAAATAAATAAATAATTGAATTAAATTGAATTATAATATTTTGATTAGGTGACGGTTGTGAAGAATTATAATCGGATCGGATTTGCTTTATTTATTTGGATTGCTTGAGCTGCTTAATTGGAATCGCTTGCCAGGTAGGGATAATCCTACTCAACTCGACTTTTAACTATCTATGTTTGGTATGGTGGATTACTTACGTTTAAGTGAATTGATCGTATGTGAATTGTGTTGGTTGATATTATCGTAATTGTTGGAAGGGAGAATTATGTTGCATATATTGATTGATCATATTGTAATTGTTCGGAGGGTGAATTATATTGATTGTGTTGGCTAATATTAATAGTATTGATGAGGTGATTTGAATTGCTATCATTGGTTGGAATGTGATTATTGTGAAAAGCTGCGTGACAGTCAGTTGTACGTTGTTAAGGGAGTTTGTACACTGGGGTGATGGTAATATGTACGTTGTGAGGGAGGGGTACTATTACATATTTGCGGTACGTTGTTCAGGGAGGGGTACCAAAGTAATGTGAGCACGTTGTTAAGGGAGTTGTGCTAAGTAAAGGAAAGGAGCACGTTGTTGGGGGGTTGTGCAATGAAAGTGAATTGAATTGGATTGATAATTGTATGTTCTTGTTGTTTAGTTTTATTCCTACTCAACCTCGCGGTTGACTGTGTATTCGTGAACACCTGTGGTGAACCGTTTTATGGGAAGCAGATTTGACAGGTACCAAAGATTAGCTGACTTGGGAGCATGGGGATGAGAGCCCAACTTGAACCATAGTTGAAGTCTAGATCACATAGAATAATTATATCACTTTATTTATTTCCGCTGCGAGTTGTATTGTATTTTATATTAAGTTAGTTGATTAAAATTGTAAAACTTATGTAATCATTAAAGATTTTATTTAAAGTACTTTGGTGAGTTGGACTTTGTATCTACTACCTCGGGAAACCGAGATGGTAACAGTCCTATTTATTTGGGAATGTCTAGCCAAAGGCTCCCGAATAAATGGGGGTGTTACAAGACGAGTAACAAAACCGACGAACCAAGCATATTCCCCTGGGGGTGCTCGGATATATAATCTGTGCGGGTTCTCCAATTTCCAGGTACCCCAAGACGAGCGAATGGCTCCCAGGACGCTCGGATTCTGCCCAAGATGCTCGGATCCGTACTGGGATGCTCGGATTGCCTTTTTTTCTCACGGACTCAGGTCTGCCCGTGGGAGTTTCTTCTCCTTTTGATCTTCTTCTTCCTCATTTGATAAGAATGCTTCCCCACACTCGAATTGCTAAATCCTTCATTCATCAAAAGGGTTAGTGACCCTCCCTCACCTACTCTCATATCAAGAATCATGATTCTTTATTAAAATGCAATAAAGTTAAAAATACAAGTGAGAAGAGTTAGTATATTTACAAATGGTGGTTTGGAGAGGACTCCAACAAACATTCTTTCCTTGATGGTCTTCTCATGGAGGGAGAGGCCCGAGGCGGATGACCTCGACTTCTTCAATGAATGCTCCCTCATAATATGGTTTCAAACTTTGCCCATTGACTTTGAATTTGTTTCCATCTTTCGACTTTATCTCAAAGTCTTCATATTTTCCTACCTCGCTAATCACATAGGGACCCATCCATCTAGAATTCAACTTCCCGGGAAAAAGTCGATATTGGGAATTAAATAGAAGGACTTTGTCTCCCTTGTGCAAGGCCTTTTGATTGATTCTCTTGTCATGAAGCAACTTTGTCCTTTTTTTGTAGATCTTGGCATTTTCATAGGATTGTAGTCGGAATTCCTCCAATTCTTGGATTTGCATTATCCTCTTTTGGCTACTTAGCTTGAGATCAAGGTTGAGAGCTTTGATTGCCCAAAAAGCTTTATATTCTAGCTCAATTGGCAAATGACATGCTTTTACATAGACTAGCTTGTAAGGGGAGGCTTCTATGGGAGTCTTATAGGCCGTCCTATAAGCCCAAAGAGTGTCATCAAGCTTCATACTCTAATCCTTACGAGTCTTGTTAACAACCTTTTCAAGAATTTGTTTGATCTCTCTATTTGAAACTTCAACTTGACCGCTTGTTTGAGGATGATATCCCAAGCCGGTCCTATGTTGAACACCATACTTTGCCAAAAGGGTTGTGAGCTTCTTTTCATGGAAATGTGTCCCTCCATCACTAATGATTGCTCTAGGGACTCCAAATCTTGGGAAGATTATTTTCTTGAGAAGCTTAGTAACCGTTTTGGCGTCATCGGTTGGAGTGGCAATTGGCTCTACCCATTTTGATACATAATCAATGGCTACGAGAATGTATTTGTTTCCTTGAGATGATACAAATGGTCCTTGTTAGTCAATTCCCCATACATAAAAAATTTCTACCTCCAATATTCCTCGTTGTGGCATCTCATTCATCCAGGAAATGTTCCTGGTTCTTTGGCAAGGATCACAATGGAGAATGAACTCTCTAGCATCTGCAAACATAGTAGGCCAGAAGAAGCCCGATTGAAGGACTTTAGCAATAGTTCTTCGTGCTCCATGATGTCCTCCATATGGTGATGAATGGCATCCCTCCAAAACAACTTGAACTTCCCATTGGGGTATGCATCTTCGGTAAAGTCCATCACTACATTCCTTGTAAATATTGGGATCATCCCAAAAGTATCTCTTTACTTTAAACAATAATCTCTTTCTTTGATTGTAGTTCAAATTTGGAGGAAGGACTCCTCCCACAATGTAGTTAGCATAGTCGGCAAACAACGGTGTGGTGTGCCTCTCAAGTTGTGATTTGATGGCTATTAATATATCATCGGGGAAAGAGTCATTGATCGATGTCTCTCCCTCATCACTATGGAATCGAATTCTTGACAAGTGATCCTCACCACATTTTAGGCTCCCTTCTTGTCTCTTATCTCTAAATTGAATTCTTGGAATAGAAAAATCCATCTCAACAATCTTGGCTTTGCCTCTTTATTTATCAAGAGATGTCTAAGAGCACGATGATCCGAGAAAACAATCAATTTTGATCCAAGCAAATAGGAATGGAATTTGTCTAAGGCATAGACAATGGCAAGGAGTTCCTTCTCGGTAGTGTCGTAGCTCACTTATGCGGAATCAAGAGTCTTGCTTATGTAATAGATAGCATGCAAAGCCTTTCCTACCCGTTGGCCAAGAACCGCTCCAACGGCGTAGTTACTCGCATCACACATGATCTCAAATGGTAGTTCCTAATTTGGTGGTTGGATGATTGGTGCCGAGATTAGCGCTTCCTGAATACTATTAAAGGCTTCAACACACTCATTAGTGAATTTGAATTAGTCATCTTTAAGGAAAAGTTGATTGAGGGGTTTCACGATTTTTGAGAAATCCTTTATGAAGCGGCGATAGAAATCCGCGTGACCGAGAAAGCTTCTCACCCGTCTAACATTCACGGGAGGTGGGATTTTCTCTATCACCTCAACCTTAGCTTTGTCGACTTCGATGACCTTTTCTGAGATTAAATGACCCAAAACAATACCTTCATTGACCATGAAGTGACACTTTTCCCAATTCAAAACAAGACTAACATCTTCACATTTTTGCAATACAAGACAAAGGTTATCCAAGCATGAGTCAAAGTCTTTTCCATAAACGCTAAAATCGTGCATAAAAACTTCCATTATTGTAATACTACGGTTTTATGAGTCTCTGGGTACTCTATCGAGTAGGCCTTACTCTGTCGAGTAAGGGTGTGTTGCGTTTTAAAATAGTTTCTGACCTGTTGGGTACTCGATCGAGTAACGTAGATACTCGATCGAGTAAAGGGGCACTCGATCGAGTACCTTAGCTACTCGATCGAGTAGCCGGTTTACGAGGAATGATTTGACGGGTTTTGCTAATAACGCGAGTTTGATATAAAAGGTTTCCATCAGTTTATTTAATCACTTTTAACCTTTCTAAACCCTTCAAAAGAAAAAGGAGTTACGTAGTTCTCTCTCGTCGCGTTGTTGGCAAATCCCCAAGGCTAGGAGTGTCGGATCATCTTGTTCTTTGCATCATAGTGTTCCTTGCGTCAAGGGTAAGATGTACAGACCAATTTTATACTGTTTCTTTGAGTTTGTTTAAAACCCTAATTGGGTAGATTTGGGGGTTTTGGGAGGGTTATGTTGATTAGGTGATAATTGTATGATTATGTGTATAGGAGAAGGGTTCGTAGAGGAAAGTTTTGAGACAGCTGCTAGATCGTTTGATGTTTGTGTTGCATTCCAGGTAAAGTTTCCCTACTCAGTATTAATTACATAATGTGTGGTGATTGTGCTGTAGTTAGTGATTGTTGATTGATTCAGACGGTTGTGATTGTATATTGTTGATTGATTGAGGCGGTTGTTGATGTTGTATTGTGTTTGCTGATTGTTTGTCTCTGGTTCTCGAGATGCGTTCTCGGGTGAGTGGAGTCACTTGCGGGAGTGGCTTCACGCCCTAGTTTCGCCCTTCGTGGAACCCGCCACGGAGGGGATGTGCACATTAATGGGACATGGTTATCGCTCGGTATGATGAGCGGGGCTTAGGTGGGAACGGCTGCGGTCCCCCAGCTGGCGGTAGGTCCGGTGGACGATCGTGTGACAGATTGATTGGAGTGGGTGTGATTGTGTGTTTGATTGTTTTTGAGCTATGTTGTTTGTTGTGTTGTTGGATCATATAAATTGTGTGATTAGTCTGACCCGTTTAAATGTTTTAAAAACTCGTGGTGATCCATTCGGGAGTGGTGAGCAGTTATTGAGCAGGTATGAGACGATGCGTATGGGATAGCTGGGATGAGTCACCACGTTGCAGTTTAGAAGTCTTCCGCTGTGTCTGTCGCTTGATAGTATCTTGATAGTAAATAGTTTTGAGAACTTGTATTTCCTTCTATCAGTTTTGGTTTTGAACATGTAATCACTTAAACTATAATTACTTTTAAAGTACGTTTCTTTATTGTCTTATGATATTCATTGCCTCGGGCAACCGAGATGGTAGTATCCTTATACCTGAGTGATCCTGGTAAGGCACTTGGAGTATGGGGGTGTTACAAATGGTATCAGAGCGACGATCCTGAAACCTGTAACCAATGAACCCAATAAACATAGGGAGTCAAATAAAATGAACCCGGGGTAAAAGTTGTAGGAGCTAATGAAAAGACTTGGGAGACGTCCTAAAGTCGTGAACTCGCCCTACAATTTTGAACAGGTCACTATGGGATATGAGTCGGGATCGCTATGTGTTTACCTTGTGTATTGTGTACCTATGTAGTGATGTGTGGCATGAATCAGTGGATGTATGTATGTTGAGAATGGGGAATGTGTAGAAAAGATGGTGATGATGTGATTTCGAAAGTTGTTGATTGAAAGTATGATAGTTGTTTTACGATATGGCATTATAGAAATAAGGAAATAAAATTTGTTTGATTGGAGTTATACATAGAGTTATGTATACATATATGTTGTTGGTAGTGTTGTACGAGTTTATATAGCTGAAAGTTTGAGTAAGAGCATGAATAATTGGTGGAAAAAGATGATAATTGTTGCATGATAATATGATATTTTTTTATAACGCATGTTGTATGATGGAAGAGATTTTATAAGGTTGTTATGCTAGTAACATATGAATATGATACTTGATGTCATATAATCGTGATTTCGTTTACGTAAAGTTATATAATAAAAACATGTGGGTAATATGTGATTGCTAAGTTGAATGATATATGTGCATCGAGTTAATTGTTGCTTGGCTTTTGAAGTTAGTAACATGTGGTTAGGGATACTGGTTTTATGAGCATCGAGTTGTTTTTGTTTACCATGTTGTCGTTTAAGTTGTTGGGAAGTAAAATCAAGTAGTTGTATTTTCGATTATAGGGAGGTTGTCTTTAAACTGTTATAACTGGAAATGCATAAATGATTTTAATGTGATTCCAATTGGAGGTGATAGTTTGTCCTTTTACGATTCTAACGATAGGTCACACGCCCAAAACGACCAAAAAATGAGTGAGTTATGACTGTTTTACGAAAACTGGACAGTGCTGAGAAATGCGTAGGTACTAGATCGAGTAGTCTTGGTACTCGATCGAGTAGGGGGGGACTCGATTGAGTACGTTAGTTACTCGATCGAGTAGCCCTGGTGATTTGTTTTACGTGCTTCTGATCTTCACCTACTCGATCGAGTAAGTCACTTACTCGATCGAGTGTCCTGTACTCGATCCAGTGACCCCTGTTTTGGGTCATATGCTTATCTTTTGAATTCATTGTATATTATGTTTAATTCAAAGTTGTTATTTTGCTTCTTTATGCATTGTTTTACATGTACGTTAGTCTTGACGCGTAAGTTACCCAACCTTGTGGTGTAGTGAGTGGCACCTGTGGTGAGTATGAGTTCGGTGGGAGGACATGAGTTATACGTGGTTGTGATAGATGGTGGAAAAAGAAAAGGAAGATCGTTATGGTTTATTGAGACATAGAGCATGTTTTGTGAGATGAGATGAGCGATATGTTTGTACGTTGAGTAATGCAAAAGTAATTAAATGGGGGCAAGGGATGATGTGAGTTTATGGAACGTGAGAATGAAAAGATTGAAATGAGGGACGCAAATGGTGGCATCTTGAGATGTGTAAAGAATCATGGAGGGGGATGGTTAGGAGTCGTGTGGGTTAAGAATATACACAGTGAAAGTTCGTTTTAAAAGGGTTGAGAAGAGTAGTATATAGTGAACTTTGTGGAGACATGTCGCGAGTTGGATTTGTAGACAGTGAATGAGTTTGGTAGATTTGGTTTATTAAGAGATGAAACTACTGTGTGATTTCCTTGGGCAATTAGTGGTATGAAAGGAATTTTGATTTCTAGAGATGTAATTGTTGAACAGTAAACGTTGATTCTATGGATGGATTAGTGGCAAGGGTGATTGATGACATAATAAGAGAATATTTGTGGTAAGAAAGAGTGAGATGATATCGATATGAAATAATTAGATGTGAGTTTTGGAGCAGTGAGAAAGTAACCGGAACACTAAAGAGTTAGGTAGAAGTGATAAGGAGTTGAATGGTTAATTGATTTTGTAGATTGTAAAAGAAAAAGAATGAGGGGAATAAAACTAAGAAAATGTTGACCGGAGTTATGTGATATAGAGGTAAGGAGTCGTCGAGATGTGTGCTACCAATCATGAGGATGTTAGTTAATGGTTATAGAGGAGTTTCGGGACAACATGATTAGTCTTGAGTTTTAAGGAATTCAGGAAAGTAAGAAGTTGGTAGAATATCTGCATGATATGAGGTTTTGGTGGAGATTTAGATGATGATACAGTTAAGAATGGTATTGAGAAAAATGTTGAAGTAATTTTGTTGAAAGATTTGATGTTCGTTATTTGGGATGTTAACCAAAGATAGGAAAGAAATCGTGATATTTAGAGATGAGTGTAAGGATTTGATGTCCGGACAGTGGTAGTGTTATGGTTTGTGACTAGTGGTTAAGGGTGATGGTATATTAGAAAGGTAACATTTCTGAAGCGGTTGATTTTACAGAGACCAGGTTGATATGTATGGTTGTGAGAGAGTGTAAGATGTGGTTATATGACGCGGTTGTTAGTAGTTGAGTATTAATAGTATGGTTACATTTGGCAGGGGGTGATGGATATGCGAATGGGAGAATATGTTATGAGGGGCATATGAGTTAAGCTCGGGCGACAGGTAACCTTTGTTGAGTGGTAACTTACGTGATCAGGATTGACTAGGTGGATGTGATTACGGGTCTATGATACGTGTAAGTGTTTGTGTGAGGTTCTGACCTCACAAGAAGTGGTATGGTGTGATAATTATAAAGTTGTTATATGATTGTTTTGTAATTTATGTTGAGTACGGTATACTAATGGAATGAGGTTCAAAAGGTAATAATGTGATTGATCTGGCATGGATAGTTAAAATTGTATGTGTATGGATGATACTTGTTTATTCCGTGAAATGGTAAGGATGATGTTCATGAGATTGTTATCTGTTTAATTCATATAACATGTTGCATTGTGATTTAGTAAAGTGGATTTGAGTAAGTTTTTCTTGTCCGAGAAGTTATGTTGGGTCAGTGTTTATGGGATTGTGTCTGTTGTGATGTCTATCGGTGTAGTTGTGGTGCCTCGGGTGATGATCCGGGCACGGTACCTAGTGTTGTGATGCGGGTATTTTCGCACTGCGGTGTGGCTGTTGGTGGTGGTGTTGCGATGTCGTCACCGGTTGTGGTGGAGTAGGAAGGATGATTATGATTCGAGTTTCGAAAGTACATACCATTACACATAAATTGTTGTTTTGTTTGATGTTGCTTCTGTGAGTTTCGGTTTGTACGAGATAGACAGTTGTTTTGGTTATTGATGTTTCTTACCGATTCGGTTTTGGTATGAGGGTAGAGTATGATATGAAAGAGAGTTGTATATGTTTTCGTTGTTGTCATGGTATAGTGACATTACGTTGATGGGACACGATTGTTAGAAGTTATTACTGATTTTTTGATCTTATTTTAAGATGAGGCTTTAGACATAGTCATGGTAAGTGATTGGTGGAACATGTGTTGTATTGATCCGGGCGCTGCAGTGGTTCATAATCGATTTTGGGACAAATGAGTGTAGGGTGTTGGGAATTAGTGTCATGTTAAGTTTTGTATGAGTTTTGCGGTAATAAAGAAAAGAACTTGAGGATCTAGTGTGAGTGTACGTAACGAGTGTAGATCGTGAGTTATGCTTTTGGGAGATAGGTGCCTTACATAGAGAGGTATGTTGTTTTGCAGTAAGAATGGAGAGTTAGTATGGTGATTTTGCTACGAGTTTTATGGTATAGGTTAGGTGGTGTGCCGTATGAGTTGAGGTATGAAAAATGTTTAAGTAAGAGAGCCTTGGATATGTGCATGGCGAGTGTTTAGGTTATAGGTGGTTATCTTTGACATGAGGTGGTGATGAGGATAATGAAAAGATATATCTAGGATTTAGTATTAGTGAGTTACGAGGATGTAACATTTATCTTAAGAGGAGTAGGATGCAATAACAGAGATTTTGATGGTTGTTCATATGGTAGTATATTTGGAAGTAGAGTGTTGGTGTAGCATAAGTTATGGATTTGTATATGTTGTAGTTGATAGTGTTAAAAGGTCATGGACGTGCTTGTAGTAGTTCGATGTTAGGAATGCGACAATACTTCGATAGTGTTGGCAGTTGGATGATGAGGTTATGAGTGTGAGTAAACTTCGAGGACGAAGTTCCTTTTAAGGGTGGTAGAATGTAACATTCCGTTTGATGTTTATGTAGTTGGTTATGTATGGAGTTAGTGTCGGGAGAGTTTATGATGTAGTTGATACGACATCGTGAGCGAGGTGTGGAGGTAGGAATAGTTGGTAGATTTGGTGTTAAGTGTTCATGGTTTCATGTTTTGTAAGTTGGGGTTTTGTTTTGAGTTCTTAGTTGCTTTGTTGCGTCTTGACCGAGTTAGTATGTTGTTTTTATGTATGGGTTGAACTTCGGGGACGAAGTTCTTTTTATGGAGGGAAGACTGTAATACTACGGTTTTATGAGTCTCTGGGTACTCTATCGAGTAGGCCTTACTCTGTCGAGTATGGGTGTGTTGCGTTTTAAAATAGTTTCTGACCTGTTGGGTACTCGATCGAGTAACGTAGATACTCGATCGAGTAAAGGGGCACTCGATCGAGTACCTTAGCTACTCGATCGAGTAGCCGGTTTACGGGGAATGATTTGACGGGTTTTGCTAATAACGCGAGTTTGATATAAAAGGTTTCCGTCAGTTTATTTAATCACTTTTAACCTTTCTAAACCCTTCAAAAGAAAAAGGAGTTACGTAGTTCTCTCTCGTCGCGTTGTTGGCAAATCCCCAAGGCTAGGAGTGTCGGATCATCTTGTTCTTTGCATCATAGTGTTCCTTGCGTCAAGGGTAAGATCTACATACCATTTTTATACTGTTTCTTTGAGTTTGTTTAAAACCCTAATTGGGTAGATTTGGGGGTTTTGGGAGGGTTATGTTGATTAGGTGATAATTGTATGATTATGTGTATAGGAGAAGGGTTCGTAGAGGGAAGTTTTGAGACAATTTGCTAGATCGTCGATGTTTGTGTTGCATTCCGGGTAGGGTTTCCCTACTCAAAGATTAATTACATAATGTGCGGTGATTGTCTTTGTAGTTAGTGATTGTTGATTGATTGAGACTCGTTACGATTGTATATTGTTGATTGATTCGACGGTTGTTGATGTTGTATTGTGATTGCTTTGATTGTTTGTCTCCTGGTTCTCGAGATGCGTTCTCGGCTGAGTGGAGTCACTTGCGGGGAGTGGCTTCACGCCCTAGTTTCGCCCTTCGTGGAACCCGCCACGGAAGGGGATGTGCACATTAATGGGACAGGGTTATCGCTCGCATGATGAGCGGGGCTTAGGTGGGAACGGCAGCGCGGTCCCCCACGGGCGGGCTGGTCCAAAGTGGACGTCGATGACGAGATTGATTGGAGTGGGTGTGATTGTGTGTGTGACTGTTTGAGCTATGTTGTTTGTTGTGTTGTTGGATCATATAAATTGTGTGATTAGTACTGACCCCGTTTAAATGTTTTAAAAACTGTGGTGATCCATTCGGGGGTGGTGAGCAGTTATTGAGCAGGTATGAGACGCTGCGTAAGGGATAGCTGGGATGAGTCACCACGTTGCAGTTTAGAAGTCTTCCGCTGTGTATGTCGCTTGATAGTATCTTGATAGTAAATAGTTTTGAGAACTTGTATTTCCTTCTATCAGTTTTGGTTTTGAACATGTAATCACTTAAACTATAATTACTTTTAAAGTACGTTTCTTTATTATCTTATGATATTCATTGCCTCGGGCAACCGAGATGGTAGTATCCTTATACCTGAGTGGTCCTGGTAAGGCACTTGGAGTATGGGGGTGTTACAATTATGGTTTCTAGATAATCGGAGAAAACACTCATCATGCATCTTTGGAAAGTAGCGGGGGAATTACATAGCCCGAAAGGCATTCTCCTATATGCAAAAGTACCATAAGGGCATGTGAAAGTTGTCTTATGTTGGTCATCCGGGTGTATCGGGATTTGGAAGAATCCCGAATACCCGTCAACGTAGCAAAATAATTTGTTAGAGGCTAACCTCTCAAGCATTTGGTCAATGAATGGTAGGGGGAAATGATCCTTTCTTGTTGCGGAATTCAATTTACAATAGTCAATACACATACGCCAACCGGTAATCTTCCTTGTGGGTATTAGCTCATTCTTATCATTTGTTACCACCGTGGTACCTCCTTTCTTAGGTACCACTTGAACGGGGCTAACCCACAAAGAATACGATATAGGATATATGATTCCCGCATTAAGTAATTTCATAACCTCCGCTTTTACAACTTCTTGCATGTAGGGGTTTAATCTCCTTTGGGATTGGATTGTAGGCCTATGGTCTTCTTCTAGATAAATTCTATGCATACAAAAATTGGGACTTATCCCCTTAAGGTCATCTAGACTATAACTGTTAGGCCTGGGAATTCACAGACCGCCCTGATCAGTATCTTACCTGAACCTGACTACCAAGCTGTCAGAGTGTCAGGCTATCAGGGCACATGAAGATAGGCGCCAGGCTATGGAGAGGACAACGGTCAAAATATCAGGACGATATTTGACCATATCCGCGTATATTAAAGGAATTAAATGCGCAGCATTAAGTGTGAAGATTATGCAGTAAATACGCTAATTAAGAGAGAAATATTCGGTGATTATTACTGGTAATTATTGAGAATATTCTGCCTTTAATGCCATATTATGCAGCCGTTCAGGAGAGAAGACTATATAAGGAACACTTTGGAGATTTCAGAGGGCATCTGACATCTACGCAAGAAGATCCATACGTAATACTTAGAGAAATACAAAGATTGTTATTGTCACATAATTATTCTCTCAAATTGCATAGTGAAATCCTCTCCTGGCTTGGTTCCCGTGGTTTTTTCCCATTCAAGGGTTTTCCACGTACAAAATTGCTTGTCTTGATATTATTGTTATTTCATTTACGTCTTGTTATTATACCCTGACGACCTGACCAACATACTACCTAGAGCTAGTTAACCCTACACAGTTTCACCCTGACCTGATTTCGACTTGCGCAAAATCCACACAAAACAATTGGCGCCCACCGTGGGGCATCTAGCTCTTTAAATCCTTTTTTCTTATCTTGCAAAAACTTAAAAACCTACAAAAATGGCCCAACCCACCGTTGAAGAACAATTGAACGCAGCTCTCCAAAAAATCGATGAGTTGGAAAGCCTGAAAGAAAAAGTAGCCCAAACTGAAGCAGAGATCCTGCAATTGAAAGAATCTGAGTCGGCCCTGAAGCAAAAACTGGAAAAAACCCAAGGGGCAGGCTCTAGATTCCAACCAGGAACCCCATTTTCATCAATCATCAAAAACAATGATTTTTCCAGTTTTGGGAGCCCAAGTATCCCCAAAGCCATTAACGTAGATGGTGATGATGAGCAAAAAAATAATGATCAAGAGAAACCTGATGAATCTGCAGCAGCCATCATGATGGCAGTAGTTCAGGAGATCAAGAAACTCAACGAAAAATTCGACAAGATACCAGGAGTACCCGCAAGATGGAAGAAGTCGCCCGACAAATATCTATGATTCGCCTTTCATAGACGAAATAGCAAAAGTAGACCTACCAAAAAAGTTCACAATTCCATCCATGAGGGTCTATGATGGAACCACGGACCCACAAAATCACGTGGCTCTTTATAAGCAAAAGATGTTGGCTGCATCTATTCCCAGCGAGTTCAGACAAGTTTGCATGTGCAAGGGATTTGGAACGACCCTGACTGGCCCTACCCTGCAGTGGTACATCAACCTGCCTACTGGCAGCATCCATTCCATTGCCAACCTGATCAATAGTTTCAACCAGCAGTTTGCAAGTAGCAAGGAGTTGGAGAAATGATCCAGTGACCTTTACCGAGTTACACAGAAGCCTGATGAAACTCTCATGACATTCCTTGCAAGATTCAACAAAGAGAAAGTGTCTATACCCAGGTGTGACGTTGAAACAAAGAAGGGAGGCATTCGACAGGATTACTACCATACAAAGACTTATACAAATGAACTCACTAAGTACCCCCTGCCATACCTTCGAAGATGTTCAGGCCAAGACTCTTGCTTTCATCAGGCTGGAAGAAGATAAAAGCTACAAACTTGGATCACCCAGTAGACCGAAGGACCATGAAAGAGGCAATAGGAAAAGCAACAGAGGGAAAAATTACAGACCTACACCATATTCCGGGCCGGTCCGATCGGTTAACCTGGCCCATGAGTATCAAGGTAAGGTTAAAGTTTATCCACCTATCTCCGAACATAACTTTAGTGTTGATATTGCAGATTAATCCAGAGACTTGACAAAGATGGGATCACCGTTAGATGGCCCAAGAAGTCAAAAAATCCAAATCCCAGAAGAGACAATTCAAAATGGTGCGAATTTCACATGGATATTGGACACACCACGGATGATTGTTTCACCATGAGGAAGGAGGTAGCCTACCTGTTAAAATCAGGGTACTTAAAAGACCTGATCAAGACGAAGGGCAGGAAGGCAAACCAAGATAAAAAAAACAAGGAGCACAAACAGGATCGTAGCCTTCTTCCACCACCACCAATCTATGAAGTAAAATTCATATCCGGCGGTTCGGAGATCTGTGGCCTGACAAGTTCAGCAGCAAAAAAGATAGCCAGGACACCAAGGACTGTGTCACCCTGCAAGCTGGATCCTGCCCCAACAATCACTTTCAATGATTGTGACCTGGTGGGCATCCCTGATGTTCATCATGATGGCCTGGTCATTTCTATGCAGATTGGAACAGCCATAGTAAGAAGGATCCTGGTAGATGGAGGCAGCTCAGTGAACCTGATCATGCTTGACGTACTGAAAGCCATGAAGATAAACGAGGATCAAATTATCAAAAAATCCAGCGTCCTAGTAGGATTCAGTGGTGAAACCAGGAGCACTCTAGGAGAAATCCACCTCCCAACCTACGTGGAAGGAGTCTCATCCTATGAAAAATTTGGAGTTCTTGACTGCTTGTCATCCTACAACGCCATCCTGGGCAGACCCTGGATTCACAATGTCAAGGCCGTACCATCAACCTATCACCAGTGCATCAAGATACCAACAGACTGGGGCGTAGCCACAATCAAAGGGGATTACAAGATAGCCCAAGAGTGCTACACAGCAGACTTGAAGCCTTCCAAGGCAGGTAAGTCCCTGGCATAGCAATTACAGTATCCTGTCGGGAGCACTTATGTAGCACCTCCCAGAATGGAAACAGATCAGGTAATTCTAAACCCTGAGTACCCTGACAGGTATGTTTTAATAGGATCTGACGCACCAGATAGTGTCAGGCCTGAACTTGTTAAATTCCTTAAAAATAAATCATCTTGGTTTGCTTGGTCACATTTTGATATGACTGGAATTAGCGCTGATATTATTACTCATAAGCTCAATGTTGACCCATCTTTTAAGCCTGTGCAGCAGAAAAGGCGCAAATTTACAGCTGAAAGAAACACCATAATAAATGAGGAAGTAGAAAAACTCTTGGATATGGGGATGATCAGGGAAGTAATGTACCCTGAATGGCTGGCTAACGTAGTTGTTGTACAGAAAAAGAATGGGAAGTGGAGAGTCTGTGTAGACTACACTGACCTGAACAAAGCTTGCCCTAAAAGATCCATTCCCCCTGCCTCATATTGATGCCATAGTAGACGCCACAGCAGGCCACGAGATGCTAACATTTATGGATGCTTCCAGCGGATTCAATCAGATAAAAATGCACCCTTCTGACCAGGAGAGTACTGCATTCATTACGCATCGAGGCATATCTTTGTTACACTTTGCCATGCCTTTCGGCCTCAAGAACGCAGGGGCAACGTACCGGCGCACCGGTCAACATGATGTTTAAAGACCAGATAGGTGACATCATAGAAGTATACATAGACGACATGGTGGTAAAATCCAAGAATGCAGAAGATCATGTGAAGCACCTAGAAATAGCATTTGAGATATTGGAAAAGTATAATATGAAGATGAACCCTGCAAAGTGCCACTTTGGAGTCTCTGCAGGCAAATTTCTTGGATATATGGTCACAAAGAGAGGCATAGAAGCCAGCCCTGAACAGATAAAGGCTATCCTGAAACTACAGTCGCCCAAGTCTGTCAAAGATATCCAAAAATTGACAGGCCGGGTAGCTGCCCTGAACCGCTTTATATCAAGATCCTCTGAAAGATGCAAAACATTCTATAACCTCCTCAGGAAAAATAAACAATTTCAGTGGACGGATGAGTATGAGACGACTTTTTCGGGATCTAAAATCCTATTTATCATCGCCACCCTTCATCAAGCTAAACCAGAAAAGGGAGAACCTTTGTTAGTATACCTATCTCACACGACACAAAGAATAATGTGTGATCTGGTGAAAGAACAGGACGGCAAAGAACATCCGATCTACTATGTAAGTAAAAGCCTGCTAGATGCTGAGTTGAGGTATGGACTACTTGAAAAATATGTTTTAGCTTTAATTATGTCATGTACCAAGCTGAGACCTTACTTTGAAAGTCACCCCATTATAGTCAGGACCAACTTACCCATAAAATCTATCCTGCGTAAGCCTGAACTTTCAGGCAGGATGGCCAAATGGTCAGTACAGATTAGCACGTACGACATCTCTTTTGAACCCAGGACAGCGATCAAATTGCAGGCCCTAGCAGACTTTGTGGCTGATTTTAGCCCTAACTTGGAACCAGACCTAATAAAAGAGGTCAATCAACTAGAAAATAAAACCTCAGACCAGGAATGGACCCTATTCATAGATGGGGCATCCAACGCTAGGGGGACAGGGTTAGGACTAGTAATTAAATCACCACAGGGAGATGTGATAGCTCATGCTGTAAGCTGTGAGTTCAAAGCTACCAATAATGAAGCAGAATATGAAGCCCTGATAGCAGGCTTAAAGGTATGTCTAGACCTCGGTGTTCAAAACCTAAAGGTAAAAACTGATTCACTTTTAAGTGCCAATCAAATTAAGGGAATTTATACGGCTAAGGATGCAAAAATGATTTCGTATTTAGAATATGCAAAAAACCTTACCGCTAAATTTGCTTTATTTGATATAGATCAAATATCAAGAGACACGAATACCTGTGTGATGCTCCGCCAGCCTAGGTTCAAATTTTACCCCCACTATTTTCGATAAAATACCAATTGTGCACTTATTAGAGCCAACCATCAAGAAACCCGAACAGTCAATCCTGTCAATCAGGACAATAACTCTTGGACTAAACCCTATTACGATTGGTTTCTCCAAGGAATACTACCTCAGGGTAGGCATAAGGCAAGGGCTTTTAAAATTAGAGCTTCAACTTATGCTATCATCAATAACACCTTGTTCAAGAGATCGCAGGCTGGACCCTACCTGAGATGCTTGGAGCCTGACGAAGCCAAACTAGTACTTTAAGAAATACATGATGGACACTGTGGCAACCATAAAGGAGGAAAGAGCCTGGCAAGCAAAGTTCTCGGATAAAGCTACTCGGCCTACACCGAGGGCTGACGCTGAATACTCTTCCAAATGCGAAGCCTGCCAAATTCATGCACCAATCATACATCAGCCATCTGAACTCCTTCATTCAATTTCCGCACCCTGGCCATTTATAAAATGGGGCATGCATATTGTGGGAAAACTGCCTGTAGCTCCAGGACAAAAAGTCTTCATGTTAGCCATGACTGATTACTTCTCCAAATGGATTGAGGCTGACTCTTTCAGGCAAGTAACCGAAAAAGAAGTAATATCCTTCATCAAGACAAACATTATTTGCAGATATGGAGTCCCATCAGAAATAGTATGTGACAACGGAACTCAGTTCGTGGGGGAAAAGAACCCAAGCATTTTGCCAAGAATGGAATATCAACCTGGTAACATCGACCCCTGGATATCCAAAAGCTAATGGCCAGGCGATCAAGCAACAAGGTAGTCATAAGTCGCCTAAAAAAGAAGTCGAAAAGAAGACGAGGCAGATGGGCTGAAGAACTTCCATTAGTACTATGGGCAGACATGACAACTCCAAAAACTGCTACAGGCCAAACACCTTACTCCCTGGTATATGGATGTGAAGCTGTCATTCCTGCGGAAGTACGGGTACCAACATCCAGATGCAGCCTGAACAACGTTGAAACAAAAAAAGACCTGATGCAAGGCAACTTAGTCCTGACAGAAAAATTAAGAGACGCTGCCAAAATCAGGATGACATCATACCAACAAGCAGTTGCCAGGACTTACAATAAAAACGTCAGGGTCAGGGTCTTTAAAGAAGGAGACCTTGTCCTACGCAAAGTATTTCCAAATAAAAAAGAAAAATCAACAGGCAAACTGGCCCTCACATGGGAAGGCCCTTACTTAATTGATTCAATTGTTGGACAAGGAGCATACAGACTCCAAACACTAGAAGGGAAAATGATCCCAAGATCCTGGAATGTAACTCATTTAAAACTATTCCATATGTAAAGATCACGCTACAATCAGATATAAATTCAATCACTACTCAACCCAACATGCTATGTGATGAACTACATGTTTTACATGCCTTGTCTGTATTTTATACCTATTCAACTAACCCATCTATTTACTTTTTGAATCCTGAATAATTATACATAATAAAAGATTATATGCATAAATATTCAGGATTGAGAGCTACTCAATTGTACATTCCTGAAACAAAAATTCTGCACTTAACTGTGCCTAACGAGTTGGTAACCACCATCGATACGATAAAAAAGTCGGGACCAATCGTGGCATGAAATAATTGCCTGACGACTAGGTTTATCGCCACTTATTACAACCGGTTGGACGCAATAAGACAGGTGCAAGGGTGTTTTATCCCGACCATCAGTCTAAATGCCCTCATGACAGGCCGAATACCAAGCCCTCCATCTAGGCAGAGGACATAAGCCCTCCTGACAGGCCGGATTTCCCACCCCTTCAACCATTATAGCAAAAAACTATACTTGGTTGAAATACTCATGACAAATTAAAACAAAAATAATGTGCAGGTTATTCAAGCAAGATGCTTGACAGCACCAACAGGATCAAATTCACAAGTAAAGCAAAAGATAGGATAAGCCAAAAGAAGGCCATCATGCCTATGTTAATAAAAACCTTTACCCCCTGGGGCAAAGGTGCCAAAATATTCATAAAGGCCAGGGAGAGTCCCCCTGTCCCAAAACAGGAAAGTAAAAATAATGTTTGTCCGTGGACATCCCCCGGATGGGCCAAAATACCAACGAGAACTAAAATATATTACTGCTTCTCCTTAGAAGCAAAGCAGATCAACAACCTGCTCCCACTCTTAGCCACTCACCTCAACGTCCCGCTCCCCTGGGAGTCAACCTCCTGTTCATTCTCCAAATTGTGCGGGTCGTCGATACCTTGAAGCGGCAAAAAAGCCATCTCACCATGCGGGTCCCATTTTGCCCTGGCCTCGACAGGCTTCGACATAGCAGCTGCCCTTCCTTTGATATAGAAATAGAGGGAAGCATCATCCAGCTTAAACTCCAAGTCATCCCTTTCTTGGGTGAGCTCCTCATTTCTGTCCAGAGCCTCCTGCAACAGCCGCTTGCTCGAAACTACCTCAGTCTTAGCAACATCCCTCTCACTGCGCACCCTTGTCAAGTCGGCACTTTAGCGGCCCGTCGGCTCGCGCAAAATCCAAATCCCGGACTTGACCTATCATAATCTGATCTCATCAGATCAATTCTGGCCACCAAAGAAGTAGCCTGATTGGCATTATGGAGACAGGTCGCAGCACCCTAGTTAAAAACAAGAAAAGTATGAGTAACTTATACCAACAATAGAAAATTACCAAAACAAAACACGCGTAGAAATTATTCCAGCATACCTCCCTCACAGCAGCCAGGGCACCAGCCAAGAGGCTGACTGAGTGGTCTACTGAAGCAACTGCCTGAGTAGCAGTCTCAACAGGGTCAAGGGTAAGTATGACATCCGATTTGGAAGCTGCATAGTCCCTGATCTTCACCCTGGCAGCCTCCATATTATCCAGCCTGGCTCTCACCTCCCTGACCGGGGCAGAAACATCAACTTCTTCAATTTTCCTTTTTTGGGTTCTTCGAACTCGTAACTCGACGGGGCAAGCGATGTGCGGAGTAACCTTGACAAAGATCGGATCGCTCGGTCAAGTCGATGACAGTTCAAGATCCCCGCTTCCCTGAGGACCTTCCTCCTTAATTTTAGCCAGCCTGGCTGAAAGGTCAGCCATACCAAACCTGGCAAGGCGAATAGACGACCTGGTGGCTGCAACACGAAATGCTATATCAGCAATATAAACCAAACATTATCAAGAAGCCTAGATAAAAAGAAAAGAAAGATTAAAATGGACTTACTGCCCGAAGTAGTGGCACTGGCAGCCCCTGAAGCCTTAGCTGCCCTGGGAACACCGTCAGCCTTCAAAAGCGAGGAAGGTGACCAACCCCGCAACAAAGAGGCCAGGACCTCTCCAAAGGAGGAATAGTAAGGAAAGCAGAAACATTGGGAGTGGGATACTCGTTTTGAAACCCGAACTCATCAACTCGCACACATAGGAGGTATGACTTATTATTTTCATTTCATTTTTTCACTAACAGATAAAACATGCAGGTCAAAGAAAGAAACCAAAAGACTCACCAGCCACGCAGGCTTCATGATTTAAATACGCCAGGTCAGGACCCACAGAATTGGTCCTGACAAACATGTAGCCTAGCAGCCCAGCCCTTATCATGGCCACTGTCCAAATTACTCAGAAGAGGAGTAGTAGACGCCATGACCTTAAAACTTATACGGCCAGGGATCGTTTGTTTTAACGAATAATAATGTGTCTTCAAATCGTCAAGAGAAAAAGAAATATTGTGTTTTTTTCAGAGGTTCTCAATAGAACATACAACCTTCCACACCATCGGCATTAATTGATTAGAGGGAACACCAATCTCCTTAATAACCTCAACCACAAGAGGAGAAAAAGGAAGCTTACAACCTGCCCTGAAGGCCCAGTCATGGATGCAGAACCAACAACGATAAGCCCAGTCAGCCCTGATAGGAGAATCCTCAGGGATCCAGACCTCAGCATCAGCAGGGATGATCCCCTTGTCCTTCAAAATTTTCTCGAACTCAGGCTTCAAACGGTTTGCAGGAGACTGATCTTCATTTAAAGCCTTCGCAGGCTTGAATTGAAAAGCACCATGAGATATTGAAATCATCTCCAATGGAGGATCACTCGGCTTATTTACTGTGGGAGATGGAGCAGCGGAAGAAGCAAGCAAGGTTTCAGAAGAAACTTCCTCGGGATTCTGAGGAGGAGGAGTTGCAGGAACCGCTGCCCTGGTAGCTTTTTTCTTCGCAACCATTATTTGAAGAATTATGGAAAAATTGATTAAGGCTTAAGGAAGTTGGAAATCAAGAAAACTGAAGAAAATGGTTAAAGGAGGAAGATGAGAGGAAATTGTGTTGATGAGTTCAACTTAATGAAGCACCCAAGTACTTATAGCAAAGAAGATTAGGGTTTCAGCCGCAAAATCATTAAGGAAGTTGGGTAATCTTACCAAGATTAAAGTTATCTCCTCATTTTTTCGTCCTGGCACTACAAATAAGGAGATAAGGGGCAATTGTTAGGTCTGGGAATTCACAGACCGCCCTGATCAGTATCTCACCTGAACCTGACTACTAGGCTGTCAGGGTGTCAGGCTATCAGGGCACATGAAGATAGGCTCCAGGCCATGGAGAGGACAACGGTCAAAATATCAGGACGATATTTGACCATATCTGCGTATATTAAAGGAATTAAATGTGCAGCATTAAGTGTGAAGATTATGCAGTAAATACGCTAATTAAGAGAGAAATATTCGGTGATTATTACTGGTAATTATGAAGAATATTCTGCCTTTAATGCCATATTATGCAGCCGTTCAGGAGAGAAGACTATATAAGGAACACTTTGGATATTTTAGAGGGCATCTGACATATACGCAAGAAGATCCATACGTAATACTTAGAGAAATACAAAGATTGTTATTGTCACATAATTATTCTCTCAAATTGCATAGTGAAATCCTCTCCTGGCTTGGTGCCCGTGGTTTTTTCCCATTCAAGGGTTTTCCACGTACAAAATTGCTTGTCTTGATATTATTGTTATTTCATTTACGTCTTGTTATTATATCCTGACGACCTGACCAACAGACTACCTAGAGCTAGTTAACCCTACACAGTTTCACCCTGACCTGATTTCGCCTTGCGCAAAATCCACACAAAACAATAACCTATAGCCTTTTTATGTTGTTTCAACACATCAAGCAAACTTTTCAATTGGTTCTCATCGAGTTTATCATTAACAATCATGGTTTTAGTTTTAGATGCATCAAGGTAAGCATATTTCAAATTTGGGGGAGGGGGTTTTAGGGTTGAAGTTGGTACCTCACTTTCCTCCATTGAGGGTTCATTAATGATTTGCTCCATCTCCATTATACATTCCATTCTCATGGCATATTCGACTTGTTCATAAAGTTCATCAACCTCATCATACTCAAATTCATCTAGCTCCTTGGCTTGTATGGTATGATCTTCGGTTGCTTGTTCATCTTCAATGGATTGGGATGCTTCCTCCAGAATGTCATGTATCAATACGGATTGCTCATAAGTAAGTTCTTTGTTGGCTAGAGCGGCCTCAAGGAGATCTACTTCCAATTCCCAATGCTTATTTTTGGCCTCACTTGCTTCTAAGGCTTCCAATGCTTGCAAAGGGTCTTTGAAGAAAGGGATACTTAAGTGGTCCTCAACAAAACAATCTATAATATCCATCTTTCAAAATATACTAATAGAAAAGGTGAGAAGTACCTTGAGGAAGTGCTCTCCCTCAAGGTAACGAAAGACACAACTAAAAATAAGTAATGAAAATCAAATCAAGTTAACACCGTCTCCGGGAACGGCGCCATTTTTGGTTCGAGGTTAACACTCGTCGTCAAAAGCTACCTAACCAAAACAATATTTATAACTTCACAATCTACTCTTAGTAAAGAGGTAAGTAAAGGTCGGATCCCAAGGGACAGGTATTGATGTAGGATTTTCAATTGCAAATGGTTGTGTCTTAGGGTTTCACAATTTGGGTTGAGATAGGAGATCAACTAGACCAATTAACAATATAAAAGCAAAGTAATAAAAATAAGCAAGTTGATTAAAATGAGATGTAAACAATTGATTAAAAGGACTAGGGTGTCATGGGTTCATAGGGGATTCATGGGAGTTGATCATACAAACATATTCTCAAGTTATAAGCAAGCAATTATTATTGTGATGGGATCGAGTTGGTGTATAAGCTTACAATCCCTAGGAAGGTTTGGGTCCCGGAGCCGAATCGATTAGATTGTACAACACCTACAAGTCGAGTTAATCCTTCTTATCCAACTATATGCATAGTCTAATGAGACTCTAGTTGGTGTATAAGCTTACAAGTCTCATTGAAAAGATAAGTGATGAGTAAAAAATGCAAGGATTCATAGGCTCGCATTTCATCAAACATAACATTTGCATAAGTTGAAATCACAACAAGCAAGCAAATTAATTATGAAAACATATTAGATTAAGCATGAATCAATCCCCATGTTGGTTTCCCTTAATTCCCCATTAATCCTAGTTAAGGAAACTACTCACTTATTATCAAGTTTAACATGCTAACAAGGTTGTTAATCATACTAGCAAGGTAAAACTTGATGAATAAATGAAAATGATTAACAATAATTAAACAAGGTTAAGAGAGAATTATACCTATGAAGATGATTCCAAATAATAAAGCAAAGAATAATAGAAGTACTTGATGATTGATGGAAGGTTGTCAATCTTCCAATTAAACCCAAATAATCTTCTAATTACCCAAAATAAATGAAGAACAATAGAGAAATTAAGGAAAGATTAAGTATTGAGATTTGTATTAAGACTAGATTAAAAGTTGATTACAAGGTTAAGGAATGATTAGAACTTGATTAAGAAACTCTTGCAACTTGATTCTAATCTAGGTAGTACAAAGGGGTATTTATACTAAAGATTAAGTACAAAGATTAGGGTGACTAAGGGCTTAAATGTCTATTAACTCCTTAAGAAAAGTTGAGGAAATGCTCCTCTCCAAAGAAATGAGCATTTTTGTTTTGCTAGTCTTGGCACGGGACGAGCGTCTTGCGAATAGGCACGGGCTCTCTAGAGTGTGATCCGAGCGGATTGTCAGGGGAGACGCTCAGATCTTCTTGCTTCAGGACGAGCGTCTTCAGTACGGGATGCTCGGATGGTGGTGAAGGAAGACGCTCGGATCGTCTGTGATCCGTTCGGATCCTATGGCAGACAACTTTTCTTCTTTTCTTCCTTCATAATCCGCGAGGATCAATCCGGGGATGCAAGAATCCTTTCGTCATTGCCCAATCTACTTCATTATCTACATAGACCATCTAGTATTGTCTCCTCCTTGATGCTTGCACTACAAGAAATCTGTAATACCCGCCCTTTTAGGGATCCGTGTACCGACGTTTGGGGGCAGGTGATGGCCTTTAGGAATGCGTGTCAGGGATATCTAGTGGCTTGTTAGAGTATGAGGATGTGTGGCACTCGATTAAGTAGAGGTTACTCGATCGAGTAGCTTGGGTACTCGATCGAGTAGGGGCCACTCGATCGAGTAGGTCGGTTACTCGATCGACTAGCGTCTTTTCAGTGAGGGTTTATAATCGTGTTTTGTCAAAACCGCAAATCATTTCCGCCTCCTTCTTTCAGACCTAGATGTCGTCTCCCTCCTTTCCCTTCACCAAATACCTTCCATGAGAGCCTTTGAGGATGCTAGTACCTTGAGGATGGGTTACTTGAGTTGGGTAGCGGTCGTAACGCCGTTGTGAGATGCGTAGGTATGTCATCGTCATCATCTTATCTTTGTTGTTCCTTGTAGGGTTGTGTTTGGTAGTGATAGGCTTGTGTACTATTTGTATAGGGATTGCTTGCTTGGTTGATGTCGTATGTTTGATCGAGGAATTGCTGCTTTTGGTTAAAGGTAGGTTCACCTACTCAGTTTTTGTTGTTGTCTAGTGTGTCGGCTGTTATGTCGTTGTTGTATTGTTGTCGTGACCGTGTGATTGAGTATACATGGTAATCGGTTGGTGTATGCTGTCTTGTTGGTTGTTGTTGTATTGCAGTTGTTTGTGATTGATTGTCTCTGGTTCTCGAGGTACGTCCTCGGCTGAGTGAAGTCACTTGTGGGAGTGGCTTCACGCCCTAGTTTTGCCCTCCGTGAAACCCGCCACGGGAGGGGATGTGCACATTAATGGGGCAGGGTTTTTGCTCGGTATGATGAGCGGAGCTTAGATGGGAACGGCTGCGGTCCCCCATTGGCAGGGCTGGTCCAGTGGACACTCGGTGACGGAGATCGGTTGGAGTGGTTGTGATTGTGTGTGTGTTTGGTTGTGTTTGTAGTACGTCGGTAGTGTCTGTTGTGTCTTGTCTCAGTTACTGACCTTGTGTGGTTTGTCTTGTTTGTCTTGTGTGTCTGCCGTGAACCCTTATGGTGAGCAGTCCGTCTTAGCAGGTGCTGTCTCGGATGCTAGCTGGAGTCCTGGTTGGGATGAGTCCTCACGAGTAATGACAGAAGTAGTATACAGTTGACTAGTTGTATATGTCATTTAATAGTTTAGTTGTAACACTTGTAACATAACTGTAATTGTTCTTTTATAGACTTTTGATAATTACTTACCTTGGGCAACTGAGATGGCGATGCCCTTATATGCTAAGGAAGGTCTAGTTAAGGCTCCTCGGTATATGGGGGTGTCACAAAGTGGTATCAGAGCGACGATTTTGGAACCTGTAATAAATGAACCTAATGAATATACTGAGTCTAATAAAATGAACCTGGTGTATGTATATTGGGAGCACCAGCTGATGCTAGATATTGGGTGAGAAGGCGCCCTCATTTCAAAATCTTAGCCCCATTGTGCTTAAGCCAGTCATTGGGTATGGGAATGTTGAGTCGGCAACTATGTGCCTAATGTGTATGGTGATTATGTTGGAATTGATTGTGGTCGAGTCTCCGTTGAGGTTAGCATGTGCGTAATAGTTATGTTAGAATCATATATGGTAAAGTTTTGATGGAACTAATATGTGTGTGGAATGATAAATAGGAACGCGAAAGGTTTTATACGATAAAAGTATGTGAAAAGAGTAGGAACGTGTGATGTTATATGGGATGTGGTAATGGCTATGTTTAGTTCAGGTTGCTAGTAATGGTAGTTTCTTTACGGATTTATAAGTCTTATGATAGTGTTAATGATGATAGTTAAAAAGTTGTAGAATTATAATGAGAATTATCAAAATAGTAATGGATGCATGTAATGTATGAATGGTTGAAAGCTTCCGCATGTGACGTGATTAATCTGAGTAGACTAATTTGTTTATGTTAAAACATAGTTACTTTGCTAAGTAGACTTGGATGATACATGGTGTCTAGAGTAATGCGATTGTAAGCTGCTAGTAAAGTCGTAGACAAAGGTTTAGAGATGAAGTATTGCGTTAAGTGTATACATGAATGATTTAATAGCGTGGTAAACAACGTTGTGAAGTTCGTTATGGGATAATGTGATATGAATCTTAGTTGATGAAACCGTGGCGATATATTTGAGTAGTAATGGCATAATGTGAATGAATATGATAACCGGTGACGACTTCCGAACTTGGTTTGGAATCGACACGTAATGTTGTTTTGCAGGAATCTTCAGTTAAACTCGTAAATTCCGACCATGTACCCAACCTTACTTGACCGAGTGTGAGTGCTTACTAGACCGAGTAGACCTCACTCGATCTAGTTAGGAAGCTATGACATCGAGGATGTAGGAATTTCCTACGAATACTCGATCAAATAGCGCCCACTCGATCGAGTAGAGGGCACTCGATCGAGTACCCGAGACACTCGATCGAGTAAGCTACAGTACCGGCAATCTCACGGGTTCATAAACCCCTTTTCTTTACTCTTTCTTATTATTCTTCCTCACAGCCTCAGAAACCCTAACCCCTATATCTCTCTCAAGCCCTTGAACTCTTGTGTTTGTGGTGATCTAATTAGTGATTTTCATAGCTTTTATTTGTGCTTTTACTTCTTATTTGATTAAGGTATGATTTCCTTCCTATTTTAATGCTTTTCATCAATTAAAAAGAAAATTAGGTTGATAGAAAATCTGAAAAATCGATTCATATGGAAGAAAATTTGCTTGTAATTGTTGTAATATGATCTATATGCTTCCCTTTTATGATTATTGTTGTTTATAATACAAAAATCGAATAGAAACTGCATATGCTTGTGATCGAAATTTCTAGGGTTTGGTAATTTGAAGTGAGTTTTGGTTTCTTATTACATGTAAAAAGGGAAAATTTGGGCAAAGTATGTTGTGTATATCATGTAGGGAGTTAATTTTTGTGATTTCCACCTCAAAATTTGTCTTAAAACTCCGTCTTAAAAGTGCCTCAAACTTAAATTCGTCTCATATGATTGGGAATTTGTGTTGTACATGGACGTATTTTGAAGCTTTAAGTCCTAAAGATTGTAATAGTTGAGCTAAATCGTGTTAATTATAATGAAATTTTCACAGCTGTAGAGACCGTCTGAGATATAAGGAATTGAAATTTAGTTGTAATTTGGGAAATTATTGGTGATAGTGTGTACTTAGATGATTCTTTCATGGCTTAATTTGTGTAGTTAACATGTTTTGGTTCATATGCGTTGGAGTAGTTAAATAATATGTTGAAGCAGATGCCGAGACTAAACTTGGGGACCAGACAAAGTAAGAGGGGTAGGGCTTCTCAGCCCGAAGTTGGGGAGGGGAGTGGACCGGTGGTACCAGTTGTACCCGAGTATCCTTCTGTGGTCTTTGTAGACTTTACACAACGGGAAAGGTTTGTAGCCTTACAATCCCGTAAGATGAAACCGACTCGTTGTGTGGACACGACACTTTTAGAGGACCTAGATATTGAGACGGATGTCCATCATATCTTTGAGACTTTGGGGTTCACTGGACTATACCGTTTGCGGAAGCATTCATATGCTTTTCTGACCTTGGAGTTCATGAGCTCTTTTAAAACCGAGCCGACTGAGCAGATCGTACAGTTCCGTCTTATGAACACCAGTTTTGTTTTGATCATGGACCTTTTTGCCTCTCACCTTGGCTTGGCTAAGCCTCCCAAGGGATCCCTTCGTGACATACCGTCTGAATGTGGAGTTTGTCGCCTTATGCCCTGTATCACCGGGAAATCAGCTCCCACCACTAGCAACATGTTGATAAATGATGTGCAACATGTCACCTTGAGGATCTTTCTCCGTGTTGTGTCGTGTCTCCTTTACGAGAGGTCTGATATGAGTAAGTTAAACTACCACGAGTTGTTGCTTCTGATGGCTTACCTTAACCCTGAGCGGACTGAAAAAGTGACCTTCAATGCTCCCACTATAGTATGTGCTAATCTTGCTTTGATGGCCTCCTCTAGCACTAGGTTTTTGGGTTGTGGTCCTATCGCCACCCGGTTAGCTGAAAAGCTAGCTTCTTTTGAGGCTTCCTCCGAGTACGTTCCCTTAGCCTCCCTGGTACCTACCATGGACAGAAATTACTTCCTCGACCTGAAGTGGTTGAGAACCTTAGAGGATGGTATTTTAGCATGGAGAGTGTGGGGAATCAGTTGGATGAAGATACCAGCTCCTGAGCACCTTCCACTGACAGAGCCTTTACCTGTGGTAGTGGTAGCTGTCGATTATGATGAGGAGGAGTCTGAGGCGCGCCCTGCGAGGCAGACGTACTTCATCGACCCGGAGATTCTTCGAGTCATGCCTGAGCCAAGGAATGGGGAGAATGTGAGAGCTGCGGAGGATAGACCCAGGATAGGGAGAGGACCACGTCGTCTAAGGGAGAGGATGGCTGAGACACGGCCACAGCTGGTAGCACTGCCACAGTACCCATTTCCTTGTTACCCTTACCTTGATACCCCGGCGACGCGTGACAGCTACCTGGCAGAGAGAGTGTCCTCTACCTTGACGCTCCGGAACATGCACGAGATGGCTTATGCTCTAGGTATTGGGACCTCGGGACCACATCCAGTTTGGTGGAGGGGAGTTGGGGACTACAGCGGGGTTTTCTGCTCTTACGCGGTGGATGCGTCCACATGGGGAGCACCTCAGTCATACCCCTACGGTGGCTTGACCCCTTGGTACATGAGACCAGATGCTGGAGCCGGTGGTGATGTGGGTTTGGGCGCATCAGGAGCAGGTACCTCGGGTGGTGGTGGAGATGAAGATTATGTCATTGAGGAGCAGCAGCAGCAGGAGGAGTGATACTCCTTTTTCTTATCTTGTTCGTAGTTGTATCAGGTGTTAGTTTGCTTTGGTTGGAACTTTTCATTTCGTACTTATTATGTTCGGTTTGTATTGATGGCCATAAGGCCGTACTTGCTTTTCCGAGACTTGTTTGCAGGATTTCTGGCCGGGTTATCATCCCGACTCGCGGTTATGCGATTATATATATATATATATATATATATATATATATATATATATATATATATATATATATATATATATATATATATATATATATATATATATATATTTTTTTGTATTGTGTTAGGGAAGTTTTGGAGTAGCATTTGACCTGTGGCTACTCGACCGAGTGTCCCTCACTCGATCGAGTAGCTGTAGGTGTGTAAGTTAAAGGGTATTCTGATCTCGGGCTACTCGATCGAGTAGCTAAGATACTCAATCGAGTAGGGCCAGCTCGATCGAGTGCGTAACCCACTCGATCGAGTAACACTGTTACATGCACTTTTTCGAAAATAAAATTGTTTGAATGTTTATATTTTTGCATGTTTCGATAGTTATAATGGTTATTGAAGGATAGTAACATGTTTGAGTTGACTTATTTCTTATAAATGACATTTTGTGGGAGTAAATGTGACACAAAAGTTCCTTTTATTGCATTCTTTTTATTTTATCAACATCTACAAGAGGGCATAACTTATTTATTATCGAAAAGACTTGTTAATTATTTCGCAGAATTTCCATAACTACACTATATACAATTGATATATGCATGTTTTTATGGTTCTTGATAATTGTTCTCGTAAGGCAATATATATATATATATATATATATATATATATATATATATATATATATATATATATATATATATAGAAGACTATGTTAGTCGTGATTAATGAGTAATGTCGTCAAGGTGCTTTATGGGTTAGAAAAATTATTTGATGGTGAACTTTGGGGACGAAGTTCCTTTTTAAGAGGAAGAGTAATGTCGCGAAATAAAAGACCGATATTATAATAATTTTGTGGTTTGTTTGTAGTGTTTGCTATGGTCTCTGTTATATTTCTAGCATGAAGTTATAATTGTTTTAATTGTTTGATGAGTAATTTGTATGTTTAAGTAAAAGTCGAGTAATTTGCCATGAAAAGATAGTCATAAAGAGATAAGGATATCAAAAACGGTAGTGGAGTGGTTCAGCTGTGAGTCGTGCATTATGTGAATCTGTAATAGGATCGTTATGTGACATATTTTGTGTGATGGTTATGTTAATTCGAGTTGTGGTTGTAAGAGTTCGTGTATGTGGTGTGTTGGACAGTGGATGATGACGGCATAATGGGCTAATGCCTCTAGTGACTAGTGGACTTATGTCAGGAGAACGGGAGGGTGGACCCTGGGTTTCTTGTTGTGCTGTTTGGGGAAGGATGAGTCGAACTTCGAGGACGAAGTTCTTTTTAAGAGGGGAAGACTGTAATACCCACCCTTTTAGGGATCCGTGGACCGACCTTTGGGGGCAGGTGATGGCCTTTAGGAATGCGTGTCAGGGATATCTAGTGGCTTGTTAGAGTATGAGGATGAGTGGCACTCGATTGAGTAGAGGTTACTCGATCGAGTAGCTTGGGTACTCGATCGAGTAGGGGCCACTCGATCGAGTAGGTGGGTTACTCGATCGACTAGCGTCTTTTCAGCGAGGGTTTATAATCGTGTTTTGTCAAAACCGCAAATCATTGCCGCCTCCTTCTTTCAGACCTAGATGTCGTCTCCCTCCTTTCCCTTCACTAAATACCTTCCATGGGAGCCTTTGAGGATGCTATTACCTTGAGGATGGGTTACTTGAGTTGGGTAGCGGTCGTAACGCCGTTGTGAGATGCGTAGGTATGTCATCGTCATCATCTTATCTTTGTTGTTCCTTGTAGGGTTGTTTTTGGTAGTGATAGGGTTCTGTACTATTTGTATAGGGATTGCTTGCTTGGTTGATGCCGTATGGTTGATCGAGGAATCGCTGCTTTTGGTTAAAGGTAGGTTCCCCTACTCAGTTTCTGTTGTCTGGTGTGTCGGCTGTTGTGTCGTTGTTGTATTGTTATCGTGACCGTGTGATTGAGTATACATGGTAATCGGTTGGTGTGTGCTGTCTTGTTGTTGTTGTATTGCAGCTGTCTGTGATTGATTGTCTCTGGTTTTCGAGGTGCGTCCTCGGCTGAGTGGAGTCACTTGCGGGAGTGGCTTCACGCCCTAGTTTCACCCTCCGTGGAACTCGCCACGGGAGGGGATGTGCACATTAATGGGACAGGGGTTTCGCTCGGTATGATGAGCGGGGCTTAGGTGGGAACGGTTGCGGTCCCCCACTGGCAGGGCTGGTCTAGTGGACAGTCGGTGAGGGAGATCGGTTGGAGTGGTTGTGATTGTGTGTGTGTTTGGCTGTGTTTGTAGTACGTCGGTAGTGTCTGTTGTGTCTTGTCTCAGTTACTGACCTTGTGTGGTTTGTCTTGTTTGTCTTGTGTGTTTGCCGTGATCCCTTATGGTGAGGAGTCTGTCATAGCAGGTGTTGTCTCAGATGCTAGCTGGAGTCTTGGTTAGGATGAGTCCTCACGAGTAATGACAGAAGTAGTATATAGTTGACTAGTTGTATCTTTCATTTAATAGTTTAGTTGTAACACTTGTAACATAACTGTAATTGTTCTTTTATCGACTTTTAATGATTACTTACCTCGGGCAACCGAGATGGTGATGCCCTTATATGCGAAGAAAGGTCTAGTTAAGGCTCCTCGGTATATGGGAGTGTCACAAAATCTGCTCTCGGGCGACTGAATTACGCAACGGAAAATAGTCGCTAAAAGTTCTCGGGCGACTTCAATCAGTCGCCAAGTGGTCGTCGCAACTCTTAGTCGCCTAAATTCACTCGGGCGATGGATTTCAGTCGTTAAAATGGCGACGGGTAAAAGTGTAGTCGCCAAAATAACGACCAAAAGTAGTCGCCAAAATGGCGACGGTAACAAGGTAGTCGCCAAAATAACAACGGAAAGTGTTCGCTAATTTAGTCGCCAATTTGGCGACGCATGTGTATCTATCGCCAAATCAGTCGCCATGTTGCAAAAATTGAAAAATATGGTCAGGGGGTTTGCGACGGGGGTGGTCGCCAATGTGGTCGCCAATTTCGCGACGGATTTGTGTAGTCGCCATTTTAGCGACTGATTTCGGTCGCTAAGGAGCCGATTTCAGTCGCTATTTTCGTATAGATTAGACCTGAAATTTTCATTTAGCTCGAACCAAATGGCTACAATTTGAACCTGTAATTAAAATTACAACCCAGCAGCATACACAATGCACACGATGGCCAACAACGTCACATTTCATACAAATTAAATCCGAATTCAAGTTATTACAACCAACGCAACAAGATGGTTCGTGTCCAAGTCTAACTAAACAAAAGGATAAACAAGTCTCATGCATATAACTAAAACATCCGACAAGTAAAAGGATAAACAACCAACAACTGAGTCAATGACACGGCAAAGTAGATCACGCTCCACAACCACCTCCTCCGGAAGCATCTTTAGGGTCTTGATTTTGTGGACGCCATACCGGGTTGCAAGACGAGAAATAAGTGGTCATCAACTCCATTTTCTTCTTCATTCTCTTCAATTCTTCATCCCTTGCGGCCTCCCTTGCTTCCCTTTTCGCCTTCCTTTCTTCTCTTTCGGTCTCAAGTGTAGTTTGAAGTTGAGACACGATACTCGGCATATATGTTTGGCTTTGAGGGATTCCCGAAGTAGGTCGGTCGTAGAAGAGTTCTCTTGCCGTTCCGGTTCCATACACCCCCCCCCCCCTATTGAAGCCATCCACTAAATCAAGCCAGAGCTCATTATCGGACACGTCGGGATTCATCTCGTTTCGAATTCGAAATTTAGCCTAAAAAATTAAAGCGTTAATGATTATAGGTTATACTTGTATAATAATATATATGTAATCAAAATATTTGAAAAGAATTGTATTATAAACTTACATATAAATTGGCGTTCTTCTTCGAATTCCACACTCTTTTCCCCTTAGCTCCTTCTTTGTTAAGCGTGTCATAGAAAAGCTCCGGAACCGTAGGCATCTTACCCTTATTCTTGGCCGCCTTCCGAAAATGAAAAACAAGGGTTAAATTATAAAGACTAATTAATACTTTAACTCCAAATATAATATCAAACATAATCTAACTTATATATAAAATTAAATATACGACGTACACTTGACATTGCTCGGTCATAGAATGATTGAGAACCTCCGTAATGCGTAGCATCAATGTGGGCATCCTTCTTGCCTCCCCTTTTATTGATCGCTGCTCGAGCCGACTTCTCCTTCAATTCGGGGGTATCTCTTTTCTCCATCAGTTCTTTATATGCGGTTCCTATAAAAAAAATTGCCAAATATTAGTATTTAATTAAATAGATAACAAGTGATGAAAATTTAACTAATTAAATACAACCATCAAAAGTAACTAACTACCTTCCATAAACCGAGGGGGTTTCTTCCTTTTAGAAACCTTATATATGTTATCTCTTAACCTCTTTTTGCCGATGTAATTGTATCTCTCCCAAACGGCACGCTCTTGTTCCTTAGGCCAATGAAAGTTTTGCTAGACATAAAAAAATCGTTAGAAGACACAAATCACTAATTAATTAGAATACATTTACGAAAATTATTTAAAAACATATATACCCGAAAGTTATTGAACCATCCCTCCTTATCTTCTTCGCTTGCATCTTACCAAGTAATACCCCTGGTCATCTTTTGCTAAGTGCTAGCGGTGACTCCCCGAACTACATGCCTGGAATTAAACCCGAAATTATACATGTTAAATACGAATTAAAAATGTTCATATTAAAAATAAATCAACTACTAATAAAAAAATAAATAAAGCGAAGTTCTTACCAAAGACCCCTAATGTCAATAATGATCTTGTTATCCTCGGTGTATGTGACAGGGATCCCATGCTCGACCTCCTCCTCCTCGTCAGTGTCATCCTCTAAGGATTGCTCAACCTCCGTGGTCTCCTCCTCCTCCTCCTCCTGCGTACTACGGCCCCCACTAAATCTGCCTCGTTGTCTACCACCACGACCACGTGCCATTATACAACTACAATTGAACAAATAAAATTGTTAGAAAGTGTTAATTAAAATTAAATAAAACGAAATAATATAACATATTAACATAAAAAATGGCTAGGAAACACAATAATAAATAAATTGATAACAAAAAGATGTAAAAACCTCATTATCCTAATCCTCATTATCATCCTCATCATCATCCTCATCATCCTCATCGCCATCACCATCATCCTCACCCTCACCCTCACCCTCACCCTCACCCTCCTCCTCCTCCTCCTCCTCCTCCTCCTCCTCCTCCTCCTCCTCCTCCATGTGATCATTTGTCCCCTCCACATTATCTTCTTCCTCTTCTTCCAACTCCTCCCCTCCCGCTTCTTTCTCATTCTCATGAATGATTTCATCATCAATTGGAGATAAAACTGATTTTGATACAATTTCTTCTTGAAAAAATGTTGTATCAAATTTTGATCTAGCCTTTGTCTTAATGACCGCCCACCATTACTTTTGATGTTTATCATTACTCGTGCTTGGATAAGAAGCAAAATACACTTGATGAGCTTGATGTGCGAGTATAAATAGATCATAAGTCATGTATGTTCGGGTATGATTAACTTCTACGAGTTTGTAACGATCATGGACTCTCATTCCCACTATGGAATTATCTTTCCATTCACACTTGAATAAGACTGTTTTATAAGCATGTCCACGCCCATTATAGCACAACTCAAGGATATCCTCTAATATGCCATAATATTCATTGTCATCAAGGGAGAAAATTGTAACATCATAATTGCATCTAACCTTCCTCTTTCCGTAATTGAATGTATGGAAATTGAACACATTAACTGAATACCGATTCCAAGTTTTAACTTTTCGTGAAGGACCTAAGGCTAAACTCCTTACCAAATTATCTTGGATATTGCATTCAATGACATGTTTCCGAAACCATGATGGAAATTGATCCTCATGCTTATTCCAAACATCATTCTTGCTCACATTAAGATGTTCTTTAATGAAATTGATTACAAATTGTGTTTCTTAAGGCTCTAAGATTTCACAATTTGAAAGAACGTAAAGGTGAGCACGATTATATTCTTTGTCATCCAAATATCTTGTCTCCCCACTTGATGAACACCCTTCATCATCATGAGTTTGGAAAAACTCGGGTACAGTTGTGTCAACTTCATCGGCTTTATCAATATTTAAGTTCTTTGCTTTGGTTTCTATATGTTTTTCAAAGTAAAGAGAGCAAAAATTTGAAATCTCTTCCGTTAAATACACATTGCATATAGAACCTTCAACTTGAGCCTTATTACCAATTTTTTCTTCAAATGATTAAGAAACCTATACATGTAATTAAAATGTAGTTATTTCTTTAGTATTAGAATAAAATACATAAATGAATAATATTTATAATTGAAATACTAGTAAATTATTATTATATACCTTTCAAATGGATACATCCACCTATATTGGACGGGTCCACCAACTTTTGCTTCATAAGGCAAATGGACCGGTAAATGCTCAATTGAATTAAAGAATGAAGGAGGGAAGATCATCTCAAGTTTACATAAGATAATTGGAATTTGGTCTTCAAGACGAATCATGTCATCAACCGATATGGTTGAAGAACATAAATCTCGGAAAAATTGACTAATCTCGGTAACTGCATTCCACACGGTAGTTGGGAGGAGATGTTTCAATGCAACAGGTAATAAGCGCTCCATGAAAACATGCCAATCGTGGCTTTTCAACCCTTGCAACTTCAGTTTCTTAAGATCAACACAACATTTGAAATCGGATGCATATCGATCAGGAAAGTTCAACTTTCCTAACCATTGACACAATGCCTTCCTTGGAGCTTTATCAAGAGTTAAAATAGCTTTTGTCTTAGACCCATCCTTACGAATTTGTAGTTTGGGACGATCACAAAATCTCTTCAACTCCTTTCTTGAAGCAATAGTATCCTTGGATTTACCTTCTACATCCATAATCGTATGAATGAGTTGCTCAAAGAAATTCTTCTCTATGTGAATTACATTCAAGTTGTGCCTGAGTAACAATATATTCCAATACGGAAGGTCCCATAAAATGCTTCTTTTAAACCAACTGCTCTTCTTTTTCTTCAACTCTTTAAACTCTTCTTCAGTACCATCAACAGTAGATGGCAAATCACGTATCAACTCCCATAACTCATCCCCTGGTAGCCGATCCGGAGCATCATCAAGCACTTCCTTGCCTTTAATAAAAGCTTTTTTGTTCCTTCTATTTAGATCTCTATCCGATAAGAAGGTTCTATGACAATCAAACCAACTTATTTTTTTGGAATTAGGAAGCCAAAATGCTTTGCTCTTATCCATGCAACAAGGGCATGCCTTTTGTCCTGCGGTAGACCATCCAGATAGCATACCGTAGGCGGGAAAATCATTTATGGTCCATAAAAGTGAAGCTCTTAGTTGAAAATATTGCTTCAAGGACAACACATATCTTTCCACACCAACTTCCCACAAATGTTTCAACTCTTCTATCAATGGTTGTAAATAAACATCCAAATTGGCTTTTGGGTTATTAGGCCCGGGAATAATTAGCGACAAGAAGATAAACTGCCTTTTCAAACATAACCAAGGTGGTAAGTTGTAGGCGTGATCATCACGGGCCAACAGGAGTAAGGTTTACCAAATTGGGTGAAATGGGCAAATTCATCCGTACAAAGGCCAAGTCGAACATTGTGAGGTTCCTCGGCAAAATCAGGGTAAATCTTATCAAAATGCTTCCATTCCTCTCCATCACTCGGATAACACATCTTCCCCGGTTTACGAGGATTTTCTTTGTGCCATCTCATTTGTTCAGCAATGTTTTTTGTTGCATACTTTCTTTGAAGTCTTGGAGCAAGAGGAAAATAAATTAATTGGTTTTGTGATATTGGCTTCTTACACTTTTGACCCGTCTTATTACCCTTCTTGCCTTTTCCCTTCAAAACAATATCTCCCACACTTGTCTCATATCTACCCCTTTGACATTTTTTACACTTGTCAAGCAAAGCATCATCTCCCCAAAAAAGCATACATCCTTCATGACATGCATCAATCTTTTGATGCGGAAGCTCAAGGCCTTTAACTACTTTTTTGGTATTATAGAAACCTCGGGTCATGACGTTATTGTCGGGGATAGCGTCCTCTAGCAAAGACGCAATAGCATCAACGGCATTAAATGACATATTAAACTCACATTTTAAGGTTACTATCCTAGAGGCGGCTTGTAACAATGTCATTCTACTCCCTTCATATAAAGGTTTTTCTGAAGCCTTTAACATTTCAAAAAAGGATTTTGCTTGTGGGTTTGGTTCTTGTTCAAAGATAGGCTCGTGGTTGGCATTATTAAAAGTACTAAACTCCAAAGCATCAAATACCATATTTCTATATGGGTTATCATTTTGTTTGGTTTGAGGTTGCTCGGTAATTGGAGAATATGGTTCTCCATGACAAATTCAATTATAATAATTTGGAGAAATCCCATTTGTATAAAGATGTTCTTCTACTTGAATGTAATGAAATATTTCAAGTTTTTGCATTTACTACAAGGACACCTAAGTTCACTACTACAAATGAGCACTTGGGCCACGGCTAAATTCGTGGCGGAAGTGTTAAATTTCTGTGGCTAAATCATTTGGCCACGGGAATACCTTCCGTGACGCAAGTGGCCGTGGCAAACAGATAGTCACGGGAAAAACAAGAACGTGGCAATTATTACATTTTTCGCCACGAATTCTCTTGTGGCTAATAACTCCCGTGGCCAAAAAATTTCCCGTGGCGAAAAAATATTTCCCGTGGAAAATATATATATATATGAAAACTAAATAAATAAAATGTTAAAAAAATTTTTTTTCACGATCGATATTTTATCATATATGGAATAATGACAATCTCGGTACTAGTTTCTCTAGTTAACTCGATTCATTTTAGCATTCTTTGGTTTCACCGGTAATGCATTCGCGCGCATCAAAGAGGCTTCCCAGGAGGTCACCCATCCTAACACTACTCTCACCTGAGCACGCTTAACTGTAGGGTTCTTTTGATGTGCTACCGAAATTGAAAGTTAACTTTGTTGATATAATTAGTACTTTGAATCCTTTTAAGTTTTTTTTTTTCCTTTCAAAATTTACCTTTAGTACTATTTTATTACAAAAATGTTACATGCTTTATGAATTTTTACAGGAAAAACATTGTTTTGGCCAAAGCAATCAAATTTTCGATGTTACCCTCTAGACTAATGATTTTGACGTCATTTTTTTGCCCAAGTTAGCAAAACCATTTTCTCTAAAAAGTAAACTTAATCATGTTTTCCTAACATTTTTTTATTTCTTTAGTTTATCGACATTCTTATTTTCATTTCTCTTGTACTCATTTTTTCGTATATTTTTTTACGCAAATGCTATTGTATGACCGTCGTACATACGATATGAAAAATTAACAATTCTTTTGTAAAATAATGACCACTTTTTATAACTTAAGATCTTTTTCCCTCCAAATTGGTCACTATTAACCAAAAAACACGAAAAACAATGTCGTACAACAGAATCGTTTATTTTCTTAAACTGATTTCTCTTTGTCATGATTTTTCTTTTTTTTCTCAAATTTTTCATATTATTTGCACATTTGACTTTAAATTATTATAATTTCTATATTTTTCCAATGATGTGCTCATTTTCAATGAAAAAAATTTCTTCATATTGAATTTTGGGTAAATTGATAAAAACTACAACTTTATCATGTTTTTCATAATCAATACCAATATAATCAATAATTAGTAATCACTACCAAAATATTAACTTTTTTCTACGATAGGTACCAAGTCGCCTTCTTACTCTAATTTTTTTTCCTACTTTAAAGGTGTTTTCATCTAAGAGATGGATTTTAGAAGTGAGTGAGTGGAGATTTGTACTTGAATGATGGCTTTTTGGAATTTTTCAAGTAGGATGAGATTAGATTTTCGGGCGACTTAGTACAGATCGTAGAAAAAAGTTAATATTTTGGTATTGATTACTGATTATTGATTATATTGATACTGATTATGAAAAAGGGTCTTTATATTGGTAATGTTTATCAATTAACCTTTGAATTTTTTATATTGATAATTTTTACGATATGTTGTTTTCTTAATTGATTTGTGGAAGATCATTTTTTCTCTTTCAATTCTCAGCGCACTAATTTTATTTAATCAATTTTGTAATCTAATTGTGGTTTTTTTCAATCCTAATTTTTTTTCCCAAAACGTTTTTTATCACCAAATTAAATTTTATATCAAATTCAAAATTTTCTATAAATATCTTACAAATAAAGTAGTAAATCAAATTTTGAATGAACCAATTTGACAATATGTTAATTTTAGATTTATCAAAGATATATGATAAATAAATTATTTATTTAATTTTATATACCGTGTCTTTAAATGTGATACGATCATTTATGTTTGTTATTCAAGATTATAGTGTTTTAATTAAAAAATTAAAATAAATTCACGACTCTAATAAACAGAATTATATATTAAAACAAATTTCTTAAACTAGAAATGTTTTGAAAACCAACAAAAAGTAATTGTGATTTCTAAAAGAATAAAAAAATTTAGACGATAAACTTTTCTTTACTTGCATATAAGTTTTAAAATTTCTTATTAAAGTAAATAAAACAATAAAAAAATATTAATTAAATTAATCAAAGTGTTTGCAAAATTTTATATTTAAATGCATTTTCATATTATTTATATTTGATTAAATTTTTTTTAGATTTTAATCTTGCCTTAACATGAAAATATCTTAATTTAAGTCGGAAAAGATACTCGCCACGGAAGTTTGTTAGTTTGTGGCTAAATTTTTTTTTGCCACGGAAGAATTCGTGGCTAATTAAAATTTCGTCACGGGTGTAACATAATTCATGGCTAATATGATTATTTGCCACGGGTGTAGCGTATTTCGTGACGCAAGTGACTTTTTGCCACAGGAAAAGTTATCCTGTGGCATAAATTTTTTTCCAAAATAATGAATAAATTTTACCCGTGGCTAAGTAGAATTTAGCCACGAATTATAAATTCCCGTGGCATAATTCGTGGCGCAAGTGACAATTTATTGTAGTGGTTTATTTTCTACCAAATCATATCCATCTTGTTGTTTAGCAAACTCAATAAACTCAAGAACCTCCTTTACAAATCTACCGGTGGGACGTTTCCTCTTATCTACCCTATCTTCGTACATCCATTTGCGTTCCGATCTCTTCATTTTAATCTAAAAAATATTCCAAACAACAATTTTTAACAATATAACTCATACAACATTATTATACTTCTTAGTTTTTAACAAGACTAGCAATTTACTAAACTAGTATTATTATACCAACATTATACTAATATTAGACTAAATCTTGTAATTAAGTATACTAACATCATCAAAATCACCAATACATTGTCAACTACAACCCTAATTCAAATAATATTACCAATTTCCGAAAAACCCCCCAATTCATATTCACCTTAATTATCAATTTATACAAACCCTAACTAATTAAACATCATAACAACATCCAAGTAACTAACTACAAGAACAAATTCAACAACAAACAAATCAAAAACTACACTATAATTAACCTATACAAACAACGCTAATACTAACTAAACTAAAATTAATTTATACTAACCAAACTAAAACTACCTTAAAATTAACATACTAAGAACACTAATATACTAAATAAACTAAATAAAATGACAAATTAAACAAATAAAACTAAAATTAATCTAAGAAATTGAAATTATAAATAAAAATACATACCTTCTTCAAATGAAATTAGTGGTCGTCGGTGGTGGGGTATTACTGGTCGACGATGGTGGGGTCAGGGTGGTGCGGTGGCATTGATGGCAGCGGCGGTCCAAGTTGGTGGCAGCGGCGGTGAAGGTCGGATCTCTCGTGCTCTATCTTTTTTTTTTGAATTGGTAAAGTAAGAGAGAGGGGAAGAAAATCTGGTTTGTATATGTTATTTGGGCGGGCGACGGCATTTGGCGATGAATGGTTCAGCGGTCGCCATTTTAGCGACTAAAAGCGGTCGCCATTTACACAATTTCGGTCACCATGTTCATTTATTGTACGGAATAAAGGCGTCGCCAATTTGGCGACGAAACGCAGTCGCCCGAATTTTTTATCAGTCGCCAATTTCGCGACCATTCGTTTCTGTAGCCTAGTTGGTAGCCCGAGAACGAAATTCTTGTAGTGTTGGTCATTAGGTGCGATCCATTTAGCTCCATTTTGCCATGAAAATGCAAGGCTATCACTTCTTTCCTACAAAAAGCGACAATCCTCAAAGAGTATGCAAAATGGGAAACTAAAGATAGTAAATGACCCAATTATGCACTAAAAAGCATAGGAACGAGGTAAATTCGGGGACTAAATGTGCTCAAATATGAGTCACATCACTTGCAAATACACTACCTATCATTTTATTTGTTGCAAGACACTACCTTTAATTTTTTAAGTTTTGTTGAAAACTAACAAAACCTATTTTCTGGCCAAATTTTGGTCAAACTCCGGCATTGACCTTATTTACTCCAATTCACACATGGGAACTCTCTTATTTTCTCAATTTTTTTCCCTCATTCCTCTTTTACTATAGTCCCAATGCCTATTTTCGATCCCTTTCTCGTCTTTTACTTTACTTGAATTACTTTCCCAACCATCATCATCCTTTACTCATTCATCCTTCACCTATTTAGGATTGGTGAATTTTATTGTAATTGACCCCCCCCCCCCCCCCATCTTCCACTATTTTGTAATGACAAAATGTAAGCAATGCAATTAAAAAGAACCAGTATTCGAGTACATTACATTGCATTTCATGTCAAAATTAATATAACATCTAGTTGAAGCCTATATTAGCCAGCATTGAAATATTTAACAAGCAAAATTGAAAACACCAATCCTATTGAATATCCTATCTTTCTTCTTCTATGACCTCAACATCTCCAACACAAATCTTCATTTCTTCACATTTCAATTCAAGCTCCTTCAAATGCATCTTCTCCTTAACTCCTTGCTAAAGTTGATTAACTTTTCTCATCACACGAAACTTCAAGATGTTTTAAGTGCAAAATGGATGCCATAGTTGCATACCTTTCTTCTAGTTCAGGTTTTCAAGGATCTTATTGAGGTACTTGACATTGGGCAAAACCAGAAATGGAGATGGAGGTGATAAAAAGAAAGATAAGGGGCGTAGGAGAAGAAGATGGTTGTGAATGAGAAAAGAGAGAAAGAGAAGGGATTCAATCGGGACAAGAAAGAAGTGGGAAGAGAGGGTGTTAAATTTTTTTCAAGGGAAAACAGAATGAAAAGGGTAAAAAAAGATAGTTCTCACACGTGATAAACGGAGTAAACAAAGTCAATGACGGAGTTTGACCAAAATTTGGCCGGAAAATGGGTTTTGGTAGCTTTCAACAAAATTTAAAAAATTAAGGGTAGTGTCTTGCAAAAAATAAAATGATAGGTAGTATATTTGTAAGTGAGACAATCTTAGGTAGCTTTTGACAAAAAACCCTTAGGAAATACAATTATTATTAGTATTATTGTAATTACTATTATTGTTATTATTATTATTATTATTATTATTATTATTATTATTACTTATTTTACTCTAAATACTCGGCCCAACACGTCTTTCCAGCTTGTCCATTACTTTATTATTAATTACCGTCTTAATTGCAGTTATTAATATAAATGTCTTTTAATTAATTATTCGAATTAGATAAATTATTATTATTAATTTATTGGGTATTACACTAGATGTTGACTTAATGATCTTTATGGACTTCGATGGTATGAGTTTGATGCAAGTTTTGGGATTGTAGAGTGTGTGATGATGATAATAATATTCAGGATTTGGGATGCTTCCCTTTGGTTTGAGTTTGAATATGGATCAGAGTGCGCAGCGGTTAGGATTCCGAGATGACTTTTGTTGATGATCACTTGTAATTCTTACCTTCTTTTGATCTTATCTTTGAAATTCAAGTTTCGAGGACGAAACTTCTTTTTAGGGGTTAGATTGTAACACCCCATATTTTATAATAATATTTTATTATATAAGTATTTTGTTAAATTAATTATGTCGTAGTGGATGGATGTATTTTGGAAATATTTATATTTATCGTCTTCGTTCTCTATTTTATTATTTCTCGTTTTAATCTACTTTTGATTAGATTAAAATATCCGTGGACGATTTTACTATTTTAATTTAATAAATACTTTTCTATTATAAGGCCTCCTTGCGTTTTAATATAGTCCAATCCGATTTATAATCAGATAATCCATTATATGCGCTAATGGATCCAAAGCCCACTTGTTAAACCCTTATAAATAGATTTAACCTAGCAAGCAACTAGGTCAACCTATTTGTTTCACGCGTGAAACGTGCGGCAGCCTCCTCTCTTTTCCTCTCTTTTGTTCTTCTTTTCTCCATTTGACTCCATTGTTGAATATCTTTCCTTCTTTCAAACTCATACACAAAATATATTTTCACAATCCTTGCTCTTACCTCTACAACATATTTATCTCCAAATATTTTTATGGGAATTATTTATATAGACCTTTAAACCTACGTTTTGGGTCTCTTATTTTAATGGGTAAAAAAGAAGAATAGCCTTTCATGGCGTTTTCAAAGGTTTCGATTTGTGCCTTTCTTTGGTATCGGTTTTGGGGATGTTGACACGTGTTGGAGACAAGGCTTTGTTGGTCGTTTTGTTTATAGAGGTTTTCGTTAATTGCTAAAAAGGTAACTAAGTGTTTCTCTTTTAATTGTGTTTATGCCAATTGATATAATTAATATGATTTAATGAGTGTTTTGTATGATTGGTACATGTTTGATTGTTTATTATCATGTTAGTTATGTTTTCGTATGTTTGTATATGTTTTAATGTCTTAATTATATATCATATGTTGCTTATGCGTTAAATATGGGTGTCATAAGCGTAATTAAGGTTTGCGAATGAACCCTAATGGCGGCATGATAGGCGGCCAAGAGTTCTCTACAAAGTTATAGCTAAAGCTAGTATAACCTTGATGATGATTCGAGTGTTATAGCTGAAGTTAGTACAACTTTGGGTTGTTACTCAAGTTATGGCTGTTTGAGGTATAACCTTGGAAATATGAATCAAGGTTATAGCTGAAGCTACTATAACATTGAAGTACGAGTTAAGGTTATAGGTGAGATTAACTGTAATACTACGGATTTATGAGTCTCTGGGTACTCTATCGAGTAGGCCTTACTTTGTCGAGTAAAGGTGTGTTGCGTTTTATAAATAGTTTCTGACCTGTTGGGTACTCGATCGAGTAACGTAGATACTCAATCGAGTAAGGGGGCACTCGATCGAGTACCTCAGCTACTCGATCGAGAAGCCGGTTTACGGGGGACGATTTCTCGGGTTTTGTTAATAATGCGATTAAGTATATAATAACTTCCGTCACTTTTCTTTAAACACTTTTAAGACCTAATTACTTTCAAAAAGAGAAATCAAACTACGTTCTTCGCATCAATCGCATTGTTGGCAAATCCCGGAGCTTGGAAGGTCGGATTTTACCTTTCTTTATACCGTTGTGATCCTTGCGTCGAGGGTAAGATCTACGTACCGTTTTTATAGTATTTCGTTAAAGTTGGTTAAACCCTATTATTGGGATTTGGAGGTTTTGTTGTATTTTGTGATTGGTAGTGATTACATGTTTGTATGTTAGGAGGAGGATTCGTAGAGGAAGCTTTTTTATATCAGTTGTGAGACCGTCTGACTTTGTTGTGCTTTCCAGGTAGGGTTTCCCTACTCAGTATTAGTCCCATAATGCATTGTTGGTGTTGTGTACTTATTGATTAGTATCGTATTGGTATTATGACGGTTGTTGATTGATTGTTGTATGATGGTTGTGATTGTTTGTCTCTGGTTCTCGAGATGCGTTCTCGGCTGAGTGGAGTCACTTGAGGGAGTGGCTTCACGCCCTAGTTTCGCCCTCCGTGGAACCCGCCACGGGAGGGGATGTGCACATTAATGGGATAGGGTTATCGCTCGGTATGATGAGCGGGGATTTGGTGGGTACGGCTGCGCGGTCCCCCACTGGCAGGGCTGGTCCAGTGGACAGTCGGTGACGGAGATTGATTGGAGTGGGTGATTGTGTGTGACTGTTTGAGCTGTGTTGTTTACTGTACTGTTGGTTATATAAGTTGTGTGATTAGCACTGACCCCGTTTTATGTTTTAAAAACTGTGATGATCCATTCGGGGATGGTGAGCAGTTATTGAGCAGGTATGAGTCGAGTTACTGGGATAGCTGGGATGTGCCACCGTCTGATGATAGAAGTCTTCCGCTGTAGCTTAGTAGTTTTATAAACATTTAAGTTAGGTGATTAGACAGTTGGTTTGAGAACTTGTATTCGTATTTTGGATTTGGTTTTGGATTGTAACCTTTCACTAAAGTATTACTATTTAAATGTTGTTTCGTTATTGTCTGATGATTATCATTGCCTCGGGTAACCGAGATGGTAGCATCCTTATACCTGAGTGGTCCTGGTAAGGCACTTGGAGTATGGGGGTGTTACAAAATGGTATCAGAGCGACGATCCTGAAACCTGTAACCAATGAATCTAATGAACATAGGGAGTCAATTAAAATGAAGCCGGGGTAAAGGTTTTAGGAGCTAATGCAAAGGCTTGGGAGACGTCCTAAAGTCGCGAACTCGCCCTATAATTTTGAATCGGTCACATGGGGGGTATGTGTCAAGGTCGAATGTGATGTTTGTTAACTTGTGTGTGGATGTGATGATGTATGTTGTAATTGTTGGATGTTTGGAGTAGAAGTTGAGATTGTAAACGAATGGTTGGTGAAGTATATAGAACTGTTATTTGAACAAGAAGCATGTTGGATGTTTACTATGTGGCGTTTGATAATATGATATAGTTGTTTTGTTGATCATATGAAAAGCTTAGTAGGATTGCATGCTTAACTATATTATATGTCGAGTTTATAAAGTTGCATAGTATGTTAGGATATGTGAGATAACATGCGGGTAGTACATACGAGTCAGCATGACTCGATCGAGTAAGGGGGTACTCGATCGAGTAGGTGAGGTACTCGGTCGAGTGGGTCTGACTCGATCGAGTGGGTATTTGACGTTTTTACAACCAGAATCGTGGTTTTTGGGTACTCGATCGAGTACATAGGGCACTCGATCGAGTAGGGGGTCACTCGATATGCTACTCGGTCGAGTATGTTAGAGATCAGAAGGTCTGTTTGGGGTCTGATGTCGAGGCACTCAATCGAGTATGTTGGGCACTCGATCGAGTAGGTTTAGGCACTCGATCGAGTGTGTTCTGGGCAGTCCGCTTTCGTGTTTTGAGGTTTTAGTGCGTATGTTTATATCTACCCTTTCTTATATAGTTTCAAGATGCCGCCCAAGAGAAACGCTTATTATGCGAGAGCTGAGACCATGAACATAGATGATATCGTTAAGATGCTGGAGCATCAAGATGCTCTTACAGAGGCCTTAAAGAAAGTGGGAAAGGACAAGGAGGTTGATCACTCTAAGATCAGTCTTTATATAGCGAGGTTTAACCAAAAAGAGTACAAGGGAACCGGGGAACCAAACCTTCTTGACAACTGGCATCGTGAGATGGAGAACATACTAGACCTGGTTCACTGTCCTGATGAGATGAGAGTAGAACAAGCTGCGTTCTACCCGAGGGAAGCAAACAAGGCGAGTGGTGGGATAAGGTGAAGGTGAGTGCTAGGGAGATGTATGCGAACCAGGGCTTACCTGCTATACCTTGGGAGGAGTTTCGGAGGGCTATGAGGAAAGAGTTTGTACCGAACATGTGAGGAGTAAGTGAGAGAGGAGTTTGATGGGTTTAAGATGACATCCGATATGTCGATTCTTTGAGTACTACAAGCGCTTTAATGAGAAGTCTAGGTATCTCGAGGATATGGGTTTGAGTGAGGAGAACCTGGCGCTGAGGTTTGAGAGGGGTTGACCCCTAAGATCATGGATAAGCTACCCGTGGGAGTCCTTACTGATGTTAAGGAAGCTTATGAGAGGGCTGGGAGAGCTGAGAGGTTGGTGGAGATGGCTCAGGAGAGAGTGGGTGAGAAAAGAAAGGCTGTGAGTGAGGGTGGTGGCCAATCTAGTCACAAGAAAGGCAACCACAATCAAGCTAGAGGGTTTTATTCTGGGTCAGGGTTCAGTGTTGGGGTTTCCTTTGGGCGTGGCTGTGTGAGTAGTAGTGGTAGTTGGGGGATGACCTACTATGGTTGTGGCGGTGTAGGCCACAAGAGACATGAGTGCACGAGTATGCCTGGAGCTTTTCAGGGATCGGCTCGGGGGAGCTATTCTCAGGGACCTGCACAGAGTTTTGCGAGCAATAGACCGGCTGGGTCATGGTCTAACCGGGGAAGTTAGAGTTATCAGGGTGGAGGTAACCGCAATGGCGGTAATTCTTATCAGAAACCTGCTACGAACAACAACAACAATCAGGGGTCGGGTGCTAAGCCGACCACATCAGCTAGTACTGTCCAGGGAGGTGGACAGAAGACCAGTCGAAAGCTGTTCATGATGGACAAGAAAGCAGCTGAAGAAGATGCACATGTTATCACTGGTACTTTTCTTGTTAATGGTATTCATACCTTTGTTTTGTTTGATTCGGGGGCGTCTCAGTCGTTTGTATCTTCGAGTCATGTTAAACGGTTGGGTTTGAGGGTATATGAGTCTGTAAGTGAGAAAGTTTTTATACCTTCGGGTGAGTCTGTATCATGTGGGAGGTTGTATAGAGATGTGTCTATGATAGTTGGGCAAGTTGATCTACCTGTAGACTTGCTAGAGTTTCCTTTTGACGGTTTTGAGATGATAGTCGGGATGGATTGGTTGGGAAAGTATAAAGCTAAGATAGATTGTAATCAAAAGAAAGTGTCTTTGAGAGGTCCTAAGGGTGTTAGTGTGTCTTATCGTGGGTTTGTGGTCAAACCCAAAGTTAAGTTGATTGCAGCTGTCACCTTGAAGTCTTATCTAAGGAAGGGATGCCCTTTGATCTTGTGCCATGTGAGAGATGACCGGATAGAGAGTCCGACAGTTGATCAGATCCCAGTGGTGGGAGAGTTTGCAAATGTTTTTCCAGAGGAGATTCCGGGGTTGCCACCGAAGAGGGAGATAGATTTCACAGTTGAGTTGAAACCGGGGACGGGGCCAATCTCTAAGGCACCGTACCGGATGGGTCCTAAAGAGATGGAGGAGCTCAAGAAACAGTTAGATGATCTGATAGAGAAGGGATACATTAAACCTAGTGTATCGTCGTGGGGAGCACCAGTTCTTTTTGTGAAGAAGAAAGATAGGAGTTTGAGGCTGTGCATAGATTACAAAGAGCTGAACCGAGTGACGGTGAAGAATAAGTATCCTTAGCGAAGGATAGATGACCTGTTTGATCAGTTGAGTGGTGCATCAGTCTTTTCCAAGATTGATTTGAGGTCGGGGTACCATCAGGTGAAGATTAGAGAGGTGGACATACCAAAGACAGCTTTCACGTCAAGGTATGGCCATTATGAGTATGTGGTGATGCCGTTTGGGTTATCTAATGCGCCGGCTGTGTTTATGGATTTGATGAACAGAATCTTGATGAGTTTTGGACAAGTTTGTGGTGGTGTTTATCGATGACATCTTAGTCTACTCCAAGACTAAGGAGGAACATGAGGAGCATCTGAGGATTGTGTTGCAGACTTTGAGGGAGCATGAGTTATATGCTAAGTTGTCCAAGTGTGAGTTCTGGTTAGAGAAAGTTGCTTTTCTGGGGCATGTGATCTCTAAGGAGGGAGTAGCTGTGGATCCGGCAAAGATTGAGGCAGTGACAAAGTGGGAAGCACCAAAGAATGTTGCTGAGATCAGGAGTTTATTGGGTTTAGCTGGATACTACAGACGATTCGTGAAAGATTTCTCCAATATAGCTAGACATATGACAGCCTTGATGAGGAAAGAGAACAGGTTTCGTTGGGATGAGAGTTGTGAGACGGCGTTCCAAACATTAAAGGAGCGTTTGACCACAGCTCCTATCTTAGCATTGCCTGAAGGAGTCGAGAACTTTGAGGTTTATACAGATGCCTCAAATAATGGGTTGGGATGTGTGTTGATGCAGAACGGTAAGGTGATTGTCTATGCTTCTAGGCAATTGAAGTCGTATGAGGAGAACTACCCTACACATGATCTAGAGTTGGGTGCGGTGGTGTTTGCTCTCAAGATTTGGAGACATTACCTTTATGGGGCGACCTTTAAGGTATTTTCGGATCACAAGAGTCTCAATTACATCTTCACTCAAAAGGAGTTGAACATGAGATAGAGGAGGTGGATGGAGCTGATTGGCGATTATGACATGGATATTATCTACCATGAAGGGAAAGCCAATGTTGTTGCAGATGCTTTGAGTAGGAAGAGTGTACATTCTTTGTGTACAGCCCTATCTTTGATGAGGTTGAGAGATGAGGTGGGGAGGTTTGGGATACATATGATGCAGAGAGGGGATGCCGTGGGAGATTTGACTGTACAGTCTGATCTTTATGATGTTATTCGAGGTAAACAGGCGTTGGATCCTAAGATGGTTGAGTGGAGAGCAGGAGTAGAGAAAGGGACAGTGTCTCGATTCTCTATTCATACAGATGGTAGTTTGAGGTTCGATGGTAGGTGGTGTGTCCCTAATGATGAGGAGCTGAAAAAGACTATCATGGCAGAGGCACATTGTACACCATATTCAGTACATCCAGGTGGTGACAAGCTGTACAAGGACTTGAAGAACACGTTTTGGTGTCCTGGGATGAAGAAAGAAACAGCTGAGTTTGTGGCCCGTTGTTTTACATACCAGAGAGTTAAAGGGGAACAGCGACGACCACAAGGTAAAATTCAGTCTTTAGAGGTACCTGAGTGGAAGTGGGAATCCATTTCTATGGATTTTATCTTGGGTTTGCCAAAGAGTCAACAGGGTAACAACATGATATGGGTAATAGTGGATCGATCGACCAAGTCAGCTCACTTTATGCCAATGAAAGATACATGGACTAAAGCACAATTAGCTATGGCTTATCGGAAGAATGTGCTTAAGTTACATGGAGTCCCTAAGGACATAGTATCTGATAGAGATGCGAGATTTATCTCAAGGTTTTGGAAAGAGTTGCAGGAATCTTTGGGAACAACTTTGAAGATGAGTACAAAGATTTCATCCCGCGACGACGGTCGAGGACCGAGAGAACGATCAAGACTCTTGAGGATATGTTACGAGCTTGTGTGATGGACTTTGGTGGTAGTTGGGAACAGAGGTTGGATTTGATAGAGTTTTCTTACAACAACAGCTATCACACTAGTATTGGCATGGCACCGTTTGAGGCTTTTTATGGGAGAAGATGTAGGAGTCTGATTTGTTGGGACGACAAAGTCTTTGAGGCAAAGTTCTAGGACCAGAGATGGTACATGAGATGGTTGAACAGATTAAGATGATCGGGAACAGATGAGAGCAAAATCGATAGGCAAAAGAGTTATGCGAGATCTACATCGCGGGATATAGAATTTCGGGTTGGGGATAAGGTTCTTCCGAAAGTGTCTCCTATGCGTGGGGTTATGAGATTTGGGAAGAAAGGCAAGCCGAGTCAAAGTTCATCGGGCCTTATGAGATCTTAGAGCGGGTTGGAGAGGTTGCATATCGTCTGGCTTTAGCAGCTGCGTTAGAGAGAGTGCATAATGTGTTTCATGTATCTCAGCTGCGGAAGTATGTGAGTGACCCGTCACATGTGTTAGAGGCAAAGAGCTTAGAGCTAGATGAGTCCTTATCATATCTTGAGGTACCTAAGAATATTCTTGACCGGAAGGTTAGGAAGACTAGAAGTGGTGAGACAGTTTTGCTTAAGATCCTTTGGTCTAACCACGAGACTGAAGAAGCTACATGGGAGGCAGAGGAGGCCATGAGAGAGCGTTACCCTTTCCTTTTTGATCAGGTATGTATGGTTACGGGGACGTAACCTTTTTTCTTTTAGGGGGGCAGGAGATGATCGCAAAGAGTTTTTAAGAGTTTTTATACCCTTTTTATGTTATGTCGGTATGTTTGTTGTCGTTGAGTCGGGTTGAGTTTGGGTTAGTAACATGTTTTATGAGTTTTGTTTTGGTGGTCGAGTCGGGAGTGTTGTAGTGTGTGTCTTTGTTTTGTTGTGGCTTGAACTTCGGGGACGAAGTTCTTTTTAAGGAGGGAAGACTGTAATACTACGGATTTATGAGTCTCAGGGTACTCTATCGAGTAGGCCTTACTCTGTCGAGTAAGGGTGTGTTGCGTTTTATAAATAGTTTCTGACCTGTTGGGTACTCGATCGAGTAACGTAGATACTCGATCGAGTAAGGGGGCACTCGATCGAGTACCTCAGCTACTCGATCGAGTAGCCGGTTTACGGGGGACGATTTCTCGGGTTTTGTTAATAATGTGATTAAGTATATAATAACTTCCGTCACTTTTCTTTAAACACTTTTAAGACCTAATTACTTTCAACAAGAGAAATCAAACTACGTTCTTCGCATCAATCGCATTGTTGGCAAATCCCGGAGCTTGGAAGGTCGGATTTTACCTTTCTTTATACCGTTGTGATCCTTGCGTCGAGGGTAAGATTTACGTACCGTTTTTATAGTATTTCGTTAAAGTTGGTTAAACCCTAAAATTGGGATTTGGAGGTTTTGTTGTATTTTGTGATTGGTAGTGATTACATGTTTGTATGTTAGGAGGAGGATTCGTAGAGGAAGCTTTTTGATATCAGCTGTGAGACCGTCTGACTGTGTTATGCTTTCCAGGTAGGGTTTCCCTACTCAGTATTAGTCCCATAATGCATTGTTGGTGTTGTGTACTTGTTGATTAGTATCGTATTGGTATTATGACGGTTGTTGATTAATTGCTGTATGATGGTTGTGATTGTTTGTCTCTGGTTCTCGAGATGTGTTCTCGGCTGAGTGGAGTCACTTGCGGGAGTGGCTTCACACCCTAGTTTTGCCCTCCGTGGAACCCGCCACGGGAGGGGATGTGCACATTAATGGGACAGGGTTATCGCTCGGTATGATGAGCGGGGATTTGGTGGGTACGGCTGCGGTCCCCCACTGGCAGGGCTGGTCCAGTGGACAGTCGGTGACGGAGATTGATTGGAGTGGGTGATTGTGTGTGACTGTTTGAGCTGTGTTGTTTACTGTACTGTTGGTTATATAAGTTGTGTGATTAGTCCTGACCCCGTTGTATGTTTTAAAAACTGTGGTGATCCATTCGGGAATGGTGAGCAGTTATTGAGCAGGTATGCGTCGAGTTACTAGGATAGCTGGGATGTGCCACCGTCCGATAATATAAGTCTTCCGCTGTAGCTTAGTAGTTTTATAAACATTTCAGTTAGCTGATTAGACAGTTGGTTTGAGAACTTGTATTCGTATTTTGGATTTGGTTTTGGATTGTAACCTTTCACTAAAGTATTACTATTTAAATGTTGTTTCGTTATTGTCTGATGATTATCATTGCCTCGGGTAACCGAGATGGTAGCATCCTTATACCTGAGTGGTCTTGGTAAGGCACTTGGAGTATGGGGGTGTTACACTAACGTAACCTTGAGATTATGGCTCAAGGTTATGGTTGGAACTAGTATAACTTCGAGTTTCGTGTCAAGGTTATAGCTGAGATTACTATAACTTCAAGCGTATTTATTGAAGTTATAGTCGGCGCTGGTATAACCTCACGTTTAGAGTTCGTGCTATGGTTAAGGTTACTATAACATTAATCTTTAGTATTTGTTTCATAAGTAGAGTTGTACCCAGTTGTAGTATAACATTGTGTTTGCTTATGTCTTTGGTTACTCTATTCATATGATAAGTAGTACAGTTGGCTACATTGTTCTATGGTTTGAGTCGTGATGTTTGTTCATGCATTGTTAGTGCTGTCAGTTACACAGTGTACTTGTTATTTGGTTGGTTGTATAGATGACGATAGTATCACTTATATACTATCAGAATGAACAAACGTTGCCCTTCGGGGATTCTTATGGTCTATGGTCGGGGGGCAGCAGAGGCAGTTCGTTATACGCTCTGTTCCCCAAGTGTCGTTCGGTGTATCAGAGGCAGTTCGGTTTACGCTCTCTGTTTCACTGAGAGGTCTGGCCAAGTCTTAGGCATGTAGGCAGTGGTTATACGCTATACATAGTGTGGATGCAGTTCGTTATACGGTCCACAGTGGATGCAGTTCGTTATACGGTCCATACCGATTATGGAGGCAATTCGTTATACGCTTCATATCTAGAGGCAGTTCACTATACACTCTAGTGGTTAGAGGCAGTTCGTTATGGGCTCTAACGGCGTTCATTCTATATATTGTGTTTGTTGCTAGAGGCAGTTCGTTATACGTTCTAGTAGTTGGAGGCAGTTCGTTATACGCTCTATTAGCTAGAGGCAGTTCGTTATACGCTCTGAGGGTTATTTGGTTTGGTTGTGGTTACATCGAGTTTGATTGTCCTAAGTTTCTAAATGGTGTCGTAACATGGGTTGTTGTCATGTGTCGTCTCATGTGGTTTAATATGGAGTTATTAATTAGGTCATTGTCGGGTTTTCATGAGTATAGATGGTCTCACATGTTTACTGGTTTTGCATTTTAATTGTTATTAATTGTTGGTTATATTCAATTGTTGTAAACATGACTGGGAGAGCATCTAGTTACTCCCGACTGATTGTTGACCCTCCATCCTCAAGTTATTTAGATGGTTTGCTGTTTGGATGATATCTTGCTGGGAAAGTTCTGTGCGGTGAGATGAATAATGAATTAGGACTTTGCTTTATGTTTTAATAAACTTTGAATAAGGTATTAGTTTGGTTATCAGTTTTAGTATCGATCCGGATTTGGGCTTGGTGTTTTCGCCACCTTGACCCTTTTATCAGTATTATACTCTGATGTTTACTTTGTTGTAAGTTTTTTCTTTGTTTTATAATCCTGGTTGTTACAGTTATTATCAGAGAGAACACGCTCCCAACTCTCGCGTAGTTAAGGACAAAAATAAATTGACTTAGTAAATGAGGGAGAGTAAATGGGGTAGAAACAATTAAGGACTTGTTTGTTTATACCTTAATGTTTCATATCTTTATTAATTGTATGAATGTATAGTTTATTTATTGTGTTGTTGTTTATGACTTGATGTTTTGTTTTGTCATTAATTGTATAAAAAGTGTTGTTCATGTATGACTTTTTCGAGCATGCTTGGTTGATTTTAAAGATGGTCAATTTTGAAAATATCCTTTGCATGTTACGTATCGTGCATTTTGGTTATGTGTTGGTCAAAACTTTTAAACCTTGATAACCGAGCTTTACTCTTATCTCACTTTTATCCTTTTGGATCATTTGGTGGTGTTGTCCTTGTTTGAGGTAATTTCGAAGTTGATTCCTTGTGGTTTGAATTTTTGGGGCAACAAGTTATGTTTGATGGTAGTTGTGGATGTTCGAGTATGGAAGGAAGAGCTTTTCTTATTATGAGCTTGGTAACGAAGAAGTTTACTTTTGGAATAGAGGTTGTTATGACGATGTTTCCTTTGGGATAAGGGTTGCTAAGTCCTTTTATGTATTTGAGGAAATCGTTATTGATGATAAAGAGTGATGATATGTGGCATGAGATATATGATTGTGGTTTCATAGTTTTACTAGAAGTGAGAGATATGATAAGTGGATTTATCTGGTCTAATATTTGGGAATATAGTGGCTTATGATCTTAATGGTTAGAATTATTGGATTTTTGTCTTGTGTTAAAGAAAAGGTTATGCGAGTTACTTAAAGATCAAGTGTATTAAGGGGAATGAATTGAATGTTATCGTGAAATTTAGATTGAGCACGTTGGGAATTTTGGAGGACTAAGCTTGTCTTTAATTGGAATATCATATTTGAGGAGTAAGGATTGTCAATAATTATTAGTGAGTTATGAATGAATTTATGATTTATCTGTTGAGGAGTTATTTGTTGATCGTACCTTTTAAAGGATTGATTGAGAGAGACAAACTGTGATTTATGGGCTTGTGAGATGTTAATGTTAAATTGTTCTAGTGTTGACTTAGCGAGTGGTCATGTTAAAGATGATTATAATGTGTCGTGGTGTTCATCTTTTGAGAGTATAGAGATTGTTATGCATTGATTCATTAAGTGTGATTAATTAAAGGTGTTGAGAGTTAAAAGATCTCGAGGGTTAAAGGTTTTTGAGAGTTGATGATATGAGGAATATAGTGTTTGTGAAAGGGCAACTTTATAGAGATTTGTTAGTCCTGAGGTTTTATAAAGATGTGATGAAAGGATGTTACGAGACATTGTTACCTTGAGTGATGATTCTACGATATTTGTAAAACCTTGGTTATCGTGCCTTATTTATCTTATGTTAAGGTGTCATCTTCGGGTTAATAGAATTGTTTTTGAGTCGTCTATTCTTGTCATCCTTGCTCATGTTAACCATACCTCTTCTATTTGAGCCTCCAGACCAAAGGTTTCTTTTATCGTTGTCCTTTATCTGTCCCGTTTATTGTTACTCTCTATCAATTCTTAATTTCAACTCTAGTTTCCTTCTTCTACGACTTTTCGTAATTTCTCTCTTACGTTGATTTCTCTCTAAGCTTTTATTTCCCAAAAGAATGTGTTCTTTTGCCTTGTGTTACTGCACGAAAATGTTTCCTTTTAGCTTGCAAGTTATTTATTCTTTAACGGCAACTTGAAAACTTTTGAATTCCCTCTTTAGAGCTACTTGTGATCATCTCGTAGTGGAAGCTTGGATCCTTTAGCGAGCAATATTAGATACTTCGAGTGTGGTGTTTGGTTATTTGAGGCTGAGAACATAGTATCATAGTTGGATGCGAGTATGAATTGGGATAACATATAGAGTGTGGAGAAGGAGCATTAAAGGTCTTATACTGAGCTAAGAAGGTTTAAGGGTGTTATTACAATGATGGTACATAGATGTTTGTTTGTTCTATCTGAGATAAAGCGTTTCGTTAAGAGTATGAGTGATTAATTGAAGGACATAGCTTCATAAAATCTTGTGGTAGATTTGTGATATTGAGATTATATTCAGTGATAGTAAACTGTGATTAGAAATTGAGGTTATAAGCGTTGTTGTTATATGGACACAGATGATAAGATTTCTATGGTGAAATTATTAAATGCGTTATCGATGGCAAGTGTGTTGTGGTACAATATATAGGTACTAGCTTAACTCAAGGTGCATGGTTCCTTGGGTGCTTAGGAACATTATTGTGAACATAAGTGTTCAAAGGAAATAATTGGGTCTTGTGAGTGCGACGAATGATTTTGTCAGGAGATTGAGGTTGGATAGAATTTTGACAGTTTAGTCGAAGTTTAAGGTTTGAAATTGATGGCATTGGATACTAGATATATATCGAGAATCATTGAGATTTATTAAAGGCTTTTGAACTTAAGAGTTGTAAATGGAGGTAAGCGCTACCAACTTTGAGGATGTTATGGTAGTAATAATTTAATGGCACTCGTAAATGGAGGAGTTTTCTCATTCGAAAGATACTCTTGGTTTAGAGATTATCTGTTTGCGGCGTTGACTGATGTTAGATCTTGTGGTGAATGGTAAACTAGACTTGGAGTATTTGTTAAAAGTTATGTGGAATTCGAGAGGTCGTATATCTTGTTTAATGATGGTAAATGGTAGTTGGATGAGTGTTTGAAATAAGAGGTTTAGATGTTGGCTTAATGATCTTTATGGACTTCGATGGTATGAGTTTGATGTAACTTTTAGGATTGTAGAGTGTGTGAAGATGATAATAACATTCAGGATTTCGGATACTTTCCATTGGTTTGAGTTTGAATATGGATCAGAGTGCCCAGCGGTTAGGATTCCGAGATGACTTTTGTTGATGATCACTTGTAATTCTTACCTTCTTTTGATCTTATCTTTAAAATTCAAGTTTCGAGGACGAAACTTCTTTTTAGGGGGTTAGATTGTAACACCCCGTATTTTATAATAATATTTTATCATAAAAGAATTTCATTAAATTAATTATGTCGAAGTGGATGGATGTATTTTTGAAATATTTATATTTATCGTTTTCGTTCTCGATTTTATTATTTCTCGTTTTAATCTTTATTTGATTGGATTAAAATGTCGTGGAGGATTTCATTATTTTAATTTAATAAATACTTTTCTATTATAAGGCCTCCTTGCGTTTTAATATGGTCCAATCCGATTTATAATCAGATAATGCATTGTATGAGCTAATTGATCCAAAGCCCACTTGTTAAACCCTTATAAATAGATTTAAACTAGCAAGCAACTAGGTCAACCTATTTGTTTCACGCGTGAAACGTGCGGCAGCCTCCTCTCTTTTTCTCTCTTTTGTTCTTCTTTTCTCCCTTTGATTCCATTGTTAAATATCTTTCCTTCTTCCAAACTCATACACAAAATATATTTTCACAATCCTTGCTCTTACCTCTACAACATATTTATCTCCAAATATTTTTATGGGAATTATTTATATGGACCTTTAAACCTACGTTTTGGGTCTCTTATTTTAATGGGTAAAGAAGAAGAATAGTCTTTCATGGCGTTTTCAAAGGTTTCTATTTGTGCCTTTATTTAGTATCGGCTTTGGGGACGTTGACACGTGTTGGAGACAAGGCTTTGATGGTCGTTTTTTATAGAGGTTTTCGTTAATTGCTAAAAATATAACTAGGTGTTTATCTTTTGATTGTGTTTATGCCAATTGATGTAATTAATATGAATTAATGATTGTTTTGTATGATTGGTACATGTTTGATTTTTTATTATCATGTTAGTTATGTTTTCGTATGTTTGTATATGTTTTAATGTCTTAATTATATATCATATGTTGCTTATGCATTAAATATGGGTGTCATGAGCGTAATTAAGGTTTGCGAATGAACCCTAGTGGCGGCATGATAGGCGGCCAAGAGTTCTCTACAAAGTTATAGCTAAAGCTAGTATAACCTTGATGATGATTCGAGTGTTATAGCTGAAGTTAGTACAACTTTGTTTTGTTACTCAAGTTATGGCTGTTTGAGGTATAACCTTGGAAATATAAATCAAGGTTATAGCTGAAGCTACTATAACATTGAAGTACGAGTTAAGGTTATAGCTGAGACTAACGTAACCCTGAGATTATGGCTCAAGGTTATGGTTAGAACTAGTATAACTTTGAGTTTCGTGTCAAGGTTATAGCTGAGATTACTATAACTTCAAGGGTATTTATTGAAGTTATAGTCGAGGCTGGTATAACCTCACGTTTAGAGTTCGTGTTATGGCTAAGGTTACTATAACAATGATCTTTAGTATTTGTTTCATAAGTAGAGTTGTACCCAGTTGTAGTATAACATTGTGTTTGCTTATGTCTTTGGTTACTCTATTCATATGATAAGTAGTACAGTCAGCTACACTATTCTATGGTTTGAGTCGTGGTGTTTGTTTATGCATTGTTGGTGCTGTAAGTTACACTGTGTACTTGTTATTTGGTTGGTTGTATAGATGACGATTGTATCAGTTATATACTATCGGAATGAACAAACGCTACCCTTCGGGGATTCTTATGGTCTATGGTCAGGGGGGCAGCAGAGGCAATTCGTTATACGCTCTGTTCCCCGAGTGTCGTTCGGTGTAGCAGAGACAGTTTGTTATACGCTCTGTGTTTTACCGAGAGGTCTGGCCAAGTCTTAGGCATGTAGGCAGTGGTTATACGCTACACATAGTATGGATGCAGTTTGTTATACGGTCCGCAGTGGATGCATTTCGTTATACGGTCCATACTGACTATGGACGCAATTCGTTATATGCTCCATTTCTAGAGGCAGTTCGTTATACGCTCTAATGGTTAGAGGCAATTCGTTATACGCTCTAATGGCGTTCATTCTATACATTGTGTTTGTTGCTAGGGGCAGTTCGTTATACGCTCTAGTAGTTGGAGGCAGATCATTATACGCTCCATTAGCAAGAGGCAGTTCGTTATACGCTCTGAGGGTTGTGTGGACATGGGCCACAGGACGGTCTTCGGATTTGGGCCACCTACCGATCTGCGGTCACGGGCCACCTGCACGCCAAGCCAATATGTGAACATGCAGCGGTCTTTTGAAAGCCACGCTCGACGGCGTAAAAATGCTTTCGACCGGATCACTTTAGATCGGTCGGTTTCGTCTCGGTAAAGGTCTCGAAATGATTAGAGATGTTAGGAGTCACCACCATGCATTTGTGGGATGCTTGGAGCCCATTCGAATCCACTTTATACCTAGGTCAATCAAGGCAAAAAGCGGTGCTTGACATAGGTACTAAAGATAAGGACTCGTCCCCCTTTTAGCATTCTATGCCTAAAATGACTCTCGTACGCCCTTGATAAGGTCATCCACTATCCAAAGGATCTGAGTAAGGGGTGAGGGTATGTATTGGGAAGCTCTTTAATCAGACACCCAATCCCGCCCGCGTTAGCGATCTCTACTGATCGATCGTGGTTGTTTAAGTGCAAAAGTTGATAAAACGGTGTAAATGCATGAATGCACATTCAAAAGTTTTAACCTAACATGTGAGAATTTCCTAAGTCAGCTTGTTTATCCATGTACCAAGAAATTGGTGTCAAAGTTGGATTTAGATTGATTTGCATGTGAAAATGAAAATTAAACATCCATTTACCAAATTCGGATTATGATGCCTAACACGATCCATTTGTTTGAAAAAGGGTGTCAAATGACAAAGTATAAAAAACGTAAACTTGTCAATCTGATCCGTCACGTATTCGGGTTAACCATAATCGGGATCGCCCTAGACAAGTACCAAAAAGGGACAGATCAGTGCCAGGCAGCCCCATTGGGGCGCGAGCCTATTGGCGAAGGAAGAGGCTCTGCCCAGGTTTATAAAAGATGAAAATAGGAGGCTTTGGGGCGCGAGCCATGAGCCGAACCAAGAGGCATCCCCTGGTTGTAAAAAGGTTGTTTAAAACGTTGTTGGAAGGTTATTTTAAAAAACCGTATTTGTGACGAATGATTGCAAATATGACTTGCATGACTCGGAATAATTACTATTGTGTTAGTAATAATCGTTGTCAGATTTGAAAGTTTGAAAAGCATAGTTTACAAATAAAAATGTAAAATGTTTGATTTGAACTAAATATGTTAAGTTAATTTCTTTGTAATTAGTCAAGTTTGTCATCGTACTCGGATTAAACCGACATGGTATAAAGAACCAAGGATGATTATGAATTATGACTAATATATTTACAAATGTAAACAAATGAGAAAAATGGTAAATAAAGGAAAAGGGTGTTAAAATACCAATTAAAATGTAATTAACCAATAATATCATCGAGTCACAGAATAAACCGTCATGGTATATGGAACCAAGGATGATTTCGGTAATGGTCAAAATATTTGTCATAAAAATGAATTAAAATGGAAAAAACCGTAAAAGGAAAGAAGTAAAAATGAAAGAAAGTGTTGAAGGAAAGACGAACTCAAACACATTTGAGTCTGGCCTGGACACCCACAAGAGGCGCGAGCCTCCCTGCATAGCAAGGAGCTTCTGTCTCAGGCTAAAACTCGGTTTTGGCTCGTCTAACCGATATTTGAATCATGTTATGCATTATTCATGCTTGTAAAGTTATGAAAACAGTAAAGACATGAAATAAATGAGTTATTTACACCCTCAAACTTATGTGTATTGATGTTTGCGAAGTAGACGACTTTAGAGACGGTTTTCTAGTTGTGACTAATCGCGATCAAAGAAGTTTAAAAAGGTGCCTTAAAAAAGGATTTTTTTTTGAAAATATATTGAAAATATGTTAATTAAAACATGTTGATTGATGAATCGAGTTGGTCAAATGGGTCGGTCGAATGCACGGCGACGGTACCAAACAAAATGTGTAAGGCTTGTGTTTACGATCGATAGGTCGTAAACAAATGTCGATTTTGTGACTTAGGAAGTCGAGTCTAGAAGTTTAAGAGAGAGGTGAGGGGGCGGATGCTCGCGTGAGTATTATGGGGTGTGATGGTGGGTATTTATAGAGAAATGTGGGATGGTAAGTCGGTTGAGTTTGCTTAGAGGCTAAGCAGACACCCTAAAGAGGCGCGAGCTACCTTGTGACTGAAGGGGGTGTATTATCCCATTTAGAAATTTGGATTTTGCATTTGTTCTAACCAATGTTTTGTTGGTTGTGATTTAAGGTCTTTGAGGTTTGCTTAGCCGTGTAAGCTTTCTCTTGGGTGATATTTGGGGTAGGTATTTTGTATGTTTGACTCGGGTTTGACCCGTGTGAGTCGGGATTTGAATTTCGAGTTGGTTTTTGGCTCGGTGTCGGTTTTTACACTAATTAGGGTCATAGTAACGGAAATGACATGATAAAGACATTCATGGCATTATTTTCGACATTCGAGATTTGGTTTGACTCAGGTTGACTCGAGTTGCGGGTTTCTGAGTCGGTTTTTGGCCCGGTGTCGGTTTTGATTCTAATTAGGGTCATTTTAATGGAAATGACATGATAAAGGCATTCATGGCATCATTTTTTACAGTCGGGATTAGGGTTGACTCGGATTGACTCGGGTTGACTCGAGTTGCGGGTTTTTGAGTAGGTTTTGGGTCCGAAGACGGTTTTAACTCTAAATAGTGTTATTTTAATGCAAATGAAGTTAGAAAACTGTTGAAATCATTTTTCATATCCAAGTAGTGCATTAAACCGTCTCAAGTATAACCAATCCACGCACGCATATCAAAAACACGTTATAGTCCGATCATCATCGGGTGGTTTTTCGAGGGTGCAGATACTGGGTATCAACAGGTTGTTTGGTTTGGTTGTGGTTACATCGAGTTTTATTGTCCTAAGTTTGTACATGGTGTCGTAACATGGGTTGTTCTCATGTGCCGTCTCATGTGGTTTAATATGGAGTTATTAATTAGGTCATTGTCGGGTTTTCATGAGTATAGATGGTCTCACATGTTTACTGGTTTTGCATCTAAAGTGTTATTGATTTTTGGTTATATTCAATTGTTGTAAACATGACTGGGAGAGCATCTAGTTACTCTCGACTGATTGTTGACCCCCCATTCTCAGGTTATTTAGATGGTTTTCTATTTGGATGATATCTTGCTGGGGAAGTTCTGTGCGGCGAGATGAATAATGAATTAGGACTTTGCTTTGTGTTTTAATAAACTTTGAATAATGTATTAGTGTGGTTTTTGGTTTTAGTATCGATCCGGATTTGGGCTTGGTGTTTCCGCCACCTTAACCCTTTTATCAGTATTATACTCTGATGTTTACTTTATAGTAAGTTTTTTCTTTGTTTTATAATCCGGGTTGTTACATGTTTGTCAAATAACGGGAAACATTGGGAAGAGAAATGAGATGCCTCTCAACAACATATTGGAGATGGAGTTATTTGATTGTTGGGGGAATAGATTCATAGGGCCATTTCCCAACTCTTGTGTAAATGAGTACATTTTGGTGGCGATCGACTATGTCTCCAAGTAAATTGAAGTCGTGACATCCCCAACTAATGACTCAAAGGTAGTGATAAAGCTATTCAAGAGCACGATCTTCCCGAGATTCGGAACTCCAAGGGTTGTTATAAGTTATGGAGGGTCCCATTTTTGGAATAACACTTTCAAGGCGGCAAGCTCTTCCCATAACTTTGTGGACATCCATAGGGCTTCAGATAACTTCCATTAATCCAAAGTGTGGAAGAAAATTTTGGAGCTTGATGATGTATTGAGGGTGAAACGGGTGGCAAACTCTTACCATAATGCGGCAATTCGGGTTTGGCATCGGTTCATGGAGTGGACGGTTTTCGGCCATGATGAGTGTTGGACTTTTACAACCGACGAATTGGAAATTCTAGGCTCCTAACTCTTCACCAAACCTAAGGCCTTCAAAATCAAAATTTCCCATCACATGGCTCTCCAACTCAAAAAGCTTTCGAATGCCCAAGGACAAAAAGTCGGGATTTTCTTGGGTGGCCTCATTACCTATATAGCCAGAGATGTTGTTAAGGATTTTGATGACACAAGATTGAATCCTATTGTGGGGGAAATGTATTCCCCGAAGGATTACATGATTCACCCTTTGAGATGGCTAAAAACAATCCCGACCAATGGTATAACGTATTGGAAAATAATGAAAAGAACTCCATTCCCCTCCCTAATGCCAAAAAGATGAAGTTGAAACCCAATGAAGAGTACTACCTCTTGAAAATTCAGGCGGAGAAGGTACCTCCGGCTAAACCCCTATCACCTATGGGAGGGAACGCCAAGGCCCCACCCATAATAACATGGAATACATCATACCTACTCCAATCAACAACCCGCCTCCCTTCCAAAAATTCCCGCCTTTTTCTCAATTCCAACAAGATGAAGGATCCTCATATAGCAAACCTCCTCAATACCCACTTGTGCACCCCGATTTGGTTGATTTCATCTCTAGAATAGATCTTGGTGTCAACACACTCAAGACCAAGCAAGAAGAGTATCAAAATCATAACAACCAACACTTTAATGAGATAGTAAGGCATATTGACCGGGTCTACTATGACCAAGCGGTTGGGCAATACCCCGTTTATGACGATTATTGCAGACGAGTGTTTGTGTATCCCGACGGTCGACACCCTTATTATTTCATGTGGCCCGATGGTGGATACACGGGATAAGGAGTCGTTGGAGATTTAAATCTCCAACTGAATTATTTTAGAGCACCAATATTCCCACAACTGGCTACGTATGAGCAAGGGGCTCAATGGTTGGAGGACATGAATCCTTTCTTTGCTAGTGACGTTGGAGCCTTCAGGTCCGGAGGAGGGATTATCCAAAGTGATGATGATAATGAGGCTATGAATGCGGGTTTTGTAGGAGGTGATGACATTATTCAGGACGAGGGTAATGATTTTAATGTGGATGAAAATATTGACTTTGACAATTAAAGTGGTGGAGCGAGTAGAGAAGAACGCTTACAAGTACGGGCTCTTGGAAATGGTGGCTTCCTTAGCATCTCACCCTTGACCCATTGTGAGTTACATCTTATCTTCTCACTTTTTGATAATTGTTGACATGGTAGATAGAGTCTCACGGACACTATGAGAGCATTAATTGCTTTGCTCCCGTCTTTAAACCAACATGACAAACAACATCCCTATTAATCCAAATAGGAGTCAATTTAAAGTAGTTTTCCCAAATCGTGCATTCATACCACTAGTTTTGAATTAGTTAGCACGCATTTGTAATATATGATTAGTTTACAATTACGAGTAGCTTAATTGCTTTTTTATAGGATAGTTTGCATTGTATTTCATTTCGCATTTAGATTAGAGCATGCAACCAAAAATCCAAAAAAGTTTGAAAAATTGAAAAACTACCAAAAACATGTTTATAATTTCAATTCCCTCCCATATAAATAAATGTGGGGATAAAATGCCCATATTTAAAAATACGAAAAATATGCATTTAATTTTCAAAAAGCCAAAAATATGTCTTTTATTTTAAGAAAATATGAAAAATACAAAAACATGTCTTTATTTTTGAGAAAAATTGAAAAATACAAAAATATGTTCTTTATTTTTCCACTCTTCTTCCTACATTAGTTTCATCGAGGACAATGTAAATCTTAAGTGTGGGGAGGGAAATATCCACTTTTTAAATATTTGTTTATAGTTGTACATATTTCTAAATATTGGAAAATTTTGAAAAAACCTAAAAATTTCGAAAATTTTAAAAACATGAATTGTATATATTATGTTTGGTTAATACGTTGCACAGACACACTCGGAACATTGGAGGCATTAGGAGGATGGGATAATGTTGATGATGATGTTCCTTTTTGGAAATCGTGGTTGTGTGTTGATGATGTGATGTTAGGTTTAGAATTATTTGCATGCTTAGTTAGAAATTGTTGCACGTAATTGTTAATGCATTTTCATAGCTTGTATATATGTTTTAGTTGCATTTGTGTCATATGCATTGAGTTTGTAAATATTTGCATTATAGGAAGGGAATATGGTACCTCAATGATGAAATCCATCTTAATTATGCCTTTTTCCTTCCTTTGGCTTGCACCCTTATGACTACCCCGTTAGGGTATTTGCTTGCAAACACCCGGAAATGGGGCTTGACCGAAGGATCTGACAACCCTGTGAGACCGACGTGACCGTAAACTAGGCTTAGGTTCCGACATAGCAACACACATGGTGAGGTTTAGAGCCTCCTTTAGGCCGGTGCATTCATACCCGGCCTCATTAGGTTTGTGAGTAGGCGTCCTCGCGTGGCATGTGACATCACTACGCACAAGCTAAGTGTGGCGTCTATTCCTTAGACCATGAGATGCTTATTTTTGTGTACATAATTTGAAACAAAATTGTTGCATTCATTTTTAGCCCCACATTGCCAAATAAGCCTTTGTTTTGACTCTTTAGATCAAGACCGCTGTTCTGTAACCCATTTGAGCCTTAGCCTTTCATTTTTGGCGTACCTACTATATTCACTACATTGCAAAAACAACCTAACGTGATCAAGGAAGTTGTCTAGGCATTTCTGGTAGTATGAAGAAGGGGATTTTGAGTCCTAATTTGGTGGATTCAAGCTAAATCTACTTGAGTTGAAATAATGGTTCTTAATTTGGCTAATCTCTCTATATACTAAGAGAATAAAAACTGAGAAAAGTTTTCCCTCCAAAGTGTACTTACTTAAATAAGGAAACAAATAAGTTTTTCTTTCATTAAACTATTATCCGTACATTAAACTATAATTTTTTTCATTAAACTCTAAAATATAATTTTTTTAATTGAAATAAAACATGGTTTGAGAATTACAAGATAAAATAATTAAAATACGCATTTCATGACATTACCTAATAACTTTGATTTGTTTTGTCAATCAATTTTTTTTCTCAAATCAAAATGCAATTAGGTGAAATGAAATTAATGACATGTCAATTTATTTTGGATAAAAACTCAATTAACGGCTATTATGATTATATCCACTTATCTTATCTGATGTTAGTAATAACGTCATCAAATAATGTTGATTGTTTAAGTGGATGCAGTAATATAATATTATTTTTAAAAATAATGTTGACAAATTATTTTGAGTAAACATAATCTTATTCGGGTCAAAACTATTTACGTTTCTCTTTTCTAATTCTTAATATTAAATATTATGAATAGTTATTTTATTATTAAATTTCTAATGGAGTTAAATATAACAATATAACTGTTAAAATCTATAACACTCTCATCTAAAAAACAGTAAATTTGTACAGGAGCTAAACTAGTTGATAGAATAAGAGGTTTATGAAAAAGAAAAGAAAAAGGGAAAAGAGAAAAATTTAAAAAGTATAAAAATAGTTGGCATATCTATATAGTATCTTAGGGGATCTTGGGTGAGGCTTGAGGAATGGTTCTAGGTTGTTAACATTTGGATTTTGGGTAGTTGATGTGTATTAATATACATGCATATAAGGTGTTTGATGAAATGTTTGCATGAAAGTTCAAATCTTTCACCAATATGTTTAGTTCTTTCCTTGAATGAGAATGATCGGGGGAGTTTGATGGCATGTTTATGATGAGTTGAGCACAAAGTGAGAGCCTTGTTGTTGACTTAAGGTAAATCTAAGAAATTAGAGTTAAACCTTGACCTATTTAACTACCCATATCTAGTTAACCCTCTTATCTTCCTTATCTTACCCAAATGAACCCAAAGACCCTGGCTTTTTATATCTTGTTTACAACTTCTTTGTTTTAGTTTAAACTTGCTTTTTATTTAGCTTAATTTCACCTTAGTTTAGAAAACAATCATCTTAATTTACTTGACTAATTTAGGACTTAAACTTGTTGAGCATAAATCCACTCCATCCTTGAGATCGCCCTCGACCACAAGCTATATAGTAGTTGATATTTATAAATTTGTTTGCATATGGAGGGGTACGACATTCTCGATATCACCAACTAATTATAGAATAGTAATTGGAACAATATTAGAATTAGCTTCATTATCAATTAAGACTCGACTAATTAACAAATTTATTTTCCAATTTGACTTTAATATATAAAAGTTTGAAATGTGCGTTACCCACACGCCTCCTAACAAATAAAGCTTTAACAATACCATTAATATCTTGGCCAGTTAAATCTCTATCTAGGGCATTATGTGGATAAATTACTTGCAATTAAACAATAAAAAATACCCGATTCTGTTAAGTCTAGATTAACAGATAATATACTTTCGACGGTGAACTCCTTTGGCAACATAGTCATCGTCATACACTCCATTGTCTCTTAATCCAACGTCCCAAACTGAATTGGTGTAGATACCTCATTTCTGCACCCCTCGCAAACCACCCGGTGATGATTGGGCCGCATGTTTGATACATGGAACGATTTATGACAGTTCGTAAGTTTGTCGTCAAGTGATTGCTCAAACACTGATGTCTACCTCTTAGTTGTCATCTACGCGCCGATACGGTCGTTTTGACAGTAATTAGAGTACATTTGGAGTCCGGGCCTAAAACCGTCTTCATTTTCTGATAACCGCTAAATCCCGAGTCAGAATGTTCTGGAATGTTCCGGATATTTCTATTCCATATTTTATAAATATTTCACAATCTTTAATCTTTGGTAAACAATTTCCCGTAATATTCATACAAAATATTAAGGAAAACCAAATTATCTCGTTATTCCATAACTTCAACGCGGAAATCTTTCTTCCGCAGGAGGAAACCACTTGGGAACAGACGCAGCAGGTGCTGCGCCTCTTCCAAGAGACACGATGACTGCTGCGCCTCTTCTCAGGCCCTTTTCTGCGTTTTTTTCTTATCTTTTTCCTATCTTTCCGAGATTCACTTCCAACGTCTCTCCGAAAACCCTATTCCTTCACGTGATTAGTATAAATAGGAGCCTTCGCTCCTCATATTTCTCACGCGAGTGTCCGCCCTTCTCTTCTCCCTTTGCATTCTAGACCTTTGTTCTTACTTTTTGGCGTCTACGTGCTTGAACATTCGACCACGTAAGCTCGGATCCTTCTAAGTACCAGCCTCGTTTGCATGACCGACCAATTTGACCAACTCCAATCAATCAACTTAATTAACTTAATCGTTTTCCTCTTACGACGGCACTTTCGTCTACATTCGAGTCGAGCATCACTAATCGTAAACTTAGTTCATCTCGTTTCGTCAATCATGTAAGTCTGAGGGTGTAAATCTCTCTTTTATTTATTGTTATTTACTTTTTTGTATCATCAATGTAAGGTTTATGTCGAAAATACCTCTTAAAACCGATTTCTAAAACCTCGTTTAAAACCTTTTTTACGGATTTCTAGAAGACAAACCGTCGAGAAAGGACGGAGCAACTGCTGCGCCTCTTCGAAGGAGCGCAGTGCCTGCTGCGCCTCTTCGTGAGTCTGCCGCAGTTCCTGCTTCCTTTCTTCTTCCTTCGTCCTCTGTAATTCGTCTCTTTTATTTGTTTTCGTTTGTTTTTGTTAATTCTTTGATATAATAGCCTAATAATTTCACATGTATATTATTCATCTTCATTAACACGTTTAATTCATCATTAAATCCGACTTAAATCCCTTATAATCTCATATTTGCGGGTTTTCGTCATTAAACTCAATCCGGGTTGTAGAGATTCGATTCTTTCATATTGAGTTTCTGGAATTCGCTCTTTGATATATTTTCATCTGTCTATTATATTATTCGTCATTAATTTGTCATTAATTCGTCATGTTTAGCCTATTTTGTTCACCCATGTCACTAATCAATCATTCATCCATGTAATTAATTAGTTTGCATCCGTCTCATCCATGTTTTGTTGCTTTTATGACCATTATTCACATGTAAATAACCTGATAATCACTTTCATCCGAGTAAATATATTAATCGATCTTTAAATATACCAATTAACATTAACGATTTGCAGTTCCGGCATCACAGCCAGAACTCACCCTTGGAACAGACGCAGCAACTGCTGCGCCTCTTCCAAAGGGCGCAGTCCTGCTGCGCCTGTTCCAGGATGAGTTCTGCTTCTGAACTTCCGTTGTTGCTTGACCTAGTCTAATTAGCTTACGTATAATTAATTATTATCAGTATTATCACCTACTATTTTGTTCGTTAATCCTTTCTTTTATTCTTTTTCTCAAATTATCCGTTTTGGAGGTATTTTCGACATAAATCGATAAACCCAATGTAATTATTGTAATTTTCTTTATTGTAATTTCATTTTATTGTATTTATCATATTTTTTGTATCATTTGTATGTCTTCACATGTAATTGAACACTAAATCCTACTTTGACATTAATTGTATGTTAAATTACGTGTTAACCGACCTAGTTAAATCTTCACATGTTAGGATTAAAACTTGGATGTTGCATTGCATGCATATAATAGACGATATATCGAGTATAGATGATGTCCCTAATCATTAGTAGAGGCCGCTATCGAGGCAGGCGGGATTAGGTGTTCGATCAAAAGAGCTTCCTAATACGTACCCTCACCCCTTACTCCAGATCTCTGTGAACATCCGTGTTCATTGGTATCCACGAGAGTCATTCTAGACATAGAATGCTAAGGGTAACGATTGCGTGGTGTTCATGTCTCTACTTTGTGTCTTGACATGGCATGAAGTATTCGAACGGTTCCAATTTCCCATAAAAATTGGTGGAGACTCCACAAAATGCAAACGCTTGTTCTCTCTCCCAAGCGCCCCCGTGGGCCCATTGTCCACAGTTTGGCGACTCCGCTGGAGATAATACACTTACGTGTAGCTAGGGTGAAACTTGAACAAGGTTAGGGAATACTTTGTACAAGACAATTGTCGGTTTTCATAACTCGGTCTTCCTAGATCGTTTTATTCTGCCTTCCTAGGCCCAACCCAACCCATTCGACCAATCGTCCCGTCTAGAAGGTCCAAATTCTTATTTGGGCCTAAGGATGGATAGCGATTGACGTCATCCATACCATGATGCTTACTCTTGTTTGTATCAAGGACCTTCACTACTTGAGGAAATGGACTAGGAATCGGCCTTACTCTTGTTTGGTACGAGCCTCTCCATAGACTTCGGGTTTGATGGTTCGGTATGGCAACCCACCCTTTAAACCAAAACCCTTTTAAATGCACTTAGCATCCCGTTATAATGCTTGTATAAATGTTTATACCTTACGTGATCACCATTTCTAAACAAAACCATGACGATTTTTGTAAAAATCAAAAACCCTTTTTTTAAATGAAAATTTCGAAAAAGGCCATCGATTAGCGCAAAACCCAGTCAAAACTCTATCCGTCTGTCGAGTCAAATTTCGGGCCCAAGCCCATTTCAAAACCTCACTTCGAGTCCACTCCTACAACTACACTATAGTTGACTAGGATACACATTTTCAAAACTTTGTCTTTTCTCCAAAGCTCACTCAACACAAGTGGCACACACCCACTTCACGAGTAAAAACATTTCTTCTCTTAGCAAGTGTGTTAGAATGGTCGATCGTGTTTTTATTCGTCATTGATCTCTTATCCAATTTTCAAGATGCCTGAAACAACTGACGTGAACTTCAACCAACTTCAAGATGGTAATGATCGAATCCTAGCCGCATTAGCTCAAATCCAAGCTACCCAAGATCAGGTGTATGATCGCCTTGACACCATCGAGGGCCGGATCTACGCCGTAGAGGAGAGGTTGCCTCCTCAAGAAAGTGAAATAGTAGGTGACTTCGCGGACGAATCCAAGGACGAAAATCCTCCCATGGGAATGATTGTAGCCGAGAAAAGACTCCAATACTTAGAGGAGCAATTGATGTATCTTAAAAGGGATGACATTTATAGGGAGAATAATCGCAAGTATGTGGCCGTCAATTCCAAATTGCCAACCAACTTCAATATGACGGATATCCCTAAATTCAAGGGGCACGAAAACCCTTTGAATCACATCCGTGCCTTCAAGGATTACATGTCTATCAAAGGCATCAAACCTGAGATGTTCTTAAGGATCTTTCCTTCATCTCTCGATACCATCCCAAAGCAATGGTTCTACTCTTTAGAACACAAGAAGATCGCTACTTGGGAAGATGCCGCGATCGAGTTTGCTAAGCAATATGCGGATAATGCCGAGATCCAAGTTAACATGCGCACTTTAGAGGTTCTTACCCAAAATGACAAAGAAGGATTCACCGACTTCCTAAGTAGGTGGAGGAAGACTAGTACTCAACTAGTTGAACGCCCGGATGAGGCTACCCTTGTGGAGAAGTTCGTGGATAATCTCAAACCCATCTATGCCAATCATTTAAGATACCAAAACATCAAGACTTTCAAGGACTTAACCGTACTAGGAACAAGGATTGAAGATGACATCCTTAAAGGGCTCTTGTCCAAAACGGTAGGTCGAGGATATCAAGGCTCAACAAGTCGTTCCTACGGCTCCACTAGCAAGACCGATGAGGTTAACCTTCTCGAGCCATCCAAGAAAAGTACCCCACCAAGGAAATTCACAAATCTTAGGGACACTTACTCCAACGCTCAAAAAAGGTTAATGAAACAAGGCAAACTCCAACCCATAGGACCTACTCCCGAACCCGAAAAGAAATCCAAATTCTGGGACAAGAACTCGTACTGTGAATACCATAGAGGCAAGGGACATGACACAGAAAAATGCTACAAATTGAAAAATGTGCTTCAAGACATGATCGAGGACGGTCGACTGGGAGGTAAACCCAACAACACTCAGAACCCTCTTGGGATTCTAGTGATCACAAGTGAAGAATCTACCTTAGATTGTTCACACCTCATTTCTCCAATTGAAGATGAGATCTACGCGATCGAGAATGAAGGGTTCTACTCTACTATCTCCCCTACCATTTTCGACTTCATCACATGGGCAAGGAGTGTGGATAGGCAAGTTTGGGAATTGGAAAATGTGGTGACAACTTTACATGACCCTAACGCAACACCTAAGGAGCATGTACCACTAATCTTCTCTCAAAATGCTACTATGCAAGAAATAGTCGCCGTGGTTGATAAACTCGTCGACCAAATCACGCAATTAGAAGACGAAATCATGAGAATGAGGGAACTAGCTACAATCAACGGAGTATGGGCCGATGATGACGAGGACGAGTATCTCATTGAAAACTCCCTAGTCAAAAAAATAGTCCAAAATGGTGAAGACCAAGATATGGACCCCCTAACTCGTTCAGGGCTTCCATATCAAAACACCACTCAAAACGGTCCAACCAACGTTGTCACACCAAATAATAACGAAGATGACTCCACTGATCATTTGCTCAAGCAATTACAGAAGACAAAGGCTGATCTTTCAGTCTGGCAACTAGTAGCAAGCTTATTCCCACATCGCCAAGCTTTACTGCAAGCCTTGGCCAAACTAAATGTAGCACATAACTCCACAACCGAAGATGGAGTCAACTTGGTCTTCCAAGAATCACCAAAGCTAAGTAATCCTATTACTTTCTCAGATGAAGATTTGCCACCTTTTGGCGCTAGTCACAACTTGGCTCTTTACATCACTGTCATTTGTCTAAAGAAGAATGTGCCAATGACCTTGGTAGATGATGGCTCCGCGGTCAACGTCATACCCCTCAAAACGGCATACAAATTAGGCATGAAAGAGTCGGATTGGACCCCTACTAATCAAGGTGTTCGCGCATATGATGGTACATGACGAAAGGTAGTAGGACTCGTTAACCTAACCATAGCCATAGGGCCAATCGAGCGAAAGGTTAACTTCCAAATAGTGGACATTGAAGCTTCCTTCAACATACTCCTAGGAAGACCTTGGATTCACGCTTCCAAAGCGGTAACATCCACTCTTCATCAAAAGATCAAGATCCCACTAAATGGCAAAGTGGTGACGATCACTTCGTCACCCATCAAGGCAATAATCGAAAAAAAGTCGAACAATCAAGTCTCTGCAGATCTAGTATATGAACTTGGGGGATTCCAAAGCATAAGTGTCATAGAAAGTGAATTGGCACCCTTATACTACGATTCCTACTCCAACTTAGTGGTCAACCACATACTCAAATCCCAGGGATACTTCCCTGGAATGCCTTTAAACCCTATCCGAAGAAACACCTTCGCACCATACAAGGAAGGCAACTCAAAAAGGATACCGCTTGGACTAGGGTACAAACCCACCAAACAGGAAGTTCTCGAGATGCTTGCTCAAGTTCAAAACCGTAAGTACGTAGGAGTCCAAATGCGACCCTATCTCCCTACTCTAAACGGATACTTTGTTAAGGAAGGAAGTCTAGAACTCTTTCACGGATTTCCCGAGCCTTGGCATTATCTCGAAAGGAAGCTAGCCGGAATCGAGATCTTTCACGATTGCTACTTCATCCCTCCTGAAACGGTTCCTACCGTCAAAACCCGTCAAGCACCTTGCTTAGACGAACAAGCTGTTAGCCTATTGTTTGGAGAGGATCGATTTGTTAGACCCGCGCAGGATGAGATCATTACCATGATACTTCAAGACGATCGCTTCAACCCTACCGCGTTAATCACAGAAACAAACGCGAGTCAGCAGAAAGGATGGAGAAAATCAATCAAGTGGACCAACAATTAAGGGAGACTCTTCAAGCTCACCAGTGGAGAAGGAGAGATGTTCAAAGGAGAACCAGAAGACGATGAATTCGAGTCAGAGTCAGAGTTGGAGTCAGAGTCGGAGTCTAGAGAAGTCGCTAAGGAGTCCCCTCCTGTCGTCATCCCCATTCCCTTTGTTTTTCCTAGCTTAGCCTCGAGTAGTAACAGTAGTTCGGGAAATGTCCCAACCACTGTCCCTTTACCGCCACTAACCACAGATCAGATGGCTTCTTTGTTTCAACTTTTCTCAAACTTTAATATGAATAAATCAGGTTCTGCTTACTCTTTGTGTTATCTTGAGTGCAATTCTGTTTACGATGATACTAAGGATGACCAAGACCCAGACTCAATTGAGATACCTCCCTACGTAGCCAAAGAAATACTACAGGAAGGGGAAGGGGGACCAGTAATAGAGAACACCGAACCCATCAATGTCGGAACCGAACTAGAACCCCAAGAACTTAGGATAGGGACTACCTTGAGCTCTACCGAAAGGGCCGACTTCATAGACCTCCTACACGAGTTCAAAGATGTTCTCGCGTGGTCCTACAAAGACATGCCAGGGATCGATAGGGATATCGTCGAACATAGAATCCCAATTAAGCCGGGTTTCAAGCCTGTAAAACAGAAGCTTCGTCGAATGAGAACGGAATGGGCTCTCAAGATTAAGGAAGAAGTCGATAAGCAATTCAAAGCTGGGTTCATCAAAGTTTCTGAGTATTCTGACTGGGTAGCCAATATAGTACTTGTACCCAAAAAGGATGGGAGAATCCGTGTTTGTGTTGATTTTAGAGACTTAAACAAAGCAAGTCCTAAAGACGACTTCCCTCTACCACACATCGACATATTGGTGGACAATACTGCGGACCACGCATTACTATCCTTCGTGGATGGGTATGCGGGTTATAACCAAATTAAGATGGCCATAGAAGACATGCATAAGACCGCCTTTGTCACTCAATGAGGAACCTATTGCTATACGGTAATGCCGTTTGGGTTAATCAACGCCGGTGCTACATATCAACGCACCGCAACTACACTTTTATATGACATGATGCACAAAGAAGTTGAGGTATACGTAGACGACATGATTGTGAAGTCCAAGGATAGAGAGGGCATATTGCGAACCTTCACAAATTTTTCGCAAGGCTACGAAAGTACCACATGAGGCTCAATCCTGTGAAGTGCGCATTTGGAGTAACATCAGGTAAACTCCTGGGATACGTCGTTAGTCAACGAGGTATAGAAATAGACCCTTCCAAGATCAAGGCTCTGATCTAAATGCCACAACCTCAAACAGAAAAACAAGTCAGAGGATTCCTGGGAAAAGTGCAATATATAAGTCGATTCATATCGAAACTCACCATGATTTGCGAGCCTATCTTCAAGAAGCTCAAGAAAACGGACCACACCATGTGGGATGATGATTGTCAAAAGGCATTTGACTGAATCAAAGAGATATTGGTTAAAACACCAGTGTTCATGCCACCTCAACGAGATCAACCTCTTGGTTTGTATCTCACAGTAACCGAAACAACCATGGGTGCCATGCTAGCTCAAACCGTAGGAAACGAAGAAAGGGCTATCTACTACCTTAGTAAGAAGTTCTTGGAGTACGAGTGCAAATACTCACAACTCGAAAAGACATGCCTCGCTCTTGTGTGGGCGACGAAGAAGCTACGCCATTACATGCATAGCTACTCCGTCAAAATATACTCCAAAATGGATCCAGTCAAATACCTCTTCGAGAAACCCGTCCTCAACGGAAGCCTAGCAAGATGGACTTTGATGCTATCAGAGTTCGATCTCAAATACGTGCCCCTGAAAGTTATAAAAGGGCGCGCCGTTGCCGAATTCTTTGCGGAAAATCCCATCAACGATGCACAAACGATAGACACTTGGTCATTTCCAGACGAGGATATACTCCAAACTGATGTAGACTCCTGGGACCTTTACTTTGATGGGGCATCAAACTTAAGAGGATTTGGAATAGGAGTGGTTCTCATTTCTCCTGAAGGTGAGCATACACCAATCTCTGTCAAACTCGACTTCGAGGTGACAAATAACGCTGCAGAATACGAAGCTTGTCTCATTGGACTACTAGCGGCAGTGAGCCTAGGCATTAAGAACCTCCGAGTACATAGGGATTCATCCCTGATCATCAATCAAGTTACGGGATCTTGGAAAATTCGAAGCGAAAGTCTAGCACCTTATCAAGCCAGAATAGACCAAGTTGCCCAATTCTTTGATCACGTGACCTATCTACACCTACCTCGGGAAGAAAATCAATTTGCAGATGCTCTTGCAAAACTTGCATCTTTGATCAATATGCCAGATGACATGGTGGAAATACCTTTTATGTATCGAACGACGGTCAGAGCCAGCTTATGTCCACCAAATCACCGACGAAGAGGAAATCGCACAGGAACCCTGGTTCCAAGCAATCCTAAATTTTAAGCTCAACAGTACCTATCCACCTGATATGGACAAAAGGTGACAACGTGCTATACGCCTAATAGCTTTCCAATACGTTCTCATGCAAGGGGAGTTATACAAAAGAACACCTCTTGGTGTAATCCTACGTTGCCTTGATCATTCACAGGCACGGAAAGTGATGGAAGAAGTCCACGATGGAGAATGCGGTCCTCACATGAGTGGGCCCATGATGGCAAAGAAGATCACACATTTGGGGTATTATTGGACCACAATGGAATCCGATTGCATCAAATACGTAAGACATTGCCACAATTGCCAAATCTTCGGGAATGTACAACATGTCCCTCCTTCATTGCTCTATACGATGACATCTCCTTGGCCATTTTATGCCTGGGGAATTGACATAATCGGGAAGATAACCCCAGCCGGAACAGGAGGTCACTGTTTCATCTTAGTGGCAATCGACTATTTCACCAAATGGGTAGAAGCGGCTTCCTACACTAGTATCACGGCTAAAAACGTGGCAAAGTTCATACAAAACAACATCATCTGTCGATACGGTTGCCCACATGAGATCAATAGTGATAATGGATCACATTTCCAAGCTGAGGCTGAACAATTGCTGGCCAAGTACAAAATTAAGCATCACCACTCTTCGCCCTATAGACCTCAGACTAATGGCGCGGTAGAGGCAGAAAATAGGAACGTTGTCACAATTCTCAAGAAAATGATTAACAACTATCGAGATTGGCCAAGCAAGATACCCATTGCTTTGTGGGGATATCGCACATCTGTTAGGACGCCCACTGGGGCCACACCTTTTTATTTGACTTACGGCATGAAGCTGTACAGCCAGTCGAGCTAGAGATACCATCCTTGCGTATTTTACTCGAAAGTCAAATCCCGGAAGCCGATTGGAAGAGGGATAAATATGAAGAACTCATCCTCCTGGATGAACGTAGGCTACACGCCTTGCATATTGTCCAAACATATCAAGCACGTATCAAACGAGCCTTCAACAAAAGGGTTAGGCCAAGAAACATCAAGGAAGGAGACTTAGTACTCAAGTCGGTTAGAGCTCTTTTACCTGTCGACCCACGGGGAAAATTCAAACCTAATTGAGTCGGGCCATTTCTAATCAAATCCATACTTCCAGGGGGTGCGGTTAGAATCACAGACCTAGATGGGAATGAGTTTTCTAACCCGACAAACCTCGACCAACTAAAATGGTATTATGCCTAGAATAGGAACAAAAACGCGCCTCGCGTAACCTCACGTGTCGCTCTTGTGGCACTAAAAAAACGGCCCCTGGCCAAAGCTGAAATAAGCTAATGTCACTCTGCTCTTGCATTTTGACAAATTTGTCATCCTCATATCATCGAATAAACTAAACTACACCTTTAGAGTAGGCAAAAAGCTCGTGCTCATTTTCTAAGTTCATTACAAGCTCTTGCTTAGAACAATTATTCTTTTACATTTACTCGAACTACGCGCAAGGGTTTGATTTCATTTTCTTAATGAATACGTAGGCAATCCTTCACAGGATACAACCCATTATTTTTAAAATGTAAATAGAAGGTCATTTGCATTGCATTTGGAATTCAACAAGAATAATAAATAGAAAATCACAACGGTTTCATAACCAATTAACCTTTTTTTATTTTATTCACTTTCTAGTAGTAATAATACGTTACATAATAAAAATAAAAATAGGCTAGGATTCTAAAAACCCACCTTTTTATTACAATAATAATAATAATAATAATAATAAATAAAGACTTGGGCTACTCCTCCATTTTCCCTTTGCCCTTGTCATTCTTGTCACGACCTCGAGCCGGACGCTCCTGCGCCACCTCGGACCTAATCACCAATGGTCTTTCTCGAGGCCTAGACTTCCCATTCTTATCAATCACTTTATCCACGACAGGAGAGGTCTTCGGTTTCTTTGAAGGATGAACAACTCGAAACCCGGCTTCTTCCTCTCCCTCAGTCAGATGCTTCTCTTTCTCTTTTTCCACCTCCCGCACCTTGTAGCCAACAGGCTCGCGCTTCCTCAATCTCTCGCGCTCCTCCAGAGTAGTGACTTTCCTCCACCGCAGATAAGAATCCGACACCCATAAGGCATTAGCAGAAGAGTTCAAGAACCATACATTTCTTTGAGCCCATTTGATGGCCCACTCCCTTCGACTCTCAGTAGTAAGTGCCACGGCAGTCTGTGGAACAGTGTCAAGCTTCGGGATCGTCTGCTTTAGTCCAACCTGTCTCATCAGCCTTTCCGGGAAGATGCACATCATAAATTCCAAACCAGGAATGCGCACAGATGGAGTAGGATCCAAAGAAGACACTCCAGTGACAGATTTGAGGTGCCACCATGGTACGATCCACCTAATCAAAGGGCCATCATCACTCTTCAATTTGTTCTCCCAATAATTGCAGACACGAGTGAAGTCCACCATGTAAAGCCTGGTCCTCATTGCAATCGAACGAGCATGATAAGAAGGAAAATGAACTGGGTGCTCGATCAATCGAAGACGCTCCATAAGCCAAACCTACCAAAAGCATGTATTAGACATAAAAAAAACGAAAAAAAAAGAAAAAGAGAAAAAGTTCTTTTACCTGCAGAATGACGGGACTTCCCAAGTACGGTAGGTCACGGTTGGCTTTCCTATTATCCAAGCTCAACAGGATCTCTCCTAGGCATAAATAAGCTGGGCTCCTGCGCAACTCCATTTGCTCAACAAGGCCCAGAAGACGGGGATCACCTCTCAAATCTTCATCAACATGCCCTTGGAGGACATACACATGCAACAAGAAAAATCTAAATGCCCTTCGCCTAGCAACATAAGAAACGGTGGGTTCGGCCCTGTTAATGAATCGATCAATAAAATCCAACATTCGCACTCCGTTCGAGGTCACTAAACGATCCACCTCAAGTCTTTTTAACCCAAGCAAGTCTCTAAATTTTCTCTTATACCCTTGCAAAGTAGAAGGAATGACAGGCAAGTGTTCAGGGTCCCACCCACCGATCGCAGCAATTTCTTCAGGAAATGGGAAAATGTCGCCTCCAGGGAAAGCAAAAACATGATAATTCGGGTCCCAGTAATCAAGACAAGCATCCAAGAATGGTTTGACAACCTTGATAAGCTTCAAACTCAACAATGATCCAAGATTATAGGCGCCCATGTCGTATTTCTCCATGTTGGAAAACTCGTTGGTCCATTCTTTTAGTCGAATCTCTAAAGTATTCATGATGAATGTTTATTTTGAGGACTTTATGTAATAAGACGAGGAAGAGACGGAAGAATTATGTGAACAAAAGCTCTATTGACGTCTCTATTTATACTAAAACTCTGTTTCATAAAATCTGCCAGAACATAAATACTTGGGAACAGGCGCAGCAAATGCTCATGCTGCGCCTCTTCCTCAACTAGGTTTCTGTGATTTTCCGCGTTGGATCTTTCCTAAATTCCTTGACGAATAATTTCCTATTCCTACGGGTTATATTTTGGTAAATACGTGGAAATTACCATCTTCCATGTTTCCTAATTCCGCGGGCACGCATTTCGAGGCAATATCGCCATTTTCGTCATTTTATCACACTTGTACATTTTCATTTTAGGAAATAATTTTCATTTTAATGTAATTCATTTTTTAGGAAATAATTTTCATTATAATTTAATTCATTTCAAAATTCATATATTTATTTCATTTATATATTTCTTTCATTTCGTTTTCATTTCATTTCTAACTTATAGGTTTCTATTTTTTTTCTTTTTTTAGGGGTAACCCTCCCTACCGTCCGGTCATTTCCGGCAAATTTTTTGCATTTTTGCATTTTCTCTTTCATTTTTGCATTTTTTTGAGTAATTCATGTTGCGCTAATTTAGGCCATGTGTATATACAAATATATGTTCTACGTGATTTCCATGTAAATTTCGGCAGCATGACGGCATAAACCATCATTTACCAAAGCTGTTCAAAGCTAACCTGCAGATACAAGCAACGCAACCCCGCAGCAAAGGCACTTAGGCCATCATGTAAACAACAAAAAGGGAAATGTACAACAAACTGGGGGCTCGAGCCCCAAGCAGAGTCCAAAATGTCCAAAATCAAGGTCCAAAAATGTACAAATGTGCAAGACAAACAACAAACCAAAACTACTGCCGATCGCCCTCTAGCTCCGCAACTCTTGCCGCGACAGCAGCAATCTCGGCGTCGCGAACCTCGAGCTCCCTCAACAAGCGAGCTGTCTCCTCCCGAGACTGAGCCAACTCTCGCTCCAGCTCACGGTCCCCCTGTAAACAACAAAATTGGCTCATGTCAATCATTTCAAGCAATTACAAGAGAAGTTTGGAAAATCAAAATTCAAAAATGAAATAGACACAAGGTTCATACCTGACGACCTCGACCGCCGACAAGTGCCTCGACGGCAGTAGCTCGCAGCCGGTTGGCCACCCTCCATAACGCCACAAACCGAGATGGCGCAACCTGCATTTTCAAAAAGAAGTTCTCAATAATCAAATAAGTTCAATCAAATGTGTTCTTACGCAAGAATTATGCAAATTAAAGGCTCACCCTCCGAATCAGATGCTGCCAGTCGTCCAGGCCAGCATCCGTCACAGCCACGTCAAAGTCACGCAGCTCGGAGATCGTCGTCCTCCCGGTCGCGTCAGTGTACTCAAGGGTCTCGGGGTACTCTGGGGCTCGATGCCCGCCGCGTAAACCTCCTGCAAAGTCAGATGTTACTCTTTATTTGATGATCTTTCATCGTATTCCCAAAAATCAAAAATAAATAAGGATAAATATGCTTACCACAACCGGCCAGTACGCCAACCTCCCGTAGAGGAACGCTGAGTAGTCCTCACCAGGAAGAAGGAGGGCGTCACCACCAACGCCAGCCAAGTCAGCCTCCCTCTCAGCCTCAGAAGGCTCCCTGAACATCGTCCTAGGAGGGTCGATGGGAACCGTCAACACGTCCCAAGAGCACTGACGAGCCAAGCGCTCGCCTAAGTACCACACAGGACCCATCGACGTCCTCAACAGCAGCCGGCTCGACCTCCTAGGTCGAAGGACCTCAGCCACAAAAGGAGGCGCTCCAGCGTACTCCGCCCAAGGCCTGGGCACCCACTAGGACAAGACAAACAAGGAATCATTCATATGATCGATTAAAAGCAATGTAGAAGCAAAATGAATATAAGTGAGATGCTCACGCTGTCCAGCTGAAGAGCGTTCACGTCCCGCCGGTAAACACCGTGAGAGGAACGCTTGCTCCTCGTCCTGCACATCACCTAATCCCTCACGACGGGATAGGCCTTCTCCAGCGGCTCCGTCCTCTTGGGCGAGAGGCTCGGAAAGTAGGAGTACACCCATGCCTCTAAAGCAAGATAGTCAATGACGATCTTTCGTAATTTGATAAACAAAAGAATTGATTTTAATCTAAATCAAGGTTTATACCTCCAGCAGCAGTCCAGGGCCGACAGCACCAGGAGAAGTCCCCTTCTCCATCAACTCCGGACGAACCATGACCCTCATGAAGCGGATGAGGACCACAAAACCAGCAGTGACCCAGTCCCAACGCCCTAGGGAGCTCAGGTCAGAAAGGAAGGGAAGAAGCTTCGTCGACAACCTCTCTCCCTTGTCTCTGAGGTAGATCGAAGACAGAAACCACCAAAGCCACAAACGAGTCCTCTCGCTTTCACCAGACAGGAGGAGGAGCCATCTCTCTCCCGTCAATCGTCACCGGCGGGATCTTTCCCGCAAAGTAGTCTCGAACATAGGAATCGGGCACCAAACCGGATCAGAATGTGACCTTCGGTGACAAGTTCCAGCCGATCAACCTCCTAGCCTCGGCCGAGTCCACCCTCATGGTAGTCTCCGGCCACTCCACAGCCTCAGTCCCATACGGCAGACCAGAAATCATGCCGTAGTCCTCCAGAGTGACTCCCACCTCGCCAAAAGGCATGTGAAAAGTGGAAGTCGTGTCCCAGAATCGGTTCAAGAAAGCGCGGACCAAGCTAAGGTTAGCCGGCAGCTTCCTCTTCGCGATATCCCTCCAAGCCTTCACCAAGGCACCGAACGCTCCACGCTCGGTCATGGCGCGCTCCTCCGCCGACAGCCGCTCTTAACACTCCATTGTCGTCGTGTAACCCGAGAACGACCTGATGTTCTCGGCCTCCTATTGTAATTTAAAACAAAAAGCTATCTTTAGTTTTGTATGAAAATTGGAAAGATATGAGCAAGTGAAATGAAAGAAGATGAGTGATGAGTAATAAATTCAAGATTACCAAGCTCTTCACCGTCCTGTAGGACAGGTGACCCTCCGCAGCCCAAAGCAGGTGCCTGCTATCCCAGGTCTCAGCCCACGTGGGTGCTCCCCTCAGCTGACGACCTCCTCGTCCCACGTTGGCCCTCCTCAGGGCCTCCTCCTCCTCAACAGCCTCCTCCTCGTGGACCTCGTCCCCAGCAACCATCACCGCAGCGGTGAAAGCCTCCTCCAAAGCCTCCTCGACGACACGAGAAGGGTCAGCAGCAGAGTCTATCTCCATGGGAGCTCTCCCAGAAGTAGAAGCCTCATCACCTGCAACATTAAAGTAAATTTAGGCCGCGTCACGTGACGACAAGCCTTAGTTAAGGGATTTTCGAGCCTTCGGAAGCCCTGAAATCGCTCTTTTCTCGCCATCTTTGGCCATATTCTCACAAACCCGATCACTCATGTGGTAATTAGGGTCAAGTCAAGCCTAAGTGGAAGCCTAGTCATGGGTTCAAGTAGAAATTTCGGCAGCATTTCGTTATAACGGCGATTATGCCCTAGAAAAGTGTCCTGAAAAAGCCATCACAAACCAAAATTTCGAGATGGTAGGAAGTTTACCCATCATCCAAGGATCCCAAATATCAAGTTTCATCGCAAATGGGCAATCCTAAGGCTATTTTCGAAGCAATTTACGGTTTAGCTGTAAAACCGTCTCAAATTCACCCAAATGCTCAAAACTCAACGAAAATTCGAAACAAATACATGGTTATATTCCTTATACTACCAATTATCCGTTTCTAATACCAATTTTACAAGGCAAATCCATTTCGGGGAAAAGCCCCAAATTTTCGAATTAATTGGGTTGAAAACCCTAATTTTTCGATCCAAATTGAGCAAATATAGAAGATTAATGCAAGAACAATATACATACCTCGGTTAGTCATGATGAATGCAAGCTTTTGAATCAAATCTTGGCGGAAATGGTTAAGATTTGAGAGAGAAATTGAGGGAGTGTGTTTCGAACAAATGAACTTAAACCCTCTGTTTGTCGCGTTTTTACGCAGAATAGACACCTCCAGGAACAGACGCAGCAGGCGTTGCGCCTCTTCCATGAGACGCAGCTCTTGCTGCGCCTCTTCCTGATGTTCCCTCCATACGAGTTTTCAAAAATTCGTTATGAGTTCGTTATTTGTGGGCCCATCTTTGGTGCGCCTCTTCCTCGATGCCTTTTTTTATCTTTTTGGTCCATTTGACGATAATCCTTCGTTCAGACCCGCATTTCTAATCCAACAGCAGACTATTACACGTTATTTATCGCTTCCGAGACCTTGCTTGTCACAACGAGCAGATATTTCTTCACAGGTGTTTCGACACGCCTTCATTATATTCCCAGTGAGAGTAAGCGAATAGACTTTCCCTCTCGAGACATGGAGATAAGTTCCCGATTATGTTCCCCAACGAGAGTTCACGACCGACAGCCACTTCCTCTCGAGACATGGAGATCAACATCGACCCCGAATTCTTCCGAAGTTTGTTTGAAGCTGAACACGAACAGATTTCCCCCAGCAGTTCCAGACTGTGTCCTGCTGTCTTTCCTCAAAGTCATCGTTTCCTTACAATCATTCAGATACCCCTTTTCAGGATAAGCCTTCATACCTTTCAGACACCAAGTTATTTTCAGACCCAAAGAGTTTCGCCGAAGCGTCTTTAGTCCCGTTTCGACCAGAAGTCTCAGGTATGGTCTCTTCCTATGGCTGGCGAGCCTCCTTACGTAGTCTAATGGACTTTAAATGACCCTCCCCGATAGTCGACAGAGTCTAAAATGTTCCCGACGACAGGTCCTTGGCTCAGACCCCTTGAGCCGCCTAGCGTCGCCATAGTCGTCAGGTTGTAATCTTCGATTGACCTATTGCCTATACTTTGACTTTCGCCTTGTCTAAGCCTCAGTCAAAGTGGGGGCTCTGTAGATACCTCATTTCTGAACCCCTCGCAAACCACTCGGTGATGATTGGGCCGCATGTTTGATACGCGGAACGATTTGTGACAGTTTGTAAGTTTGTCGTCAAGTGATTTCTCAAACACTGATGTCTACCTCTTAGTTGTCACCTACGCGCCGATACGGTCGTTTTGACAGTAATTAGAGTACATTTAGAGTCCGGGCCTAAAACCGTCTTCATTTTCTGATAACCGCTAAATCCCGAGTGAATGTTCTGGAATGTTCCGGATATTTCATTTCCATATTTTATAAATATTTCACAATCTTTAATCTTTGGTAAACAATTTCCCGTAATATTCATACAAAATATTAAGGAAAACCAAATTATCCCGTTATTCCATAACTTAAACACGGAAATCTTTCTTCTCGGGGAAAAACCACTTGGGAAACAGACGCAGGCAGTGCTTTGCGCCTCTTCCAGGAGACGCGATGACTGCTGCGCCTCTTCCCAAGTCCTTTTCTGCGTTTTTTTCGTATCTTTTTCATATCTTTCCGAGATTCACTTCCAAAGTCTCTCCGAAAACCCTATTCCTTCACGTGATTAGTATAAATAGGAGCCTTCGCTCCTCATATTTCTCACGCGAGTGTCCGCCCTTCTCTTCTCCCTTTGCATTCTAGACCTTTGTTCTTACTTTTTGGCGTCTACGTGCTTGAACATTCGACCACGTAAGCTCGGATCCTTCTGAGTACCAGCCTCGTTTGCATGACCGACCAATTTGACAAACTCCAATCAATCAACTTAATTAACTTAATCGTTTTCCTCTTACGAGGGCACTTTCGTCTACATTCGAGTCGAGCATCACTAATCGTAAACTTAGTTCATCTCGTTTCGTCAATCATGTAAGTCTGAGGGTGTAAATCTCTCTTTTATTTTTTGTTATTTACTTTTTTGTATCATCAATGTAAGGTTTATGTCGAAAATACATCTTAAAACCGATTTTTAAAACCTCGTTTAAAACCTTTTTTACGGATTTCCAGAAGACAAACCGTCGAGAAAGGACGCAACAACTGTTGCGCCTCTTCGAAGGAGCGCAGTGCCTGCTGCGCCTCTTCGTGAGGCTGCCGCAGTTCCTGCTTCCTTTCTTCTTTCTTCGTCCTCTGTAATTCGTCTCTTTTATTTGTTTTCGTTAATTCTTTGATATTATAGCCTAATAATTTCACATGTATATTATTCATCATCATTAACACGTTTAATTCATCGTTAAATTCGACTTAAATCCCTTATAATCTCATATTTGCGGGTTTTCGTCATTAAACTCAATCCGGGTTGTACAGATTCGATTCTTTCATATTGAGTTTCTGGAATTCGCTCTTTGATATATTTTCATCTGTCTATTATATTATTCGTCATTAATTTGTCATTAATTCGTCATGTTTAGCCTATTTTGTTCACCCATGTCACTAATCAATCATTCGTCCATGTAATTAATTCGTTTGCATCCGTCTCATCCATGTTTTGTTGCTTTTATGACCATTATTCACATGTAAATAACCTGATAATCACTTTCATCCGAGTAAATATATTAATCGAACTTTAAATTTACCAATTAACATTAACGATTTGCAGTTCCGGCTTCACAGCCAGAACTCACCCTTGGAACAGACGCAACAACTGCTGCGCCTCTTCCAAAGGGCGCAGTCCTGCTGCGCCTGTTCCAGGATGAGTTCTGCTTCTGAACTTCCGTTGTTGCTTGACCTAGTCTAATTAGCTTACGTATAATTAACTATTATCCGTATTATCACCTACTGTTTTGTTCGTTAATCCTTTCTTTTATTTTATTTTTCTCAAATTATCCATTTTGGAGGTATTTTCGACATAAATCGATAAACCCAATGTAATTATTGTAATTTTCTTTATTGTAATTTCATTTGATTGTATTTATCATATTTTTTGTATCATTTGTATGTCTTCACATGTAATTGAACACTAAATCCTACTTTGACATTAATTGTATGTTAAATTACGTGTTAACCGACCTAGTTAAATTTTCACATGTTAGGATTAAAACTTGGATGTTGCATTGCATGCATATAATCGACAATATATCGAGTATAGATGATGTCCCTAATCATTAGTAGAGGCCGCTATCGAGGCGGGCGGGATTAGGTGTTCGATCAAAAGAGCTTCCTAATACGTACTCTTACCCCTTACTCCAGATCTCTGTGAACATCCGTGTTCATTGGCATCCACGATAGTCATTCTAGACATAGAATGCTAAGGGTAACGGTTGCTTGGTGTTCATGTCTCTACTTTGTGTCTTAACATGGCACGAAGTATTCGAACGGTTCCAATTTCCCATAAAAATTGGTGGCGACTCCACAAAATGCAAACGCTTGTTCTCTCTCCCAAGCACCCCCGTGGGCCCATTGTCCACAATTGGTTGCATATCTTCATCAGTTACCAACAAATCTAATTTTGATTTGAGAAATATCCCAAGTCATCGTCTTCCTTGTCAACTCCCATAACTTGATCGCTCAACTAATCGATGGCATTCGCACAAGCCTGTACGTTGGCATCTTCTAGCCCCTTGATACTCTCATTATCCGTAAGACTCCCAACTTCTTTCTTCTTTGAGGATTCTTCATCCTGAATCCTGATCTCAGCGACCATGGCCTGTTGTATTAAATTAACTGCATGTTCATATTAGCCCTAGCGCCTGCTTCCAGTACTGCCTTGGCATTCTTCTTCGTTTGTGTCTTGGTAAGTCCTCTTCCTTCGAGGAGATTTTGATGATTCTGCAACTCCCCACGCGGCTTTCTTACCACTCCCAGAGTTTGTATGCCCTTTGACCCCTTACTGGGACCCATAGCCTTGAGATTCCTTGTTCTTTTAGTTGCTAGACGCTGATATGCTGGGATCCATTTTGGATCATTCGGAATTGCTTGAAGCCTTAATAATTCGAAGTGCAACAATTCAACGCAATTAAAGCACATGTCTCTTTCCAGATTCTTCATGTCGTGAACAAGTCGTGCATGACCATGGTCAGCCTCCAAAACCTCTTTGTAAGTCTTTGAGTGTAAGCCTAAGCCTTCCTTGTTGGGTTTCCCCTTTACAGCTTCTTGAATCTTCTTTTCCCTTACTAGATCTAGCATTTCTTCATCCGCTGGTAGCAGAATTGTCTTGCCTTTTTGAATTTGCTTCGCTACAAAGGCTCTGAAAGTTTGACATTTATCAATGGTATGAAATTTTTGTCATATGCCATTTGCGAATTCCCTTCAATTGTTCGTTGTCTACTTTTGGAAAAACTAACAACTGCTTATTTGTCGAATGAGATCGAGCGTTATGCCATAAACAGAACGTTTTTCCTTTAATTTCTTGCGCTGAAGAAATCTTATGATTTTCTTTGACTTTTATAATATTGTTAGCATGCAAATACCTGAAAATCTCCTCCCCTTTGGTTATGTCAAAAGTATAGAGTCTTTTCTTTGTAGTTTTCAAATCTCTACTAGAAGAAATATCTTTGTTTTCTAGTGAAGTACATTGAAAAGGAGGACCCTTTTAGGAATTTCATCTCTATTAAATTCACACTGTTCTTCCTCTTCTTTAATTCTAACATAATTGAACGCCCTATGCCTTTGTTGACTTTTTTCGCTCAACACTTGCTCATATTTACTAACTGATTATGTTAGTTCTATGAATTCCTGAAAATGATGCCATCAAAGCGCTTCCTAAAAGAAATAACAAGCCCATCTTCAGCAATTCTAATGAACTCCCGCACTAGTAAATTCAAATGACATCGATTTTAGCATTCTTAAATCTAGTTAAATACTCAGCGACAGGTTCTCCTGTCTTTTATTGTATTCTAGTCATATCACTTATAGTTATACTTGGATCAATCCAAGCAAAATTATTATTAAACTGGCTCTTCATTGCCTCTTAATCTGGGATGGAGTTTGGCGCTAAATTGATATACCAACTAAATGTTGTTTTAGTTAAAGAACTGGGAAATAATATTAATTTATAATAATAATTATTGTCTGCATCCTCTCTGCACTGACTAGTTAAATGAGTTCAGTGTTCCATACTAGAAACTTCACTATCTCCAGAGAACAAAGTAAAATCAGCTATCTTATACCCTGGTGGATAAGGATATTCTCTATCCTCCCACTTGGGATAAGGCTTCTCATTTTGAATCCTTTGATTCCTGCGATTTTCGGCATTCATATATTTTTCTATTATATGTTTAACTTGCGTCATGAATGGCATTGGAACAACACCATAGGTTTGTACTTGATCAGGATTTTGTTCAGGGGGGATGTTTACAGAATAGGTTTCCTGGGTTCCCTCCCGCTCTGGCATAGGGATTGTTATGATTTACCTGCCTAAGGTTTTGCCCTTGGAAACATGGATTATTGTGTCCAACGCCAATACCAACATGCGCTTGATATCTAAAATTCTGAGGCTCTAAGGTTCACATGTTGCTCATCCAATCGTTCATAAATGGTGAAGGTTGAGCAGTTATCCCTTGGTGGATAACCTAATGGAGGTTCAAGCCCCCACATTCCCAATTACAGGGTGTATTCTGGGTGTGGGATACCCATGTTTATTATTCGGTGACACCCCAATGTCATTAAGCGTTGGCCATGTCGATCGAGTACCATTGTAAGAATTTACTCCCTCAACACCTCACTCTTTAAACACACAACCATATGCACTTTGATTATTACCCAAAGACCTTGATGATTCACCATACTCAAACATCCGATTTCTAATGTCGGGTTGTCCGTATGGTGCCTCATATACTCTTGAATGAGTAGGTGAAGGATTTTGTGATCTAGGCTCACTAAAACCAGTGTTAATAGTTCTAGGATAGCCCCTAATATATTCTCCTTTGTTAATTCTACCGTTCTTTTCTTGGAATCCATCATCCAACAACTTATATAAACGCTCATTCAGTCCATTATGTTTGTGACCTCTTAAGCTACATCTCTTGACAAAGCCCTTTGAGTAGCGATTCAGAGACTTTTCATCTCCTGCAACATCCTTACTAACTCCTTTGACTGATAATCTTCAAGGTTCTCAGCAGTTAACTTCACACCATTTGTGAATACTCAAGCATTCTCTTGAGTTAAGAGCCGTTAATTTTCTTGAAAATCATATCTCATGGCTTCTCTAACTTCAATAAACATATTATTCAAATATTATACATATTTCTTATGTAGTTTATGTATATAATGCTTGTTTACATCATCTAATCATCTATGTCATCTGTCGCACTTCTCGTATGTTCTTTTTTTTTGGTGAAATGTAAGTAGAATAAATCACGAAAAAAAAACGTTCCAAATTACAAGTGAGCTAGATCAAACATCGCGTTTGGATCTAACTTACCCCAAAGCACGGGCCAGGCCCAAACTGAAAGGAAAAAACACTAGCAACAAAAACCAAATAGAAACCCTATTTCCTTACAACAAAACAAAGCCTCACTCTCTCTCCAAATTTTCGATCCAAAAATTCATCTTCTTCACTGAGTGCCTCAACTTCTCTTCTGATCTCATACAATCAAATGATCTAACCATCTTTGGTCATCAATCTTTGTTTTACTCTTATCTCCATCAAAGCGGGATCGGGGCTCGTTTTTTATGTTATTCGAAACTGATTCTGGTCGCATTATCTTGTTCTCAAACTTACTCATGTTTCATTGTCTCCAGATGTGATATAAAGCAGCGTTGAGTATGGCATTGGTCACATCCTTTTGCAGAGTGCTACCTCTCCTATTCAACCTTCATTGGAGCAAATCTGGACTAGGGAAATCAATTCGAGACCATTTCTTCACTTCCCCCAATACCTTAGAGCTGTAAGGGCAATTCTCGTATGTTCAGACTCTCCATGTGTATTAAGAAATTCATTATTAGGAGTAGGCCTAGAACGAGGGCTTTTCAAGTTCCTTTCATAGGTAATATCCAATGAATCATTTCTAGATACTTTATGTAAGGATGAATTTTCAACGTTGGTAAAGTCTTGCCCTTTACCTTGATCGCCCGCTTATCTCATTCTAGACTTTGATCTTATTGAGTACATTTCTCACTTTCTTATGAGATTCAAAGGATTAGAAGAACTAATAATATTAATCCTCCCAAGGATGAATGATATAAGTATCAAGTCAAAACACAAGAATCTTCAAAGACACTTATATATCATGAAAATGTCAATTACCCGTCAGTAGAGTATTCACAAGAGTACTCGTGAATGCTAAATTACAAACTAAGGGATATATGGCTAATTACCTACATGGAAGAGGAATGGTTTCACAGTGCTAATATAATTTAATATTAGAATTTAAGATATAAAAATAGACTAAGTTGTAGTTGTTGTTTGAGTTGTATGTGTCGTTTGTCTTGGTAAATGATTCTTTATATAGGCATTCTTCACCTTCTCCTTGTAACTACTCCAATGAGTTAATACATATGCATTTACGTATGCCATGTAAGAGATGAAGTGATGAACCGAAGCCAATGGCAGTGTAGCTTGTAATAATAATAGACTAATAGAAAGACAAATAAAGAGTCATATGAATAACTAGTAACTCGATTGAGCAATGTGTTTAACGGGTAATCTGTCCTTGGTTTCATTTAAAGATGATGAGGCTAAAAGGTCGGATTATTATGAGATTAATGAAAGTTTGTATTAATATAAGAAAAGAGCATAAATGTGAGATTATTCCTGTCAATTAATCATAGTAATTTTTAATTCCTCATACATACAAGAATAAGAGTTGACAAAGTGGTCTTATATTAAAACTTTTACAAAAAACGGTGGGGATTCAAATAACATCAACAACATAAATTATTCAATTTATTGTTATTCTAATTCTTAGTCATTTATAAGAAAATGAGAGCAAGGAAAGTCAAACACCGGTTGCCTTATAAGTAGTTGAACACCTTTACCGTTGCGCTATATTCAATTAGTTATTTTATTGACAATATTTAATACTTGAATATAAATTTTCAAAATTTCATGGTAGAGACTTGTCTACCCACCACCCTAAATCCACCCCTAGCACTAGGACATAAATCATTGGAATAGCTAATACAAGTTCCTTTTTTTTGTAGGTTTTGGTTGCTTCATTATTCTCTGCTTAGATTTTGTTGGTGCTTCTTTGTTGGATGATTACATCTTTTGTAAATTCCCTTTACCTTTGCCTTGTCTTGGGTTGTGTTTAATTTGAGGTATGAGATATGAGTATAGAATGAGTCAAACCCATATTTGGTGTCTCTTTGGTAAAGATATCGGTTTTATACCCATACCTCAAAGGCTGAAACCCACGAATTATGAGTTTCTCATACTGTGGACATGGGCAACCCGCGCCGCACGCACCCGCGCGTTGTCTAGTTTTTAGGCGGCGGCACTTCTCCCACGAAACATTGGTTTGCCAAAGCACGTCATGGGCCTTACCGATTTGTAAGGCATTGAAACCGGTGAAAGGTTAAATAATCCTGCATTTGTGGAGTCGCCATCATTTTATTGTGGAAAACTTGGAAACCGTTCGAATACCTTGTACCACATCAAGACACGAAGTAATGACATGAACACTAAGAACTCGTTACCCTTAGCATTCCATGTCTAGTATGACTCACGAGATGCCAATGGACACGGATGTCCAGAGATAACTGGAGTAAGGGGTGAGGGTACGAATTAGAAAGTTCTTTAATTCGAATACCTAATCCCGCCCGCCTCGATAGCGGCCTCTACTAATGATTAGGAAAATCGTTCATATTTGATATGTCGTCGATGTAATGCATGCAATGTGACAAACATAGATTAATCCTAGCATATGAAATTAGACTATGTCGGTTAACACGCATTTTAGCAAGCAATTTGGTCAAAGTAAATGTTAGGTTCAATACATGTGAATTCCATAAAATTAAATCATACATAATAATAATTACAATAAATGAATTACAGTAATTAAAATTACAAGGCTTCATTTGATCTATGTCAAAAGCACGCTCAAAGACGGGATTTCGAAGAAGAAAATAAAAAATAAAAAATAAAATTAGAATTAAAATATGAAAATATGACAGATTGGAGGTGATAATACGAATAAAAGTAGATTTAAACCGTAATTAGGAGCTATGTCAAAGCAAGAAAGAGTTCAGAGACAGAAACCAACCCAGAACAGGCGCAACATCTGCTGCGTCCTCTGGAAGAGGTGCAGCACCTTATGGGTCTGATCTCGAGCTAGGCTCTGGCTGTGAAGTCAGAATCGCAACACTTGTTATGGTTCAGTGGGAGATTTAAAATAAATTATCGATATTAGACTCGAATTGAAGTGTTTTAACCGATTATATGTATTTGGGCAAGTCATAAAATGAATTAAAACGAGGAATTACATTGGTTTACATGATTATGATTATACAATGAACTCGTGTCGGAAATACAAAAAAGGCGAAGCTTGAGGTTAGATTAAGACGAAACTGGATAAATAAGATTCGGAAGAAAACTTATGTATCAAATTGGGATTCCAGAACCTCAACATGAACAAGTCGAAATCTCGAAGAATCGATTTGAATCAAAACGGCGAAAACCCAGAAGTATTGAATTACTCGGAATTAAGGACGAATTAAGCATTGAAATTAAAATGGAATTATTAAAACATGATTTATGTACTGAAATAACAAAGAAAACGAAGGAAAATGAAAGAATAAGAAAAGAAGGAAATTTGTAGGAAGTCGAGGAAGAAGAAGAAGAGCAAGAGCAGTAAGCAGCCCCTGAAAGAGGCACAACAAGGCTGCGATCCTTCCTGAAGGCGCAGCTGCTGCTGTGTTTCTTCTCGACATCTGACCTCTGCTGTTTCAGAAAAATGTTTAAAAGGTGGATTTTGAATCGGTTTTCGAACGTGCTCTTGATATAGATTTATATTAATTGATACAAAATAAAAGTACAATAATAAAATGGGATTTACACCCTCAGACTTACATGTTTGACGAAACGAGATTGACTAAAGTTATCGTTTACTAATTGCTTGACTCGAATATGCGTGGAAAGTGCCCTCGTTAGAGGATTTAGTAGATTGATTAAGTTGATTAAAGGCGGAGTTGGTCAAATTGGTCGGTCTATGCAACGTGACCGGGACTCAGAATGATCTGAGCTTACGTGGTCAATTGATCAAACACGTAGGGGTCAAAAGGCAATAGCGTAGTCTAAAATGCAAAGAAAGAGAGAGAGAGAGAGAAGAGGCGGAACACTCGCGTGCCAAATATGGAGACCGAAGACCTCTATTTATACTAAACATATGGAACAGTTTACGAATGACACGAATTTGGAAACAAATCACAGAAATATTCTGGAAAAGGCGAAAAGAGGGCTGGAGAAGAGGCGAAGCACGAGCTGCGATCCTAGAAAGAGGCGCAGGACCTGCTGCGTCGTTTCTCCAGTGGTTTCCTCCTGAGCAAGAAAGATTTCCGCGTTTTATTATGGAATTTCGGTAGATTTACACTTCCTTATTCCATGAAACACAATATTACGTTAGATATTTACTTAAAATATTAAATTTAATTAGGTATTAATATCCAGAGAATTCTAGAACATTCCGGAACATTCCGACTCGGCATTTAAACGGTTTTTAGAAAATGAAATGATTTTTGACCCGGACTCCAAATGAACTCTAATTACTGTCAAAACGACTGTATTGGTGCGTAGATGATGACCCAGGGGTTGACTCGAGTGTTTGAGCTATCACTTTATGATGAACTTACGGACTATCATAAATTGTTCCGCGTATCTAACATGCGGCCCAATCATCACTGGGTGGTTCGCGGGAGGTGTAGAAATGAGGTATCTACAGAGCTCCCACTTTGACTGAGGCTTGGACAAGGCGAAAGTTACAGCATAGCCATTAGGTCAATCGAATATTACAACCTGACGACTATGGCGACGCGAGGCTGCTCAAGGGGTGTGAACCAAAAGGACTTGTCGTCGGGAACATTTTAGAGTCTGTCGACTATCGGGGAGGGTCGTTTATAGTCCATTAGACTACGTAAGGAAGCTAGATAGCCATAAGAAGAAACCATACATGAGACACCCCTGGGTGAAATGGGACGGAAGGTGCTTCGGCAAAACTCTTTGGTCTGAAGATAACTTTGTGTCTGAAGGCATTAGGGGTTACAGGGATTCTGAAGAAACTTCTTAACACTCCTGAAGGCTAACTCTAAAGGCTATCTCGAAAGGGAAGCCTGAAGGATAACTCTCTGAAGGACTGAACATGAGGACTTAACTGAAACAAACTTCTGGAATATACTGAAAGTGTAATCTGAAGGTTAGTAAAAGAAGAACATATGAAGGATTATCCTGAAAGTTGTCTGAAGGAAAAACATATGTAGGATTATCCTGAAAAGATGACTATGAAAGATTTAAGGCAGGTTTTTGAAAGATCTGAAGGTACAAAACTCTTCGGAAGTTGTTCCTCTCGAACTCCGTGGGAAACCATATGAGGGTTAACAGGACGTTGGAAGAAACCGTTGGGGAATCTGTTTGCGTCGGTCTCAAGTGAACTCTGTATCTAAGAAATACGTGGGTTGTAAGCAGCAACGAACTCTCATTAGGGAACATATTGATGATTAGGAACATCTTGATTGTCATGGACAAAACCTTGAGCAATACTGCGAATACAGCTGGGGAATATCTAGACCGCTGCTAGGGAGAATGAAGACTTGAGTGAAGCCCCCAGTTGGAGCGAGCACTGCTTCTGATACTCACCTGCATGGTTAGTAGCCACACAAGAACGCAATCTAATAGGCAAATAGCACATAGCACATGAGGAAACGCAAAAATCTCTTTTCATTATGAAATCGCTTAAAACTTAAAATTAAGGTGGAACTTGTAATGCGTTATGCATATTCAATGGGCTTTAGACGCATGACTTGATACGACGTAGACCTTATACGGACGCAAGACAACCGACTGACGCAGTGCTAACTCAGATTTGACGCGACACAGGGATGAATTTGACAGACTTTGCTTAAGTATGCGCAACCCCAAGCATGGGCAACAAAGCGTATCAGTTCCAAAGGTAGAAGAATTGCAAACATGATGGGGACATATAAAGGCAAGGCATGAGCCATGGATCAACTGTCTACTTGGATGTTTTTCATCATCGTTTGCTGTAAAAGAGACCCCTCTTGAGGCACGATAACTTGGAGAATCGATCTAAGACCTTTGTCATTGTCCGGACCGAGCACTAGCTCAACTTAAAATAAGGGAGGAATAAAGGAAGGGTGGTATTTCGGAAGAGAAGCCCCCGGGATGAGAAGATGACCCTGGAATCCGATAAAAAAGGAGACTAAGTGACAAGAAGGAGCCCCCAGCAAAAAGGAAATTGTGGTTGGAAGTTTATGAAATGAAAAGGTATGGTCATAAAATGGGTGTCGATAATAGCGGTTGAAAGTTGATGGTTGGTGTGGTTGTGTCCTTGAGGACTGCCTACGTATTCACGTGAAGTGAAATCAAACCAGATCGTAGTTCTGAGCTGGCTTTGAGGTCGAAAGTTAAAATTTGGGATTGTTGTGTCCTTGAGGACTGCCTACGTATTCACGTGAAGTGAAATCAAACCAAGTCGTAGTTCTGAGCTGGCTTTGAGGTCGAAAGTTAAAAGTTGGTATGGTTGTGTCCTTGAGGACTGCCTACGTATTCACGTGAAGTGAAATCAAATCAGATCGTAGTTCTGAGTGTGTGCCTAAGCTATGTTGTTAGGGCTTAGAGTGCATGGATCACAAGGGTATATTCTTCTAGTGACTCGAAGAATTGATTTGAGATCTCTTTCTCTGATCATAGACCAAAGAAGAATAATTAAGTTTGTAAAAAACTTCCTTGTCGTGTGAGCAGGCCTAAAAGTGGACCCTAAGGATGATATGGATATATCCCGTCCTAGGTAGCAAAGTACCTGAAGACTCCGGGTCTGGGTCAAGGTGAAACTTGATTGGATATTTGGAATGTGGAGCTTGGAAATAAGAGGCTTTGATGAGCAAATCGGTGGAGCTTGATTTTTTGGAGCTAAGGCTTTATGGGATTATGGCTTGTAATATGGCTTGGAAATGGAGTCTCAAGCTTGATGTAGCCTGAGCACAAAAAGGTAGGTTAAAACGCGGGATCAAGTTTCCATGTCTTGGCTCTAAAGGATGGGTATACTTGACAAGCCCGAGAGGATTCTCAAAATTCCTAACTATCTCCTTGTAACGGTCTCGAGAAGGACTTAGGGTGTGTGATGTGTGAAAGGCTAAGTGAGGGTGCTAGCTGACCATCTTCATTGATGTCTTGATTCTATATAGAATTCAGCATTATTCCGTTCAGTATTTGATTTCAGGCTTGTTCTTGATTCAGACTCGGATTCTTAGTCTGGAATATATCTCGGCTTTTGCTCAGATACTTGATTCAGGTTTTTGAAGATAACTTTGGCTTTGGATATCGACATAGCTCAATCCAGCATTTGTCGAATACCTGGATGACTTTCCTGATTGAGCATTGTTCTTTTGACTTTTTTGTCTTGTATTACGGGCATAACTGCGGCCTTGGATATTGATCTAGTTTCTCTTGATTGAGCCTTTGTCTTTGATCAAGGCTCGTATAGTCTTGGATTTTCTTGCTACCATGTATTTGAGTCAGACTAGCACCTTTGGCATGAAACGGATTGGTTTTGTAAACGGGTTGTTTATTATGGGGAATGGCTTGCCTTCCGTCATGGATCGTTAACAAGGGAAATGGTTTGGATTCATCCTAGAATCTCTTGAGATATGCTCGTACTAAACTAGGGTTATAGAAAGGTTTCTATTGCCAGACATGGAATAGGTAAGGGATGAACACAGAGTTTCAGGTCCTCTAAAACTTGGAATGGAACATCATTTAAGTGCACTCACATCGATTGACATGTGTTGTTGTTCGTTTTAAAAATGTCTCAAATCAATTCTTGTTGTCACAGGAAAAGGTAAAGGAAAAGAAGAATAAGTGGAATGAAAATTGTACTTTTATTGAAATGAATAATGAATGTATTTAACACAGACTCGAGAAAACATGTGACTCGTGGGACAGCCCCCTGGTTGTCACTAGAAATGGAAATGGACACAAAGAAAGATACTAGAATAATTATGGGATAGAAAGCCTAGGACTCGGACTCGGACTCGGACTTTGATTCGATTCTAGATCTAGACTCCTAATCATTGGCCATGCTTGAACATTTATTCTTCTGGAAACTGGCTTCGACATCTGAATTTGAGCATTCATCCATTTGAGCACCTCATCCTCATCATTGGGAACACTGGAAGGATAACGGTCAAGAAGAGTTTCCTGATAAGTGGTATATCCATGAGGATTGCCTAAGCTGCCTTGTGAGTTAAAGGTTGAGAGGGACGATTTCCCACTTTCAATCATATCATGGATCGCATGCTTGAGCTTATAGCACATCTTAGTATTGTGTCCTTTGCCCCTGTAATACTGGCAATAGGCATTCTCATCCCAAAACCTAGACTTCTTTTCTGGATCTGGTGTAGGACCGATAGGCTTTAACATTCGTTGTTCCATGAGTCTCTGAAGGGCATCGGTGTATGTAATACCAATGTCGGTAAATTTCCTAGGAGGTGTATCCTTCTTGTCGGAAGCCTTTGTGAATGACCTTGGAGAGTTGTTAGGTTTCTTTGATGAAGGCTCGATGAGGTTGCTTCTGTTGATTTTGATTCCTGGATGAGAAGAACTAGGAATAGATTGCTCACTTGTTGCTTTATCCTTTGGACTGTCAGGTTGAGGGTTTGTTTGGACACTCTTCATCTTGAGAGGTTGGGCCTCAAGTCTCTTACCCATTTCAGCAAACTGGTCCTCTATGTTGGAAAGCCGAGAGTTTAGGTTATCAATGGCTCCCTCTAACTTGGAAAATTTATTGTTGGAGGCAATGGAAAGCATGAGCATTCCACTTTGGATATCGTCGTCTTCGAGGACATTGATTTATTCGTTATCATGAGGAGCGAGGAGGTGAGAACAATCTAGGAATGATTCATGGTTATGTTTAATGATATTAGACCCAAGAGGGCCGATCTTCTCGGATTGATTGATGGATGGTGGCACATGAAGCTTGCCATCCTCGATCATATCCTGAATAATATGCTTTAGACAAAAGCATTCCTCCGTATCGTGTCCCCTACCTCGATGGTACTGATAATATGAATTGCCCTTCCACCTAGGCAATATCTTTTCAGGGACTTGGGTTGGACCAATTGGATGAAGTTTTCCCTGGGAAACCAGTATTTGTAGAGCTACTTGATATGTGGTTACGAGGTCAATGAATTCCCTATGAGCTCGTCCCGGCCTTCTGGGCGGAGTTTCCAAGAGGTTGACTCCCTTGTCTTCATTGGCCTTCTGAGATGGGTGAGTTGTGTTGAAGCTATGACCTAGCCTTGGGGTACGAGAAGATGGTAAAGGTTTCATCATGCCCATTTGGTTTTCCGTATTGATGACACATGGGCTTAAGTCTTCGACGATGGCCTGAAGCTTAACGACTGCAGCACTTAGTTCTCCGACGATGACGGATAAACGTTCTTGAACATTTTCATTGGAAATCGCAGAATTCCCAGCGAGAAGAAAATGACACGCGTTACAACTTGATTTGGCATGGAATCACGCATACTAAGGCGACAAACAAAGGATATACGAAGGAAAATATATGAAGACGAGATGAGTTGACTTTGACGGAGTGACATTTAGATGGTTGACCTGATTGACGGGATTGATGACACTTGTTGATTCTAGACTCGAATATAAGTGTAGATACCCGGGGTGTGCTTATAAGTGATTAAGAAGACGACTGCATTTTAAGACGCTAGACTCAAATGTGAGGCCCTGTAGATACCTAATTTCTGCACCTCCCGCAAACCACCCGGTGATGATTGGGCCGTATGTTTGGTACGCGGAACGATTTGTGACAGTTCGTAAGTTTATCGTCATGTGATCACTCAAACATTTATTTCTACCTCTTAAATGTCATCTACGTGCCGATACGGTCGTTTTGGCAGTAATTAGAGTACATTTGGAGTCCGGGTCATAAAACCGTCTTCATTTTCTAAAACCGAGTCAGAATGTTCTGGAATGTTCCGGATATTTCTATTCCATATTTTATAAATCTTTTAATCTTTGGCAAATAATTTCCCGTAATATTAACACAAAATATTAAGTAAAACAAGATAAATCCGTTATTCCATAACCAAAACACGGAAATCTTTCTTCCGCAGGAGGAAATCACTTGGGAAAGGATGCAGCGAGTGTTGCGCCTCTTCCAAGAGACGCAGTGCCTGTTGCGCCTCTTCCCAAGTCCTTTTCTGCGTATTTTTCGTATCTTTTCATATCTTTTTGAGATTCACTTCCAAAGTTTCTCCGAAAAACCTACTTCCTCCGTGTGATTAGTATAAAAAGAGACCTTCGGTCTCACATATTTCTCACGCGAGTGTCCGCCCTTCTCTTCTCCCTTTGCATTCTAGACCACTTTCTTACTTTTTGGCGTCTACTAGCTTGAATATTCGACCACGAAAACTCGGATCTTTCTGAGTACCAGCCTCGTTTTGCATGACCGACCAATTTGACCAACTCCACCATAATCAACTTAATCAATCTGTTTTAATTCCTCTTACGAGGGCACTTTCGTCTACATTCGAGTCGAGCATCACTAAACGTATACTTAGTTCATCTCGTTTCGTCAAACATGTAAGTCTGAGGGTGTATAATCCGTATTTTATTTATTTTTATTTATTTATTGTAATCATAATGTAAGGTTTATGTCGAAAGTATTTCTAAAACCGATTCGTAAAACCATGTTTAAAAACCATTTTAACGGATTATCAGAAGATGACCGTCGAGAAAGGACGCAGCAACTGCTGCGCCACTTCGAAGGGACACAGCACCTGTTGCGCCTCTTCGTGAGGCTGCCGCAGTTCCTGCTTCCTTTCTTCTTCCTTCGTCTTTTGATAGTTCAATTGTTTTCACTTTGTTATTAATTGTGCATTATTTCTTTTAACACGATAACTTAAGTGTAATAATTCTAACATGTAGCATGTATTATTATTCATCATTAATTCATCATAAGTTCCCGACTTAAATCCCAAGTAATTCATATTTGCGGGTTTTCGTCATTAAAATCAAATTCGGTTTTTAGAGGTTCGATTCATCCATATTGAGTCTCTGGAATTCGTCATTACATATTCCCACCTTTTGTTCATCATACCCATCATTAATTTGTCATTAATAACATGTTTAACCTATTTAATTTGTTAATTCATTAATTTGTTAATTAATCCTTATTAATCTTGTAATAATTCGTTTTAATTAGTTTCATCCATGTTTATTGTTTTCATGACCCTTATTCACATGTAAATAATCTACGAATCACTTTCATCCGAGTCAATTATTCATAATCAAGCCTTAAAATCACCAACGAACATTAACGACTTGCAATTCCGGCTTCACAGCCAGAATTGAGCCAAGGAACAGACGCAGCAACTACTGCGCCTATTCCAAGGGACGCAGCTCTGCTGCGCCTGTTCCTGGTTGACTTCTGTCTCTGAACTCCCGTTTTGCCTTGACATAGTTTATTAGCTTACGTATTAATTAACTATTATCCGTATTATCACCTTAATTCCTGTTCGTTAATTTGTTTATTTATTTCTTTTCTTAAATTATCCGTTTTAGAAGTATTTTCGACATAAATCATTTAATCCAATGTAATTATTGTAATTTTTCTTTGTTGTATTTTTATTTCTTGTATTGTATTGTATGCTTTCACATGTAATTGAACATAAATCTAAACTTTGACCCAATTTCATGTTAAACTACTTGTTCACCGACTTAGTTAACTCTTCACATGCTAGGATTAATCTAATGGATGTTGCATTGTATGCATATAATCGACAATATATCGAGTATGAATAATTTCCCTAATCATTAGTAGAGGCCGATATCGAAGCGGGCGGGATTAGGTGTTCGATCAAAAGAGCTTCCTAATACGTACCCTCACCCCTTATTCCAGATCTCTGTGAACATATGTGTTCATTGGCATCCACGAAAGTCATTCTAGACATAGAATGCTAAGGGTAACGAATTCTTGGTGTTCATGTCACTACTTTGTGTCTTGACATGGCACGAGGTATTCGAACGGTTTTCAATTTTCCACAATAAATTGGTGGCGACTCCACAAATGCAAACGCTTGTTCTCCCCAAAGCTCCCCCCATGGGCCCGCGTCCACAGTTTTGCGACTCCGCTGGGGATAATACACTTACGTGTAGCCAAAAGGGTGAAACTTGAACAAGGTTAGGGAATAGTTTGTACAAGACAATTGTCGGTTTTCATTACTCAGTCTTCCTAGATCGTTTCATTCGGCCTTCCTAGGCCCAACCCAACCCATTCGACCAATCGTCCCGTCTAAACGGTCCTAATTCTTATTTGGGCCTAAGGATGGATAGCGATTGACGTCATTCATACCATGGTACTTACTCTTGTTTGTATCAAGGACTTTCACTATTTGAGGAAATAAACTAGGAATCGGCCTTACTCCTGTTTGGTATGAGCCTCTCCACAGACTTCGGGTTTGATTGTTCGGTATGGCAACCCACCCTTTAAACCAAAACCCTTCTAAATGCACTCAGCATCCCTTATAATGCTTGTATATTTTTTGTACCATATGTGATCACCATTTCTAAACCATGACGATTTTTGTAAAATCAAAATCCTTCTTCAAAATGTAAATTTTCGAAAGTTGGGCCTAATATTAGCGCAAAACAAGCCGAAACTCTGTCCAATTGTCGAGTCAAAATGCGGGCCTCAAAACCCATTTCAAAATCTCACTTCGAGTCCACTCCTACAACTACACTAAAGTTGACTAGGACCAACATTTTTTCAAACTTTGTCATTTCCTCAAAACTCACTGACACAAGTGGCACACTCTCACTTCACGAGTCAAAACATTTCTTTTCAAGTAAGTGTGCTAGAATGGTCGATCGTGTTTTGATTCGTCGTCGATCTCTTATTCAGTTTCCAAGATGCCTGAAACAAGCGACGCGAACTTTAACCAACTCCAGAATGGTAATGATCAAATCCTAGCCGCGCTAGCTCGTCTCCAAGTTACTCAAGACCAAGTGTATGATCGCCTTGATACTATTGAGGGCCGAATATATACCGTGGAAACGAGGATGCCTCCTCGAGAAAGTGAGATGGCTGATGACTTCGTGAACAACTTCAGTGACGAAAACCCTCCCATAGGTATGACTGCAGCTGAGAAATGACTCCAATACTTGGAGGAACAGTTGATGTATCCCAAAGGGGATGATATTTATAAGGAAAAATAATCGCAAGTATGAGGCTGTGAGTTCCAAGTTGCCAACCAACTTCAACATGACGGATATCCCGACATTCAAGGGGCACAAAAACCCTTTGAACCATATCCGCGCTTTCAAGGATTACATGTCTATCAAAGGCATTAAACTCGAGATGTCCTTAAGGATCTTTCCTTCATTTCTTGACACCATCCCAAAACAATGGTTCTATTCGCTAGAACACAAGAAGATTGCCATCTGGGATGATGCTGCGATCGAGTTTGCTAAGCAATATGCGGATAATGCTGAGATCCAAGTCAATATGCGTACCTTAGAGGTTCTTACCCAAAATGATAAAGAAGGTTCCACCGACTTCCTAAGTAGGTGGAGGAAGACTAGTACCCAACTTGTCGAACGTCCAGATGAAGCTACCCTCGTGGAAAAATTCGTGGACAACTTAAAGCCCATTTATGCAAATCATTTGAGGTATCAAAACATCAAGACCTTCAAAGATTTGACCGTACTCGGGACATGGATCGAAGATGACATCCGTAAAGGGCTCTTGTCCAAAACGATAGGTCGTGGATATCAAGGCTCAACAAGTCGTTCTTACGGCTCTACTAGCAAGACTGATGAAGTTAACCTCCTCGAGCCATCTAAGAAGAGTACCCCTCCAAGGAAATTCACAAATCTAGGGGACACATATTCCAACGCTCTGAAAAGTTTGATGAAGCTGGGTAAACTTCAACCCATAGGCCCTACACCCGAACCAGAAAAGAAATCCAAATTCTGGGATGAGAATTCGTACTGCGAATACCATAGAGGTAAGGGACATGATACATAAAAATGCTACAAATTGAAAAATGTACTCCAAGATATGATTGAAGACGGTCGCCTACCAATACCACCTTGAGGCAAACCTAACAACACTCAGAATCCTCTTGGAATTCTAGTGATTACAAGTGAGGAATCTACCATAGATTGTTCACATCTCATTTCTCCAGTCGAAAATGAAGTTCATGCAATAGAAAATGAAGGGAAATACTCCACCATTTCTCCAACCATCACTGATTTCATCGCATGGGCAAAAAGTGTGGATAGGCAAGTCGTGGAACTAGAGAGTGCAGTGGCAACCTTACGTGACCCTGACGCCACACCTAAAAAACGTGCACCACTAGTCTTCTCTCAAAACACTACAATGCAAGAAGTAGTAGCCATGGTTGATGAACTAGTCGACCAAATTATCCATTTAGAGGCTGAAATCATGAGAATGAGAGAGCTTGATACTGTCAATGGAATATGGGCCGATGATGATGAAGACGAGTATCTCACTGAACACTAGTCAAAGTCAGTGAGGAAATAGTCCAAAATTGTGAAGATCAAGATGTAGATCACCTCACTCGTTCAGGGCGCCCATACCAAAACGCCTCCCAAAATGGTCCCATAGCAAGTGGTCCAACCAATGTCGTCGTACCAAATGATAACGAAGAAGGCTCTACCGATCATTTGTTAAAGCAACTACAGAAGACAAAGGCTGATCTTTTAGTCTGGCAACTAGTGGCAAGCTCATTCCCGCATCGCCAAGCTTTACTGCAAGCTTTGGCCAAACTAAATGTGGTGCATAACTCCACACCCGACGACGTGGTCAACTTGGTCTTCCAAGAATCACCAAAACTAAGTAATCCAATTACTTTCTCGGTGCTAGTCATAACTTGGCTCTTTATATCACTGTCATTTGCTTAAAGAAGAATGTGCCAATGACTTTGGTAGAAGATGGCTCCGCAGTCAATAAAATACCCTTGAAGACGGCATACAAATTGGGCATAAAAGAATCGGATTGGACCCCTACCAACCAAGGTGTTCGCGCATATGATGGTACATGACGAAAGGTGGTAGGACTTGTTGACCTAACCATAGCCACAAGGCCGATCGAGCGAAAGGTCGACTTCCAAATAGTGGACATTGAGGCATCCTTGAACATACTTCTGGGAAGACCCTGGATTCATGCTTCCAAAGCAGTAACATCCACACTCCACTAGAAAATCAAAATCCCACTAAATGGTAAGGTGGTGACGATCACTTCGTCGCCCATCAAGGCAATAATCGAAAAGAAGTCAAGCAATCAAGTCCTTACAGATCCAGTACATGAACTTGGGGGCTTCCATATCATAAATGTCATAGAGAGTGAGTTGGAACCATTATACTTAAATCCCTACTCTAACTTAGTGGTCAGCCACATACTCAAAACCCAGGGATACTTCCCGGGAATGCCTTTGAATCCTATCCGAAGAAACACCTTTGCACCCTACAAAGAGGGTAATTCACAAAGAATACCACTTGGACTAGTATACAAACCCACCAAAGAGGAAGTCCTCGAGATGCTCACTCAATTTCAAAACCGTAAAAATGTGGGAATCCAAATGCGACCCTATCTCCCTACTTTAAATGGATACTTCGTTAGGGAAGGAAGTCAAGAACCCTTTCACGGATTTCCCGAGCCTTGGCACTATCTCGAAAGGAAGTTAGCTAGAATCGAGATCTTTCACGATTGCTATTTCATTCCTCCAGAAACGGTTCCTACCGTCAAGACTCGTCAAGCACCTTGCCTAGACGAACAAGTTGTGAGTCTACTATTTGGAGAAGATCGATTTGTTAGAGCCGCGCAGGATGAGATCATTACCATGATACTTCAAGACGATCACTTCAACCCTACCGCGTTAATCACAGAAACTAACACCAATCAGCAGAAAGGATGGAGAAAATCGATCCAAGTGGACAAACAATCAAGGAAGACTCTTCAAGCTCATTACTGGAGAAGGAGAGATGTTCAAAGGAGAACCAGAAGATGATGAATTCGAGTCAGAGTCAGAGTCGGAGTCAGAGTCGAAGTCTAGAGAAGTTCCTAGAGAGTCTCCTCCTATCGTCATTCGCACTCCCCTCGTTTCTCCTAACTTAGTGTCAAATAGCAATAGTAGTTCGGGAAATGTCCCAACCGCTGTCCCTTTACCGCCACTGACCACAGATCAGATGGCTTCTTTGTTTTAACTTTTCTCAAACCTTAATATGAATAAATCAGGTTCTGCTTACTCTTCGTGTTATCTTGAATGCAATTCTGTTTACGATGATAATGAGAATGACCTGCACTTCGACTCAATCGAAATACCTCCCTACATAGCCAAAGAAATACTATAAGAGGGGGAAGGGGGACCAGTGATAGAAAATACTGAACCCATCAACGTAGGAACTGAACTAGAACCCCGAGAACTTAGAATAGGGACGACCTTGAGCCCTACTGAAAGGGCCAATTTCATAGACCTCCTACACGAGTTCAAAGACGTTTTTGCTTGGTCCTACAAATATATGCCAGGGATCAACAGAGACATTGTAGAGCATAGAATCCCAATCAAACCAGGTTTCAAACCCGTGAAACAGAAGCTTCGACGAATGAGGACAGAATGGGCCCTCAAGATCAAAGAAGAATTCGATAAACAATTCAAAGCCGGGTTCATCAAAGTTTCTGAGTACTCAGACTGGGTAGCTAACATAGTACCCGTACCCAAAAAGGATGGGAGAATCCTTGTTTCTGTTGATTTTAGGGACTTAAACAAAGCAAATTCTAAGGACGACTTTCCTCTACCACATATCGACATATTAGTGGATAATACGGCGGATCACGCGTTGCTATCCTTCATGGACGGATACGCAGGATATAACCAGATCAAGATGGCCTTAAGAGGACATGCATAAGACCGCCTTCGTCACTCAGTGGGGAACCTATTGCTACACGGTCATGCCGTTTGGGTTAATCAACGCCGGAGCTACATACCAACGCACCGCAACTACACTCTTACATGACATGATGCATAAAGAAGTTGAGGTATACGTAGACGACATGATTGTCAAGTCCAAGGAAAGAGAGGGACACATTGCGAACCTTCGCAAATTCTTCTCAAGGCTACGGGAGTACAATATGAGGCTCAATCCTCAGAAATGCGCATTCGGAGTGACATCTGGCAAACTCCTGGGATACGTTGTTAGCCAACGAGGTATAGAAATAAACCCTTCCAAGATCACAACTCTAATTGAAATGCCGCAACCTCAAACAGAGAAAGAAGTTAGGGGATTCCTAAGCAAGGTACAATACATAAGTCGATTCATATCGAAACTCACCATGATCTGCGAACCTATATTCAAGAAGTTAAAGAAAACAGATCACACCATGTGGGATGATGACTGTCAGAAGGCTTTCGACCGAATCAAGGAAATACTAGCCAAACCGCCAGTGCTCATGCCACCTCAACGAGATCAACCTCTTGGTTTATATCTCACGGTAACTGAAACGGCCATGGACGCCATGTTAGCTCAAACTGTAGGAAAAGAAGAAAGAGCCATTTACTACCTTAGTATGAAGTTCTTGGAGTACGAGTGTAAAAACACACGACTCGAGAAGACATGCCTCGCTCTTGTGTGGGCAACAAAGAAGCTACGCCATTACATGCTTAGCTACTCTGTCAAAATATTCTCCAAAATGGATCATTTCAAATACCTCTTCGAGAAACCCGTTCTCAATTGACGTTTAGCAAGATGGACTTTGATGCTCTCAGAGTTCGATCTCAAGTATGTGCCTTTTAAAGTCATAAAAGGGTGCGCCGTTGCCGAATTCTTCGCAGAAAATCCCATCAATGATACACAAATGATAGACACCTGGTCGTTTCCGGATGAGGATATACTCCAGACGGATGTAGACTCCTGGGACCTCTATTTTGATGGGGCATCGAATTTAAGAGGATTTGGAATAAGAGTGTTGCTCATTTCTCCTGAAGGCGAGCATACACCAATCTCTGTCAAACTCGACTTCGAGGTGACAAATAACGCTGCAGAATCTGGCTTTGTCTCATTGGATTGCAAGCGGCAGTAAGTTTAGGCATCAAGAATCTTCGAGTGCATGGGGATTCCTCTTTTATCATCAATCAAATTACGGGATCTTGGAAAATCCGAAGCGAAAGCTTGGCACCCTATCAATCCAGAATAGACCAAGTAGCCCAATTCTTCGATCAAGTAACCTACCTACACCTACCTCGAGAACAAAATCAATTTGCAGATGCTCTTTCAAAACTTGCATCTTTGATTAATAAGCCGGATAGCATGGTAGAAATGCCTTTGTGCATCGAACGACGATCAGAGCCAACTTATGTGCACCAAATCACCGATGAAGAGGAAATTACGGAGGAACCTTGGTTCCAAGCAATCCTAAACTTCAAACTCAATGGCACCTATCCACCAGAAATGGACAAAAGGGGACAACGCGCTATCCGCTTGCTAGCTTCTCAATACGTTCTCATGCAAGGAGAGTTATACAAAAGAACACCTCTTGGTGTAATCCTACGTTGTCTTGATAATTCACAGGCACGGAAAGTGATGGAAGAAGTCCATGATGGAGAATGTGGCCCTGACATGAGTGGACCCATGATGGCAAAGAAAATAACACGTTTGGGGTATTATTGGACCACGATGGAATCTGATTGCATCAAATATGTAAGACATTGCCATAATTGCCAAATCTTTGGGAATGTGCAACATATTCCTCCTTCATTGCTTTACACCATGACATCTCCTTGGCCATTTTCTGCTTGGGGAATTGACATCATCGGTAAAATCACTCCAGTCGGAACAGGAGGTCACTGCTTCATCCTAGTAGCAATCGATTATTTCACCAAGTGGGTAGACGCGGCTTCCTGCACCAGTCTTACGGCCAAGAACGTAGCAAAGTTTATACAAACCAACATTTTCTGTCGATATGGTTGCCCACATGAGATCATTAGTGACAATGGGTCACATTTCCAAGCTGAGACTGAACAATTGCTAGCCAAGTACAAAATCAAGCATCACCACTCCTCGCCATATAGATCACAAACCAATGGCGCGGTAGAAGTAGCAAACAAAAACGTTGTCACGATTCTCAAGAAAATGATTGACAACTAAAGAGATTGGCCAAGCAAGATATCCTTTGCTTTATGGGGATACCGTACATCTGTTAGGACGCCCACTGGGGATACTCCTTTCTATTTGACCTACGGCATGGAAGCGGTACAACCAGTCAAGCTAGAAATACCATCCTTGCGTATTTTACTTGAAAGTCAAATACCCGAAGCCGAGTGGAAGAGGGATAGATATGAAGAACTCATCCTCCTGGATGAACAAAGGTTACGCGCATTACATAATGTGCAAACATACCAGGCGCGTATCAAATGAGCCTTCAACAAAAGGGTTAAGCCAAGGAACATTAAGGAAGGAGATTTGGTCCTCAAATCATTTTGGGCTCTTCTACCTGTCGATCCACGAAGAAAATTCAAACCCAATCGGGCCGGGCCTTTCCTAGTCAAGTCCATACTTCCAGGGGGTGCGGTTAGGATCACAGGCCTAGATGGGAACGAATTTGCCAACCCAACAAACCTTGACCAACTAAAACGTTACTATGCCTAGAATAGGGGCAAAAATGCGCCTCGCGTAACCTCACGTGTCGCTCTTGTGGCACGAAATAAATGGCCCTTGGCCAAGCTGAATCAAGCTAATGTCATCTTGTTCTTGCATTTTGACAATTTGTCATTCTCATATCATCAAATAAACTAAATTGCATTTTAGGAGTAAGTAAAGCTCATGCTTATTTTCTAAAGTTCATTACAAGCTCTTGCTTAGAACAATTATTCTTTTACATTTACTCGAACTGCGTGCAAGGGTTTGATTTCATTTTTTTAATGAATACGTAGGCAATCCTTCACGGAATACAACCCATTTTAATCATTTTAAATGTAAATAGAAGGGCATTTGCGATTGCATTTGAAATTCGACAAGAATAATGAAAAAAAAATCACAACGGTTTCATAACCAATTAACCTTTTTTATTTCATTAATAATAATAGTACGTACATAATAAAAATAAATAGGCTACGATTCTAAAAACCCCACCTTCTTATTGCAATAATAATAATAATAAATAATAATAATAATAATAATAATAAAGACTTAGGATACTCTTCCATTTTCCCTTTGCCTTTGTCATTTCTATCATACTTCTTGTCCCGACCTCGAGTCGGGCGCTCTTGCGCCACTTCCGACCTAATCACCAATGGTCTCTCTCGTGGTCTTGCTTTGCCATTTTTGTCAACCATCATCTCAACGACAGGAGAAGTTTTCGGTTTCTTCGAAGGATGAACAACTCGAAACCCGGCTTCTTCCTCTCCCTCAGTCAGATGCTTCTCCTTCTCCTTTTCCACCTCACGAACCTTGTAGTCGACAGGTTCACGCTTCCTCAGTCTCTCGCGCTCCTCCGGAGTAGCAGCTTTCCTCCACCGTAGATAGGAATCTGACACCCATAGAGCACTGATAAAAGAATTCAAGAACCAAATGTTCCTCTGAGCCCATTTGATGGCCCATTCTCTTCGACTCTCAGTAGTAAGCGCCACGGCAGCCTCTGGGATGTGTCAAGCTTCGGGATCATCTGCTTCAATCCAACCTGCCTCATCAACCTCTCCGGGAAAATGCATATCATAAACTCCAAGCCGGGAATGCGAACAGAACGGGTAGGATCCAAAGAAGATACTCCAGTGCCAGATTTGAGATGCCACCATGGTACGATCCATCTGATTAAGGGGCCATCTTCACTCTTTAATTTATTCTCCCAGTAATTGCAAACTCGAGTGAAGTCCACCATATAAAGCCTGGTCCTCATTGCAATTGAGCGAGCATGATAAGCAGGAACATTAACTGGAGGCTCAATCAATCGAAGACGCTCCATATGCCAGACCTACCAAAAGCGGGCATAAAAAAAAGAACAAAAAAAACAAAGAAACGGAAAAAAACGGAAAAAAAAAAGAAAAAAGAAAATAGTTCTTTTACCTGGAATATAATGGAACTTCCCAAATAAGGTAGGTCGCGATTAGCTTTCCTGTTATCCAAGCCCAATAGGATCTCTCCTAAACACAGACAAGCAGGGCTCCTGCGCAGCTCCATTTGCTCAATCAAGCTCAAAAGACGAGGGTCGCCCCTCATATCCTCATCAACATGCCCTTGAAGGACATACACATGCAATAGGCAAAATCCGAATGCCCTTCGCCTCGCAACATAAGAGACAGTGGGATCAGCCCTATTGATAAATCAATCGATGAAATCCAACATTCGCACTCCTTTAGAAGTTACAAGACGGTCAACATCAACTCTGGCCAGTCCAAGCAAGTCTCTAAACTTGTTCTTATACCCTTGAGAAGTGGAGGGAATAGCAGGCAAATGTTTCGGGTCCCAACCACCAATCGCAGCAATCTCCTCGGGAAATGGGCAAATGTCGCCCCCAGGGAAGGCAAATACATGATAATTCGGGTCCCAATAATCACGACAAGCATCTAGGAACGGTTTGACTACCTTGATCAACTTCAAGCTCAAAAGCGATCCAAAATTATAAGCACCCATGTCGTGTTTCTCCACATTGGAGAACTCATTTGTCCATTCTTTTAGACGAATTTCAAGAGTATTCATGATGTATGCTTATTTTGGGACATTTGTGTAATATGACGAAGAAAGACGGAAGAATTATGTGAATAAAACCTCCCTCGACGTCTCTATTTATACTAAAAGTTGTTTCCTAAAATCCGTCAGAACAACCGCACTGGGGAACAGGCGCAGCAGGTGCTACGCCTCTTCGAAGGGACGCAGCTCCTGCTGCGCCTCTTCCTCAACACTCTTTCTGAGATTTTCCGCGTTGGATCTTTCCTAAATTCCTCAACGAATAATTTCCTATTCATACGAGTTATTATTTTGGTAAATACGACAAGTTACCATGTTTCGTGTTCCCTAAATTCGCGGGCACGCATTTCGAGACGATATCGACATTCTCGTTATTTTAGCACACTTATAGATTTCTTTTTAATTTTGTTTTTTGGGGAATCATTTCACTCTCCTTGCACATCACATTTCAAACTTATATGTTTTTATTTTTTCTTTTTTTGGGGGGTAACCCTTCCTACCGTCCGGTCATTTCCGACCAAATTTTTGCATTTTCATTTCCGGTCCAAATTTTTTGCATTTTCGAATCATTGTTTTGCGCTAATTTAGGCCATATGTACAAATACATGTTCTATGTGATTTCTGTGTAAATTTCGGTAGCATGACGGCGTAAACCGTCATCTACCAAACCTGTTCAAAGCTAACCTGCAGGTACAAACAAAGCAACCCAGCAGCAAAGGAACTCAGGCCATCATATATACAACCAAAAAGGGATATGTACACCAAACCTGGGGCTCGAGCCCCAAAACAAGATCCAAGTGTCCAAAGGTGGGTCCTAAAATGTATAAATGTACAAAAAATACAACAAAAAAAAAACAAAAAGCAACACGGAAGCTACTACAGGTCGCCATCCAGCTCAGCAACTCTCGCCTCGAGAGCAGCAACCTCGGCGTCGCGGACCTCGAGCTCCCTCAGCAGGCGAGCTGTCTCCTCCCGGGACTGGGCAAGCTCTCGCTCCAGACCGCGCTCCCTCTGCAAACAACAAAAAAACTGGCTCATGTCAATCATTTCAAACATAAAGGAAGATTATAAAATTCGAAAATGTAGTAAACGGAAGGTTCATACCTGACGTCCTCGGCCACCAGCAAGTGCCTCAATGGCAGTAGCCCGCAGCCGGTTGGCTACCCTCCACAAAGCCACGAACCGGACAGCGCAACCTGCATTTCAAAAGGAAAATTCTTATTGATTGGACAAACTCGAGCAAATGTGTTCTTACACGAAATCTATATAAGTTAGAAGGCTCACCCTCCGAATCAGATGCTGCCACTCGTACAAGCCAGCATCTTTCACCGCCACGTCAAAGTCACGTAGCTCGTAGATCGTCGTCATCCCCGTCGTGTCGGTGTACTCAAGGGTCTCGGGGTACTCTGGGGGCTCGATGCCCGCCGCCTCGACCTCCTGCAAAGTCAAATGATTTCCGTTAACTGATGATCTTTCATCGTATTCTCAAACAATAAAAAATGAAAGAGGATAAAGCACTTACCACAACCGGCCAGTACGCCAACCTCCCGTAGAGGAACGCTGAGTAGTCCTCACCAGGAAGAAGAAGGGCGTCGCCACCGACGCCAGCCAGGTCAGCCTCCCTCTCAGCCTTGGAAGACTCCCTAAACATCGTCCGAGGAGGATCGATGGGAACCGTCAAGACGTTCCGAGAGCACTGACGAGCCAAGCGCTCACCCAAGTACCACACAAGACCCATCGACGTCCTCAGCAGCAGCCGGCTCGAGATCCTAGGTCGAAGGACCTCGGCCACGAAAGGAGGAGCGCTAGCGAACTCCTCCCAAGGCCTGGGCATCCATTAGAAGAAGCAAATGAAGGGTCATTCTTATGATCAGTTCTAAAAGTAAGAGAAAGTAAGACAAACGATGCAAGCTAAAATACTCACGCCGTCCAGCTGAAGAGCGTTCACCTCACGCCGACAGACGTCGTGGAAGGAATGCCGACTCCTCGTGCGGCACATCACCCAATCCCTCACAACGGGATAGGCCTTCTCCACCGGCTTCGTCCTCTTGGGCGCAAGGCCCGTAAATTAGGAGTATACCCACGCCTGTAAATTGAGATAATCAATAACGATATTTCGTGATTTGGTAAGAAAAGGGAAATGATCTTTCATGAAAAGAAGTGAAGGTTCATACCTCCAACAGCAGTCCAGGGTCGACAGCAGCAGGAGAAGTCCCCTTCTCCATCAACTCCGGACGAACCATGGCCCTCATGAAGCGGATGAGGACCGCAAAACCAGCAGTGACCCAGTCCCAACGGCCTAGGTCGCTCATGTCAGAAATAAAGGGAAGAAGTTTCCTCGAAAGCCTCTCTCCCTTGTCTTCGAGATAGATCGAAGACAAGAACCACCAGAGCCACAAACGGACTCTCTGCTCTGCAGTGCAGGGAGGAGGAGCCGTCTCCCTCCCCTCGATCACCACCGACGTCGGGGTCTTCCCCGCGAAGTAGTCCCAAACGTAAGAACTAGGCACCAAGCCAGGTACCGCAGCCGCCTTCGGCGCCAAGTTCCAGCCGATCAGCCTCCTAGCCTCCGCCGAGTCAACCCTCATGGCTGTCTCCGGCCACTCCACCACCTCAGTCCCACACGGCAGACCAGAAATCATGTCGTAGTCTTCCAACATGACCCCCACCTCACCAAAAGGCATGTGAAACGTGGAGGTCGTGTCCCAAAATTGGTCCAAGAAAGCTCGGACGAGACTGAGGTTAGCCCGAAGCTTCCTCCTCGCAATATCCCTCCAAGCCTGCACCAAGGCGCCGAATGCTCCCCGATCGATCATGGCTCGCTCCTCGGCCAACAGCCTCTCGTAGCACCCCATCACCGTCGTGCAGCCCGAGAACGACCTGATGTTCCCGGCCTCCTATGTTGATTTGAAACAAAAGCTATCTTTAGCTCAGATGAAGAAGAAAAGGAATGACAAATAGAAATGAAAAAAAAAAGATGAATGAAAAATGATGAATTCTATTTACCAAGCTCTTCACCGTCCTGTAGGACAGGTGACCCTCCGCAACCCAAAGTAGGTGCCTACTGTCCCAGGTCTCAGCCCACACAGGTGCTCCCCTCAGCTAGCGACCACCCCGTCCAAAGTTGGCCCGTCTCGGGGCCTCCTCCTCCTCAACAGCCTCCTCCTCCTCCAGGACCTCGTCCTCGGCAGCCATCACCGCAGCGGTGAAAACCTCCTCCAACGCCTCCTCAAGCACCTGAGAAGGGTCAACAGCAGTGTCCACGTCCATGGGATCTCTCCCAGATGTATAAGCCTCATCACCTGCAAAATTAAAGTAAATTTAGGCCGCGTCACGTGATGACAAGCCTTGATTAGGGGATTTTCGAGTCTTCGGAGCTCCGAAATAGCTCTTTTCTCGCCATCTTTGACAAATTCCCCACCAACCCATCCGCTCATGTCGTAATTGGGTCAAGTCATGCCTAAGTTGAAGCCTAGTCATGGGTTCGAATCGGAATTTCGACAGCATTTCGTTATAACGGCGATTATGCCCTAGAAAGTGCCCTGAAAAAGCCGTCACAAACCAAAATTCCGAGATAGTAGTAAGTTTACCCATCATATAAGGATTCCAAATATCAAGTTTCGTCACAAGTGGGCAATCCTAAGGCTATTTTCGAAGCGATTTACGGTTTAGCTGTGAAACCGTCTCAATTTCACTCAAATGCTCAAAACTCAACAAAAATTCGAAACAAATACATGGTTATAATCCTTATACTACCAATTAGCCATTTACAAAGTCAATTTTGCAAGGCAAAGTCGTTTGGGGGAAAAGCCCCAAATTTTCGACCAGTTAGGGTCGAAAACCCTAATTTTGTTGATCCCATTTGATCAAATACGGAAGATAAATGCAAGATTGATACACATACCTCGATTAGTCATGGCAAATGCAAGCTTTTAGATCAAATTTTGACGGAAATGGTTGGAATTTGAGAGAGAAATTGAGAAATTATGTTTCGAACAAATGAAACAAACCCTCTGTTTCATCGGGTTTTTTACGCAGGAAAGACACATCCAGGAATAGACGCAGCAGGTGCTGCGCCTCTTGCAAGGGACGCAGCTCTTGCTGCGCCTTTTCCTCAGCCTCTCTTCATACGAATTTTCAAAAATTCGTTATGAGTTCGTTATTTCGTGGGCCCATCTTTGGTGCGCCTCTTCCTTGATGCTATATCGCATATTTGGTCCGTTTGACGTATGTTCTTCGCCCGGATCCACATCTTCCAAGCCAACAGCAAACTATCGCCTTATTTTTATCTAAGACCTAGCTTGTCACAACGAGCGTTTCCTTCTTTGACAGGTGTTTCGACACACCTTTATTCTGTTCCCCCAGCGAGAGTACACGGATAGACATTCCCTCTCGAGACATGGAGATTAGTTCCCGATTATGTTACCCCAGCGAGAGTACATGGATAGACATTCCCTCTCGATAAATGAAGATCAGTTCCCGATTATGTTCCCCCAGCGAGAGTACATGGATAAACATCCCTCTCGAAACATGGAGATCAGTTCCCGATTATGTTCCCCCAGCGAGAATTCACGACCGAGAGTCATTCCCTTTCAAAACATGGAGATCAACGTCGACCCCGAATCCTTCCGAAGTTTGTTTGAAGCCGAACACAAGCAGATTTCTCCCAGCAGTTCCAGACTGTGTCCTGCTGTCTTCTCCCAATATCGCGTTTTGTTTCCCCTGGAGTTTCAAGGAATTTCAGGTATGGTTTCTTCTTATGGCTGGCGAGTCTCCTTACGTAGTCTAATGGACTTTAAACGACCCTCCCCGATAGTCGACAGACTCTAAAATATTCCTGACGACAGGTCCTTGGCTCAGACCCCTTGAGCCGCCTCGCGTCGCCATAGTCGTCAGGTTGTAATCTTCAATTGACCTAATGGCTATAATTTGACTTTCGCCTTGTCCAAGCCTCAGTCAAAGTGGAGGCTCTGTAGATTCCTCATTTCTGCACCTCTCGCAAACCACCCGGTGATGATTGGGCCGCATGTTTGGTACGCGGAACAATTTGTGACAGTTCGTAAATTTATCGTCAAGTGATCGCTCAAACATTTATGTCTACCTCTTAAATGTCATCTACGTGCCGATACGGTCGTTTTGGCAGTAATTAGAGTACATTTGGAGTTCGGGTCGTAAAACCATCTTCATTTTCTAAAACTGAGTCAGAATGTTCTGGAATGTTCCGGATATTTCTATTCCATATTTTATAAATCTTTAATCTTTGTCAAATAATTTCCCGTAATATTCACACAAAATATTAAGTAAAACAAGATAAATCCGTTATTCCATAACCAAAACACGGAAATCTTTCTTCCGCAGGAGGAAATCACTTGGGAAAGGACGCAGCGAGTGCTGCGCCTCTTCCAAGAGACGCAGTGCCTGCTGCGCCTCTTCCAAAGTCCTTTTCTGCGTATTTTTCGTATCTTTTCATATCTTTTCGAGATTCACTTTCAAAGGTTCTCCGAAAACACTACTTCCTCCATGTGATTAGTATAAATAGAGACCTTCGGTCTCACATATTTCTCACGCGAGTGTCCGCCCTTCTCTTCTCCCTTTGCATTCTAGATCACGTTCTTACTTTTTGGCGTCTACGTGCTTGAACATTCGACCACGTAAGCTCGGATCTTTCTGAGTACCAGCCTCGTTTTGCATGACCGACCAATTTGACCAACTCCACCATAATCAACTTAATCAATCTGTTTTAATTCCTCTTAAGAGGGCACTTTCGTCTACACTCGACTCGAGCATCACTAAACGTATACTTAGTTCATCTCGTTTCGTCAAACATGTAAGTCTGAGGGTGTATAATCCCTATTTTATTTATTGTTATTTATTTATTGTAATCATAATGTAAGGTTTATGTCGAAAGTATTTCTAAAACCGATTCGTAAAACCATGTTTAAAAACCCTTTTTACGGATTATCAGAAGATGACCGTCGAGAAAGGACGCAGCAACTGTTGCGCCTCTTCGAAGGGACGCAGCACTTGCTGCGCTTCTTCGTGAGGCTGCCGCAGTTCCTGCTTCCTTTCTTCTTCCTTCGTCTTTTGATAGTTCAATTGTTTTCACTTTGTTATTAATTGTGCATTATTTCTTTTAACACGATAACTTAAGTGTAATAATTCTAACATGTAGCATGTATTATTCATCATCATTAATTCATCATAAGTTCCCGACTTAAATCTCAAGTAATTCATATTTGCGGGTTTTCGTCATTAAAATCAAATTCGGTTTTTAGAGGTTCGATTCATCCATATTGAGTCTCTGGAATTCGTCATTGACATATTCCCACCTTTTGTTCATCATACCCATCATTAATTCATCATTAATAACATGTTTAACCTATTTAATTTGTTATTTCATTAATTTGTTAATTAATCCTTATTAATCTTGTAATAATTCGTTTTAATTAGTTTCATCCATGTTTATTGTTTTCATGACCTTTATTCACATGAAAATAATCTGTAAATGACTTTCATCCGAGTCAATTATTCATAATCAAGCCTTAAAATCACCAATGAACATTAACGACTTGCAATTCCGGCTTCACAGCCAGAATTGAGCCAAGGAACAGACGCAGCAACTGCTGCGCCTATTCCAAGGGACGCAGCTCTGCTGCGCCTGTTCCTGGTTGACTTCTGTCTCTGAACTCCCGTTTTGCTTTGACATAGTTTATTATCTTACGTATTAATTAACTATTATCCGTATTATCACCTTAATTCTTGTTCGTTAATTTCTTTATTTATTTCTTTTCTCAAATTATCCGTTTTAGAAGTATTTTCGACATAAATCATTTAATCCAATGTAATTATTGTAATTTTTCTTTGTTGTATTTTTATTTCTTGTATTGTATTGTATGATTAGGTGTTCGATCAAAAGAGATTCTTAATACGTACCCTCACCCCTTACTCCAGATCTCTGTGAACATCTGTGTTCATTGGCATCCACGAGAGTCATTCTAGACATAGAATGTTAAGGGTAACGAATTCTTGGTGTTCATGTCACTACTTTATGTCTTGACATGGCACGAGGTATTCGAACGGTTTCCAATTTTCCACAATAAATTGGTGGCGACTCCACAAATACAAACGCTTGTTCTCCCCCAAGCGCCCCCGTAGGCCCGCGTCCACAGGCCCATTGAGACTCGTGTGTTGAGCCTCGGAACGTGTCACTAGAAAGATTTTGAAAACACGGCTTTGAAAGAAAATGGATCTGAAAGGTGAGCCTTATTATGTCTTTTGTGTATGATTCAGGCACGTGTGACTCGAGATGTCAGAAATGTTTAGATCCTAACTGAATTGGGGTAGGGGGTCCAAAATGACGGCGTGAGGTCTTAGGACTTGACTTGAATTTGAAAAGACCGAAAATATAAGGGAAAACAGGTTTATAACCTAACAGAGTTCCGACTAGGACATGGTCGGTTTGAATTTTGACTCTAACTTAGCCCAATTGAATTTACACATTTATATTTACATTGTCTGAAAACATTTTTATTTAAAACGTTTTTTTTGTTTTTTATGTTTTTTTTTTTTTGAGATTTTACAAAGGATTTTATTTATGGAGAAATTTAAAATTGAATGGCATTTCACAAAAGGGTTTTGGAAAATTGGAAACGGATTTTGCATCTACAAAAAATTGGACATCATTTAATTTACAAAATGGATTTTTTGAAAAAGACATTTTCGGAAAATTGAAATTTGAAAATCGGAAAAAATCGACATTATTTGGTTTACAACAGCGATATTTGAAGGTTTGAAAAATGTACACAAACATTTTGACATTATTTTGTTTGTAAATGAGGAATTTAGACACGTGATTGTTTGGAAAACACATACAATGTACACATACAAATAGGCATTATAACAGTGTGCTGAGTGCATTTAAGAGGTTTTGGCTTAAAAGGGTGGGTTGCCATACCAAGCAATCAAACCCTGGTCTGTGGAGAGGTCCGTGCCAAACATGAGGAATGTTGGTTCCTAGTCCATTCGCACGAGTAGTGAAAGCTCTTGATACAAACATGAGTAAGCATCGTGGTATGGTTGACGTCAATCGCCATCCATCTTTAGGCCCAGATAGGAATTTAGACCGTCCGGATGAGACAATTGGTCGAATGGGTTGGTTTAGGGCCTAGGAAGACCAAATGAAACGACCTAAGAAGATCGAATAATGAAAATCGGCAACTGTCTCGTATAAACTATTCCCTAACCTTGCTCAAGTTTCACCCTGGGTAACACGTAAGTGTATCATCCTCAGCGGAGTCGCCAAACTGTGGACATGAGCCACCCGCGCCACGCGCACCCGCGCGTTGTATGGTTTTTAGGCGGCGGCACTTCTCCCACAGAACCTTGGTTTGCCAAAACACGTCATGGGCCGTTACCGATTCGTGAGGCATTGAAACCGGTGAAAGGTTGAATAAGCCTGCATTTGTGGAGTCGCCACCAATTTATTGTGGAAAAATTGGAAACCGTTCGAATACCTCGTGCCACATCAAGACACGAAGTAATGGCATGAACACTAAGAACTCGTTACCCTTAGCATTCTATGCCTAAAATGACTCACGAGATGCCAATGGACACGGATGTCCAGAGATAACTGGAGTAAGGGGCCGGTTGAGGGTACGTATTAGGAAGTTCTTTAATTCGAACACCTAATCCCGCCCGCCTCGATAGCGGCCTCTACTAATGATTAGGAAAATCGTTCATATTTTATATGTCGTCGATGTAATGCATGCAATGCGACAAACATTGATTAATCCTAGCATCTGAAATTAGACTATGTCAATTAACACGCGTTTTAGTAAGCAATTTGGTCGAACTAAATGTTAGATTCAATAAATGTGAATCTCATACAATTAAATCATACATCATAATAATTACGATAAATGAATTACAATAATTAAAATTACAAGGCTTCATTTGATCTCTTTCAAAAGCACGTTCAAAGACGGGATTTCGAAGAAGAAAAGAAAACATAAAATTAAAATTAAAATATGAAAATACGTCAGATTGGAGGTGATAATATGAATAATAGTTGATTTAAACAGTAATTAGGAGCTACGTCAAAGCGAGAAAGAGTTCAGAGGCATAAACCAACCTAGAACAGGCGCAGCATCTGATGCGTCCTCTAGAAGAGGCGCAGCACCTTATGCGTCTGTTCTCGAGCTGGGCTCTGGCTGTGAAGTCAGAATCGCAACACTTGTTATTGTTCGTTGGTAAATTTAAGATGAATTATCGATGTTAGACTTGAATTGAAGTGTTTTAACCGATTATATGTATCTGGGCAACTCATAAAACGAATTAAACGAGGAATTATAGTCGTTTACATGATTATGATTATACGATGAACTCGTGTCGGAAATACAAAAAAGGCGAAGCTTGAGGTTAGATTAAGACGAAAATGGACAAATAAGATTCGGAAGAAAACTTATGTATCAAATTGGGATTCCAGAACCTCGACATGAACAAGTCAAAACCCCAAAGAATCGAAACGACAAAAACCCACAAGTATTGAATTACTCGGGATTAAGGACGAATTAAGCATTGCAATTAAAAGGTAATTCTTAAAACATGATTTATGTACTGAAATAACAAAGAAAACGAAGGAAAATGAAAGAACAAGAAAAGAAAGAAATTTGCAGGAAGTCGAGGAAGAAGAAGAAGAGCAGGAGCATGAGCAGTAAGCAGTAAGCAGCCCCAGGAAGAGGCGCAGCAAGGCTGTGATCCTTCCTGAAGGCGCAGCTGCTGTTGTGTTTCTTCTCGACATCTGACCTCTGCTGTTGTGTAAAAACGGTTTTTAAAGGTGGGTTTTGAATCGGTTTTCGAACGTGCTCTTGATATAGATTTACATTAATTGATACAAAATAAAAGTACAATAGTAAAATGGGATTTACACCCTCAGACTTACATGTTTGACGAAACGAGATTGACGAAAGTTATCGTTTAGTGATTGCTCGACTCGAATATGCGTGGAAAGTGCCCTCGTTAGAGGATTTAGTAGATTGATTAGGTTGATTAAAGATGGAGTTGGTCAAATTGGTCGGTCTATGCAAAGTGACTGGGACTCAGAATGATCTGAGCTTACGTGGTCGATTGATCAAACACGTAGGCGTCGAAAGGTAATAGCGTAGTCTAGAATGGAGAGAGAGAGAGAGAGAGAGAGAGAGAAGGGGCGGAACACTCGCGTGCCAAATATGGAGACCGGAGGCCTCTATTTATACTAAACATATGGAAGCGTTTAGAAATGACACGGATTTGGAAACAAATCATGGAAATATTCTAGAAAAGGCGAAAAGAGGGCAGGAGAAGAGGCGCAGCACGAGCTGCGATCCTTGGAAGAGGCGCAGGACCTGCTGCGTCGTTTTTCCGGTGGTTTCCTCCTCAGCAAGAAAGATTTCCGCGTTTTATTATGGAATTTTGGTAGATTTACACTTCCTTATTCCATGAAACACAATATTAGGGTAGATATTTACTTAAAATATTAAGTTTAATTAGGAATAAATATCCAGCGAATTCTAGAACATTCCGGAACATTCTGACTCGGCATTTAAACGGTTTTTAGAAAATGAAGCGGTTTTTGACCCGGACTCCAAATGAACTCTAATTACTGTCAAAATGACCGTATCGGTGCGTAGATGACGACACAGGGGTTGACTCGAGTGTTTGAGCAATCTCTTGATGATGAACTTACGGACTGTCATAAATCGTTCCGCGTATCAAACATGCGGCCCAATCATCACTGGGTGGTTGGCGGGAGGTGTAGAAATGGGGTATCTACACATACTCAATAGGGGAGGTGTGTATGAGATTAATACTCATAGGTGTGACAACCTGCGATAATGCGAAAAAAATAACTAATAAATTTAAGCGGAAAGTATGGAATTTTAAAAATTCTTATTACTAATTAAAGTTTAACATACGGGAGTCACTAATAAAAATTAAACAAGTGCCACGATAAGCAAACTTAGGTTATTACAAACCAAGTCTAGCAAAAATAGGGGGAAAAGATATCCCACGAATAACAAGTCTAAAGGGCGAGTCTAAGCATAATGATAGACAAAAATCCAACGATCAAGGTACTCGCTAGCTCACACATGTCTTCACCCCATAAATGCACCTACTAATACCTGTCATTCATGTAAACATGAACGCCACAGTCATTGGGGAGTAACTCAAGGTTCTCCCAGCCACACTATATGAAAATGAACATAACAAAGAACTCAAATAATACGAGGTATAATAAATACAGAATACAATTCACTTGAACAAATAAGCATGGGATCATTCATGTTAGAATAATAAGAGAAAGCAAGATAGAATAGAAAATGAGCATGTCATAAGCATATTTAGATAAGTGAAGTAAAGGAAAGAACATAGATACGGTTAGTTAATCACAAGCACGAATTCCAATAACATGTGACATATGCGACTATCCAAATTATATAAAACTAGTACTTAAGTCATGTGAGATAGATAAACAAGTGGTCAATCATCGCAATACATAAAGATGAAAACCATAGCCATTACTTTGAAAATCTTCTAACAAACATTGCACGGGACGTGGCTATTAACGTCACATGCGCACTCATGGCTTGCATCACACCATGAAAACAGGTGGGAGCATCAATCCCGGCGATCATATCGCAACTAGAAGGCTTGCATCTCACCTCTAGTGTCCGATAGGACCAAGACTCTTACATTCAACCACATAAGGCGTAAACTCTCGTGTAGAAAGACATATGCCAATGACCATAATCAAGCAAGACATTTACTTCTCTAAGACTCAATTCCTTCTGGTAAGATAAAGATAATATATACGGTCCTAGTATCAATCTGGCCAGACTCTTGAGAGGTACTTTACCCAATTCGACAAGCGATAAATGTTTCGCATCCAAGACTCGATCGATAGAACGGAAGTCGAGTACTCCGAAATCGGCAAATCGGCACGAAAGAAGCGGAAAGAGCATGAGTGAGTTAACCAAAACTTGGCAGATCGGCAAAAGTAAGGCATAAAGATAATTCAAGCAAGAAGGCATAGCATTATGTCATTTTCACAAGAATACGACTCATTACAAGTAAATGTTCAAGATAAGCATTTCATACTTGAAACTTGATAAAGATTCGCCCATGAACAAGTAAGAACTCATATGTGGAGTATATATAATACAATTTCAATCTTATATAACTTGAATAAACCTTATATTTCATATTTATATGTCGTTTGAGCTTAAAATGGAACAAGTGATAACAAATAACTTAAGTGATACGAAACAAATGGCAAAATGTAAACAAATGAATGAGGACTCGCCTGTGAAGTATATAGCGTCATTTCATATCATTCTAACACGAGTGGGAATTTACTTCATCTTTATAAGTTATTTGAATTAGATCATTCATGCTTGAGATATGATAAATAAATGAAAATGAATACATTATAACCCGCATATATAATATGCTACGTCATTTCATGAGATTATAACATGAGTAACCAATTTATTTCTCATTTAAATCTCATTTGTATAAAGTATAAATAAACGATAACAAATGAATTACATTATATAAAACATGAGGCAAGACGTATATAATTCAAATATGAAACAAGAATAAACACGAATGAGGAGTCATGAAACACGAGAATGAGCAGCCATAACGGCTCAAAGACCGCCCGGCAACACCATAAAAGCCACTAATAAATGGCCTGAAAACCGCTCAGTCCTACAACAAGGACCACCATAGAGGACCCAGAACAGAGCTGTCATGCCGGTGGGGTAGGGTGGTTGCCGGCCGGTACCGGTGAAACGGGTAGGGGTCGTGGTTGTGAACAGGTCTGTCCCGGTGGGACTCTGTGTATACCGGCCGTTACGGGTTCCTTCATACGGGTGGGATGGTAACTGGTACCGGTGGGACAAGGCATGGGACACAAAGCAAAGATCCCTGGACTCCAATATGGCCTGGACGGCTCCTGTACCGGCGCGATGGCTGGGAATTTGGGGGAGGGGGGGGGGAAGGAGGATAGCGGGATGCAATAAGGGACGATGGAAGTGAAACAATTTGACATGTGACGAGTTTGGACGATCCTAAATAAGTCGGGACTTGTTCTAAACTCGTTCCATTCTTATAAAACTTTTATGAGACAGTTTTATAAATGCATTTTGCCATCCAATTTAAAATATAAAACATTTTTAAAATGAAATTCTCCAATAAATTTGAACATGTAATAAAATGAGGGAGTTCACATAATTTCAGACGGAAATTTCTAAACTAATGATGGCTCATCCAACTTCACCCACATAGTTCCAAAACCCAAAATCCCAACACCAATTTCACCATACCATCTAAGACAAGTAACTTTGGTCACACAAGAGACGGAAAATCAATTGTTTACATTTTAAAGTTTCCACCTTTCACTAATGAAAAAGCCCCTATTGCGTCAGTTGTAGAGGGCCTTTTGTGTCTGTTTTTGACTGATGTATATCGAGGGGTCGTATTTGATATGCGTCATTTGTGGAACCGACGCAAAAAGTTTAAAATTTGCATCAGTTATGTCTTAAAAACCGATGCAAAAAAGCACCATTTGTGTCAGTTCTATGGTTAGAACTGACGCAATAAATATGTACAACTGACGCAAATAGTTATTATTTGCGTCAGTTCTTCTTAAAACTTATGCATTTTCTGTATTTTTTTGTGTCATTTGTTACAAGAACTGGTGCATTTGATATTTTGTTTTAGCGAAAATTTGTTTCCCTCATTTGCTTCATTTCATTCAAGAACCGACACAATTTATTAATGTATTTTTTTATATATATAAATTTGCTACCGAAATTTCGGCACCACCTCCCATAAAACTGACAATCTGAATACCAAAACTTGAAAACGTGCAACAAAAAATCCAACCAACCACTAATACATCACATGTAAAACAACATTACATTTCATTCAACCAAACAATTTCCGAATACAATCCAATGAAATAATCCACAAACGTTTTAGCTACTAAGCTAATCTATCCTAAATGTTCTCTAAATATGTAGTAAACTCACATAAAACTATATATCAATCCAAACTCGATGCCGCAAAATAGATAGACATAATTATATCTTTATAGTACCACAATTACAGATTATGGTTTACCCAAGAAACATCTATGCAATTAGCTCCAACTGAAGCAACCATATACAATGCTCTACTCCTTTGTTGCGTATCTTCGCATCCTCGAGTCTGAGCATAATCTGCAATAAGAAGGGAAATAGCACCCATATTTACATATAGAAAGGCTAGCTAGCAACATAAGTTTGCAATTAAGAAAGTAGTATTTCTGTAGTAGTCAACGTACCAACAATATTTACATATAGAAAGGCAGACAAAACTTGGGATAGATGTGTGAGAGCACCCTCTTTAAGTAGTAGGAGGCCCGAGCACATGGTCACGAGATGTATCTCAAATCGAAGGTGGTAAATAATACCACATAGGATACATACCTCGGGTATAATCCTATCCTTTTTTGCCCCTCCATGGTCACGAGATGTGTCTCAAATCGAAGGTGGTAAATAAAAACCTTAATGAACACGAGCTGAAAAATGAGATGACTAATCGACAAACCCAAACAATATCAATTAGAAAGCACGCAAAATGGCTTCAACAATTAAGTGTCTCTATCTTGATATGTACTCATGTCTGATAAGAAGCAAAGTACACAAAGTTGTGAGCCTGTATAGTATATGATTATAAAATTATGTTTACCAAGGTCGTCACACTAACAAAAAATATACAAGCTTCCCAACACACCAGCTCATAAGCGTAAGAGTACTGATGAGAGTATATGGAGTACCACTAGAATTGTATGCAAGAGGTGTGAAAGAATGAGACAAGTAATTAGGATGGGACAGAGGGAGTATTAGGCAGTATAAAACTATCTTGGTATATCCAAATAATAGTTTGTCTTTTTTAATATTTGTGATGAGTATTTTAATAATAGGCAAACAAGTAGTTGGGACAGGACGGAGGGAGTATTAGGCAGTATAAAAGCATCGTACTAAAGCTTTTCACTAAAAAGCTTTTAGAGGAATTTATTGACAAATCAGGATAAAAAACAAAACACATTTGTAATACTATACGACATGAAACAGATGTAGGGACCATGTATCAGACATGAACACATTTGTTGCAGTGACCATGTATCAGATATGAACTAGCAGAAACAGATGCAGGATTGAAGGAAGTGTACTTGTGTGCAGGGGCAGATTAGAGGAAGGTTAAAAGGACTTAAGATTAAAACAAATGGGATGGGAATCAGGGAATGGGTAGAAGGATTATAATTGCTTTTTATTTGTTTCTTATCCTTTGTTTGAAGTAAGTTGTAATAGTTTGTTTTTCTACTGAAAGCGTACCTTTCCCCAAAAAAAAAATACTATATGACATTCAAAGCAAGCCACGATTCTGTAGTAACACATTATTGGGAGAGGGGAATACTGTGAAGCATTAAAATACAAGTACCTCATTATCGGCATTATCAGATTGTTCATCAAAGCTACCTTCGTGGGAACTATAATCGCTAGAGTCAAGATCACTTGAGTTTATGTAATCTGAAGCTTAATGTGTTGACAAAAATATAGAGAATCCAGTTTCATTTTTCGTAGCAATATTTCTATGCTACACCTGAGAATGCAAATGTAGAGAATCAAATTATTAGGTCCAAGCTATAATAAATTAACTGATACACCTGAGAATGCAAATGATCATGTCAACACTAGCGCGGGAAATTCAAATGCTGATGAGTCTAGGCGACTAAGGTCCGCGACTGACGTTTGGCGACTGATTTCAGTCGCCAAATTGATTTTGGCGACTGATTTCAGTCGCCAAAATCAGTCGCCTGTTTTAATTCTTTTTGTAGTGTAGTGTCAAGCAATGCGAACTACTCATGTGAACACTAAAGCTTATTTCTTTTTCATCTATTTGGCATTACTTGCTATATTACTCATTTGTTTCTTATTTCAATGCTAAAGAAATCCAAGGTGTATCATTAACATTGAGATAGGCAGAGTGCAGAAGCAAGTTTGCGCCATACCAGGAAACCGAGCATTGCTAAGCATAATATGGTTCTTTCAATCGTCAGATGTTTGTTATGTTCTCACGACTCACCCGTAGATCCGATGCTTCTGATTGTTAAAGTACAAGTTAGCTGACAAAGAAAGATGTGAATAGAATATATATTTACCAGTGCCATGTAGCTTGTAAACCTCTCACTGCCAAGGTCCCAATAATAATACTCCTTCAGTTGAGAAGGCTTCAACTGGCTAGTTTAGTAATTTAGGGAAGAATAAGGGAACAATTTGGAGATGGAAAGTTTTGTTTCCTAGGTAATAGGCAAATTAGGGTACAAATCTGAGGAGAAGAGACGCGAAAACACGGTAGTTGGCAGGGGCGGACCCACACTATAGTGAGGTGTAGCAAATGCTACACCAAAGAAAAAATCCCATATAATGGAAAAAACTGCTACACCAAAAAAAAAATCCCGTATCTTTTATCACTCTTTCTCCAATCAGTTAATCAATTCCTAAATTATCTCACCCATATTCCTAAAAATCTGGTGAATGAATTCATTAATTACGTTGAATTCTCACCTCTATCAAAATATAATCTCTACAACTTCCTTTTTTATCTTTAATTACCAAATGAACAATATCACTTTTAATTTGGGGATAATTTTAATACATTTTCAATTTACTCTCAAAATTCTTAGTTTCAAACCCAAATCAGTATGGCGGATGATCCGACCTCGAGCATCACTGGAGCACCGCTTCTTCAGACGTCTGACTCGCCGTCGACAATCGGACCACAGCCGCATCGCCCCATCACCACAAATCCGCCAGGTAATTTTAATTTCTACCTCTTATTTGTCATGTTGCCCTTTTTAGCAATTCAATTTCATTTGTACTATACAGTGAAGAGTTTGATTGAATGATTGTTGATTTCAGGGGCGGGCCCACACTATAGTGAGGTGTAGCAAATGCTACACCAAAAAAAAAACTCCCTTATAATGGAAAAAACTGCTACACCAAAAAAAAATCCCGTATCTTTTATCACTCTTTCTCCAATCAGTTAATCAATTCCTAAATTATCTCACCCATATTCCTAAAAATCTGGTGAATGAATTCATTAATTACGTTGAATTCTCACCTCTATCAAAATATAATCTCTACAACTTCCTTTTTGATCTTTAATTACCAAATGAACAATATCACTTTTAATTTGGTGAAAATTTTCATACCTTTTCAATTTACTCTCAAATTTCTTAGTTTCAAACCCAAATCAGTATGGCGGATGATCCGACCTCGAGCATCACTGGAGCACCGCTTCTTCAGACGTCTGACTCGCCGTCGACAATCGGACCACAGCCGCATCGCCCCATCACCACAAATCCGCCAGGTAATTTTAATTTCTACCTCTTATTTGTCATGTTGCCCTTTTTAGCAATTCAATTTCATTTGTACTATACAGTGAAGAGTTTGATTGAATGATTGTTGATTTACAATGATACAATGTCGAATTGTCGACTGTCCTAGTAAACTATTAATCAGTAATGGGTTCATTAAAATGATGGTTACTTTTTGCAATTTAAGTAATTGGTTAATTGATGAAAATTGTAGTGCAAATTGAAACTGGTGGAATTCGGATTTGGGATTTTGGGTACAAGACAAAACGTTGCCGAGTGAAAATTGATGAAATTGCAGACTGTTCATTACTTTCTTTGTATTAGTAGTGGAAGTATCAAGTAGCTTTTTAAGTACTCTGTATTCCGTAAGATACTAAGATGGTAGATTGCTTATTTGATTAGTAACTTGTTTTGGAATCTTGTGACAAATCTAATCTTCGTAAGTCTTGTTTAAGACGGACACTATTCGTCTTAAACTTAAAGACGGGTAAAATACTAATCACATGACACATGGTGGTAAATAAACACAATTTTTGACATTTTTATGGCAACAAGTGGGGTAATTTAAGCCGTCTTAAACTTATGACGGATAGTACCGTCTTAAATGAGAATATAGTGAAGAGTTTTGGTGAATTTCTGACATTTACAATGTAGACATGTAATAATGGGTTTATTTTTACTAAACAGTGAAAAGTTTTGGTGAATTTCTTTTTTTCTAATATTTGAACTTTCAGTAATCAGTAGATTAATTGCACATTATTTGACATATGACTCTAGATTCTAAATCCAAAAGAACAAGAGATGGAGTAATTACAAGTTTTTTCTCGAAAAAGGTTTCCAAATCAAACGAAGAATCAACTCTATCGAGTGGCCAGAGTTCTTCGCCACTTAATGCTAATACTCAAGAAGGTGAAACTCATGAAAGAGGTAATTCAAACCCTACATCACAACCTTCTATTGTACTAAGATTAAGTGAAACTGAGATTGCATCGCTTCCACATGATCCGGGATTGAGGAAAAGAATATCAGATTATCATCCTAATGATAAGGAAATAGTCCAAAGAGAATATATTCGTAGAGGTCCTTGTCAACCTAAAGATTATGATTTTCCTCAAAAACTTATGGGCAAGGCACAACGAAAGTTTAAGACTGAGTGGTTTAATAATTTTGAGTCTTGGCTCGAATATAGTCAAACGAAAGATGCTGCCTTTTGTTTTGTTTGTTATCTTTTCAAAAAAGATAATGCCGTAGGAGGTGATGCCTTTGTTAGTGATGGATTTAAAACTTGGAGTAGAACTGATGCCTTTAATAACCATGTTGGTAATCACAAGAGCGCTCACAATAATGCTATGAGAGATCTTGATAATTTCAAGAAGCAAAAATATTCCATAGTATCAAGGTTTGAAAATCATTCTACCGCAACTAAAAGTGCATACCTTACTCGTTTAGAAGCTTCTATTAAAACTACAAGGTTTCTTTTACTACAAGGATTGTCATTTCGTGGTCATAATGAAAAAGGGACTTCATTGAATAGGGGCAACTTTATTGAGCTTTTGAAATTTCTTGCACAACATGATCAAAATATAGCAAAAGTTGTCTTAGAAAATGCTCCTAAAAATTGCATATTGGCATCTTCTAAAATTCAAAAACAAATTGTTAATGCTTGTGCAATGGAGACAACTATGAAGATCGTGAAAGAACTTGATGGTGATTTTTTTGGTATTCTCGCTGATGAGTCGGCTGATATAGCTGATAAAGGACAAATGGCTCTTTGTTTAAGATTCGTTGATAAAAAAGGACAGGTGAAAGAGAGGTTTTTTGGTATTGTGCACGTAGGTGACACTACGTCCTTAACATTGAAAGAAGCTATTTATGAGTTACTTAAGAAATATTCTCTAACTTTTTCGAAAGTTCGGGGTCAAGGTTATGATGGTGCTAGTAATATGAAAGGTTCAACTAATGGGCTCAAAACTTTAATTTTGAATGAATCTCCAAGTGCGTACTATGTTCATTGTTTTGCTCATCAACTCCAATTAATACTTGTTGCTGTTGCTAAAAAGAATTATGATTGTAGTTGGTTGTTTGAAACACTTGCAAATTTGTTGAATTTGGTTGGAAGTTCACCCAAGCGAAAAGAAATTCTTAAAGAAAGACAAGTTGAACAGATGTTGAAAGAAATTGAGGTAGGAGAAATTGAATCAGGAAGTGGTTTAAATCAAGAGTTTGGATTGAGCAGACCAGGTGATACTCGATGGCATTCTCATTTTAAAACAATCTTGCGTGTGCTTACTATGTACTCTTCCATCCTTGATGCAATTGATACAATTGGAGAGATTACAAGTGGGGCTGACACTGTAAAGGCAGAGTCCATTTCTTATGCTTTGAGGACGTTTGATTTTATATTTGTTGCTCAATTAATGGTGACTATTTTTGGGGTAACAAATGAATTAAACATTGCATTGCAAAAAAAAGAGCAAGATATTGTGAATGCTGTAAAGCTTGTGGATGTGACAAAAGGCTCTTTGCAAAGGATAAGAGATAATGGATGGGATGCTCACTTGGAAAAGGTTAGTACATTTTGCTTTAAGAATGGCATTGATATTCCTAATATGGATGATTTGTATGTTATTCCAGGAAGACATAGACGTGGTCGAAGAGAAGTAACTAATCTTCAACATTTTCGAGGTGAGGTTTTCTTAAGCGTTATTGATCAAATTTTGTCGAAGTTTAACGATCGATTTAACGAGAAAAGTAAAGAACTGCTGGTATGTATGTCTTGCTTTAATCCTCAAAATCGATTTGCTTCTTTTGATACGAAGAAGCTCCTTGAACTTGTCGAGTTCTACCCTTGTGAATTTTCTCGTAAAGATTTGTTGTATTTTGAATATCAACTTGATACCTTCAAGTATGATGTTCAAAATGACGATAGATTTTGGAATCTCAAAACTCTTAATGAACTCTCCATGAAACTTGTTGAAGCAATGAAGCATCTGACTCATTCAAAGGTTTACATGCTTTTAAAGCTTGTGTTGGTTCTTCCGGTGGCAACCGCGACTGTGGAAAGGGCATTTTCAGCTATGTCATTTATCAAAAATAGATTGCGTAATAGCATGGGCGATCAATACCTAAATGATTGTTTGGTTACTTTTCTAGAACGTGATGTATTTATGAATGTGACAGATGATGAAATTGTAAAGCAATTTTTAGATATGCGAACTCGTCGAATAGTGTAGAAATAGTTTAATCTTTATTGTAATTGACATTTTTTTTTAATATTATCAATATTAGAATTTTGCTACACCGAATGAAAAATCCTGGGTTCGCTTCTGGTTGATTTACAATGATACAATGTCGAATTGTCGACTGTCCTAGTAAACTAGTAATCAGTAATGGGTTCATTAAAATGATGGTTACTTTTTGCAATTTAAGTAATTGGTTAATTGATGAAAATTGTAGTGCAAATTGAAACTGGTGGAATTCGGATTTGGGATTTTGGGTACAAGACAAAACGTTGCCGAGTGAAAATTGATGAAATTGCAGACTGTTCATTACTTTCTTTGTATTAGTAGTGGAAGTATCAAGTAGCTTTTTAAGTACTCCGTATTCCGTAAGATACTAAGATGGTAGATTGCTTATTTGATTAGTAACTTGTTTTGGAATCTTGTGACAAATCTAATCTTCGTAAGTCTTGTTTAAGACGGACACTATTCGTCTTAAACTTAAAGACGGGTAAAATACTAATCACATGACACATGGTGGTAAATAAACACAATTTTTGACATTTTCATGGCAACAAGTGGGGTAATTTAAGCCGTCTTAAACTTATGACGGATAGTACCGTCTTAAATGAGAATATAGTGAAGAGTTTTGGTGAATTTCTGACATTTACAATGTAGACATGTAATAATGGGTTTATTTTTACTAAACAGTGAAAAGTTTTGGTGAATTTCTTTTTTAATATTTGAACTTTCATGTCGTAGATTAATTGCACATTATTTGACATATGACTCTAGATTCTAAATCCAAAAGAACAAGAGATGGAGTAATTACAAGTTTTTTCTCGAAAAAGGTTTCCAAATCAAACGAAGAATCAACTCTATAGAGTGGCCAGAGTTCTTCGCCACTTAATGCTAATACTCAAGAAGGTGAAACTCATGAGAGAGGTAATTCAAACCCTACATCACAACCTTCTATTGTACTAAGATTAAGTGAAACTGAGATTGCATCGCTTCCACATGATCCGGGATTGAGGAAAAGAATATCAGATTATCATCCTAATGATAAGGAAATAGTCCAAAGAGAATATATTCGTAGAGGTCCTTGTCAACCTAAAGATTATGATTTTCCTCAAAAACTTATAGGCAAGGCACAACGAAAGTTTAAAAATTTGAGTGGTTTAATAATTTTGAGTCTTGGCTCGAATATAGTCAAACGAAAGATGCTGCCTTTTGTTTTGTTTGTTATCTTTTCAAAAAAGATAATGCCGTAGGAGGTGATGCCTTTGTTAGTGATGGATTTAAAACTTGGAGTAGAACTGATGCCTTTAATAACCATGTTGGTAATCACAAGAGCGCTCACAATAATGCTATGAGAGATCTTGATAATTTCAAGAAGCAAAAATATTCCATAGTATCAAGGTTTGAAAATCATTCTACCGCAACTAAAAGTGCATACCTTACTCGTTTAGAAGCTTCTATTAAAACTACAAGGTTTCTTTTACTACAAGGATTGTCATTTCGTGGTCATAATGAAAAAGGGACTTCATTGAATAGGGGCAACTTTATTGAGCTTTTGAAATTTCTTGCACAACATGATCAAAATATAGCAAAAGTTGTCTTAGAAAATGCTCCTAAAAATTGCATATTGGCATCTTCTAAAATTCAAAAACAAATTGTTAATGCTTGTGCAATGGAGACAACTATGAAGATCGTGAAAGAACTTGATGGTGATTTTTTTGGTATTCTCGATGAGTCGGATATAGGCGATAAAGGACAAATGGCTCTTTGTTTAAGATTCGTTGATAAAAAAGGACAGGTGAAAGAGAGGTTTTTTGGTATTGTGCACGTAGGTGACACTACGTCCTTAACATTGAAAGAAGCTATTTATGAGTTACTTAAGAAATATTCTCTAACTTTTTCGAAAGTTCGGGGTCAAGGTTATGATGGTGCTAGTAATATGAAAGGTTCAACTAATGGGCTCAAAATTTTAATTTTGAATGAATCTCCAAGTGCGTACTATGTTCATTGTTTTGCTCATCAACTCCAATTAATACTTGTTGTTGTTGCTAAAAAGAATTATGATTGTAGTTGGTTGTTTGAAACACTTGCAAATTTGTTGAATTCTGTTGGAAGTTCACCCAAGCGAAAAGAAATTCTTAAAGAAAGACAAGTTGAACAGATGTTGAAAGAAATTGAGGTAGGAGAAATTGAATCAGGAAGTGGTTTAAATCAAGAGTTTGGATTGAGCAGACCAGGTGATACTCGATGGCATTCTCATTTTAAAACAATCTTGCGTGTGCTTACTATGTACTCTTCCATCCTTGATGCAATTGATACAATTGGAGAGATTACAAGTGGGGCGACAATCTTTGTAAAGCAGAGTCCATTTCTTATGCTTTGAGGACGTTTGATTTTGTATTTGTTGCTCAATTAATGGTGACTATTTTTGGGGTAACAAATGAATTAAACATTGCATTGCAAAAAAAAGAGCAAGATATTGTGAATCTTTGTAAAGCTTGTGGATGTGACAAAAGGCTCTTTGCAAAGGATAAGAGATAATGGATGGGATGCTCACTTGGAAAAGGTTAGTACATTTTGCTTTAAGAATGGCATTGATATTCCTAATATGGATGATTTGTATGTTATTCCAGGAAGACATAGACGTGGTCGAAGAGAAGTAACTAATCTTCAACATTTTCGAGGTGAGGTTTTCTTAAGCGTTATTGATCAAATTTTGTCGAAGTTTAACGATCGATTTAACGAGAAAAGTAAAGAACTGCTGGTATGTATGTCTTGCTTTAATCCTCAAAATCGATTTGCTTCTTTTGATACGAAGAAGCTCCTTGAACTTGTCGAGTTCTACCCTTGTGAATTTTCTCGTAAAGATTTGTTGTATTTTGAATATCAACTTGATACCTTCAAGTATGATGTTCAAAATGACGATAGATTTTGGAATCTCAAAACTCTTAATGAACTCTCCATGAAACTTGTTGAAGCAATGAAGCATCTGACTCATTCAAAGGTTTACATGCTTTTAAAGCTTGTGTTGGTTCTTCCGGTGGCAACCGCGACTGTGGAAAGGGCATTTTCAGCTATGTCATTTATCAAAAATAGATTGCGTAATAGCATGGGCGATCAATACCTAAATGATTGTTTGGTTACTTTTCTAGAACGTGATGTATTTATGAATGTGACAGATGATGAAATTGTAAAGCAATTTTTAGATATGCGAACTCGTCGAATAGTGTAGAAATAGTTTAATCTTTATTGTAATTGACATTTTTTTTTTAATATTATCAATATTAGAATTTTGCTACACCGAATGAAAAATCCTGGGTTCGTCCCTGGTAGTTGGTAGCATAGTGACCCGTCGTTGTGCGCTATAGATGGTGGTGCGAAGTGGACGGTGGTGGCTGGCCGCCTTGGCGACGCGGTGGATTGAGAGGGTGTGAGACTGTGAGGGATGACGAAGATAGTGAGAAATAATGAAACGAAATTAGGGATTTGGAGTTTGTATATTTGACAGGGATGACTGAATGAGGGTTTTTTTTTAATTAATATCATTTGCATCGGCTTTAGAAGCAATTGATGTAAAAAAACAACATCAAATACGTCAGTTTTATACCATAACTGATGTATTTGATCAAATACATCGGTTTTGGTGAGAAGCGATGCATTTTATTCGTCAGTTTCTTCCAAGAACCGACGCATTAAGCTTATCTATAGGGCGAAATTGCATTCCCACCAGAAGTGAGTACTTTTTGCGTCGTGTTTTTTAAAATCGACGTAATTCAATTGACGCAATAGGGGTTTTTTCTGCTAGTGTTTTCTTAAACATTTGTAACTCAAACAAGTTACAAACTAGTGAATTTAAACCATAATTAACCATTAAATTGGCATGGATAAGAGGGTTTATGTACTCAATCAACATGTAAGCAAACATATGGTCACAAGATGGAAACTTTCAACAATCACACATATCATCTTTCACAAATACACAATAAACATGAAAATCATACAAAGATACATACTTTAACATTTATATGAGTAAAAATTCGACAACTAAACACACAAAAATTGACATAATATCGAGTAACATATCACGGTTACCTTATTAAGCCCTTAATCTCTAATGAAATCGTCTAACTTGCGAGAATTCACTTCCAGGTCAACTAATCCTTCTCCTAAACATAAGAAAACACAAATTAAGACTAAGAATCAAAATTAGAAAAGGGCACCGAATGGAAAACGGGTCGGCAAGCCTACATATGGAGGAAAGTCGGTTCCTGTCTTACCTAGAAAGATGGAGGACGGAAAGAGGAAGATTTTGGCGTGAAAAACACTTGATTCGGATGAGATATGAATGAGTTTTGAAGTTTGTAAGACAAATATGTAAAAATGGTGATTGAGATGTTTGGTGGGTGAATAGTGTGCTGAGATTTTTTAGGGAGAAGGGGATGTTAGGGTTTAGTAATGCGTTTGGGTGGAGGGGAGAGGCCCAACAACAAGTATAGACCCAACGACTCAAATTGAGTCGGAATTGACTAAGAACACGACTTAAAACTAGCTACACATCCTAAATGGCCAAGATGGTCTATTATTATTATTATTATTATCATTATTATCATTATTATTATTATTATTATTATTATTATTATTATTATTATTATTATTATTATTATTATTATTATTATTATTATTATTATTATTATTATTATTATTACTACTAGTATTGGTGCCCGGCTACGCCCGGGCTACCTTTATTTACCAATAATTTTTTTTTCAATTAAATAAAACTATTTTAAAGTTGCATAACTCATAAATTTATCTTTAATATATTTTTCTATGTCATATCTTAAAATTACGATGAAATAAATTATGAGACAAATTCACTATTTCCGCTATTAATATTTTACTTAAATCGATTAGTTAGCTAATTGTTCATATATGCTTTCTTTTGTTGTTAGTATTGTTACTTTTATTACATTCGTTATTACTACGGTTACTTTCACTACTCCCACCGTAATTACTGTTACTTTCACTACTGCCGCGTGAATATTGATGATTTCACTACTCCCGTTGTTGCTTCTATTACTTTCACTACTCCCCTGGCTAATATAGTTACTCTGACTATTCAAATGAGTGATTACTAATATATTATTGTATCCAATGTTACTACAATTATTTTCACTACTAACATAATTACTTTTTTGAAGGTTACCCATCTGTAGTAGATAGGTTGATAAGTCTAACATAATTACTTTTACTATCTAGCCCTACAATTGTGAGAGGTTATATATTTATATAAATATATTAAATATATACATTAAACTAAATCGAAATAATTATAGAATATTATATCTTTTGGAAATCTAGCTTGATTTATTTACCTTTTAATAGTTTCCAAAATATAACCTACTTATATTATATTTGATGATACTAATTAATAACATAAGTGAGGCATGTTTATTTTAAGGAAAATCTTCATATTTTGATTCTCTAAATTTATACTTCAACCAAAACTATATAATATTTACATTGAAGTCCCTTGATCGGGTCCATCACACTGTTATCAATTAAAAACTATATAGTATAATTAAGTTGTATAGATTTATTTAATGACATTGAAGTCCCTTGGTTTCTGTAATATTTTTATTTTCAATGAGATAAACTATGTTGGAGTTGTCTAACTCACACGTTTACTATTTGTAATATATTTTTTCTACGGCATATCTTGTAATTATGATGAAATGTAAAATTTATTTTCAAATTATGAGACACGTTCGCTACCCCGTTATTAATATTATTACTTTCACGACATTCTTTCTTAATATCATTACGTTCACTACTCTCGTGGTTACTATTGTTTCTTTTACTAATTCCTCTATTTTTTTCCTGTTAAATTCATTATTCCCGTTAATTTTATCCGGCCTACATTTAAATAAATAAAATATTTCCTTAAGTCGATTGGTTATTTAATTGTTTATACTTTTTCTCATTGTTACCACTGTTACTTTCACTACTCCCACTATCATTATTATAATTGTCACTACTCCCACATTAATACCGTTAGTTTTATTAATCTCGTTGTTGCTACTATTACTTTTACAACATTTAATTTAATGTATAATTCTATGATGATACTAATTAATTCCATAAGTGGGGCATGTTAATTTTAAGGAAAATCACTATATTCTTGTGTTTTCTAAATTTAATTACTTTAATTTAATGTAATTTCCATAAATATTCTTCATCAAGGCATCTTGATATTATACTTTTAACCAAAACTATATAATATTTACATTGAGATCCCTTTATCAGGTCCATCACACGGTGCTATCGATTTAAAACTATATAGTATAATTAATTTGTATAAATTTCTTTAATTACATTGAAGTCCCTTGGTTTCTGGAATTAATATATAGTATTGATAGTATTGATTATTATTATTATTATTATTATTATTATTATTATTATTATTATTATTATTATTATTATTATTATTATTATTATTATTATTTTAAAGGTTGCGCGCAGCTTTCATTAAAAGAAAAATAAAGGTTTACATAAAATTGGTGGGGAGCCGAGAGACAATATGGGCTCCCACACCCTCATTATTATTATTATTATTATTATTATTATTATTATTATTATTATTATTATTATTATTATTATTATTATTATTATTATTATTATTATTATTATTATTATTATTATTATTATTATTATTATTATTATTATTATTATTATTATTATTATTATTATTATTATTATTATTATTATTATTATTATTATTATTATTATTATTATTATTTTAAAGGTTATGCGTTGTGACTTTCATTAAAAGAAAAATAAAGGTTTACATAAAATTGGTGGGGAGCCGAGAGACAATATGGGCTCCCACACCCTTATTATTATTATTATTATTATTATTATTATTATTATTATTATTATTATTATTATTATTATTATTATTATTATTATTATTATTATTATTATTATTATTATTATTATTATTATTATTTTATTTTATTTTATTTTATTTTATTTTATTTTATTTTTTAAAAAAAAACACACTCTTTTATTAATCAATCAAAAGTTTACAAGAAATTGGTGGACAGCCGAGATACAATCTGGGCGCTCACTCCCTTAGCAATAGCAAAGCTAAGTATAGTAAAACTAAAAGCAGCAGCGCGAGCACCGGCATCCTTGGACACAGAAAATTTCTGAATCCACTTGAGTAAGGCAACGACATCTGCCCCAACTCCCCCAAAGAAGAGAAAGAAAAGGGTAAGAATCCATAACCAACTGCCTCACACAAGCTCTGATATTTAGCACATTTGCGCTGAGCCACATCAACTACCACGCGTCCGGGCATAAAGTCAGACATCCCGGACTGAGTCAAAGGAGATGATCCAGTCAAATCCACACACACATCCCGTCCTCTGTCCCAAGAATAAAGCAAAAGATCCGTCGGACGCAGGGGTCTATCATGCCCATCGATCAAACCAACATCCACCTCCTTACTAACAGAGATCCCAGAACGGAAGCAGATGTCAGAAAGGGTGTCCGTGAACAAGGTTATGTCGATGCTTGATACCAACAGTACTAGCACACGACACAGCATGATCTCCGTAGATATCCCTATCAAAGACCCGAGAACAAGCAGAACAAGGTCAAGGCACAGAAAACAAAGGAATACCCAGTCGATAACTAAGCACACATCTATAAGTCATCCCGTTCATAATCTGCCCTAACCCAGAAATAGGAACTGCCTGAAGCCAATCAAAAGTGTGGGAACCATGCTGACACGGCATTATTATTATTATTATTATTATTATTATTATTATTATTATTATTATTATTATTATTATTATTACTATTATTATTATTATTATAAAGCAACTTTTTAATAAAAAGGATTTAAAATATAAATAAAATTACATAAATATACATAAATTAATAAAATGACTAACTAAGTTAATTCCAATATGGGAATTTCGCGGGTGTTACAATAGGTATCAATTTTTTTTTTAAAAAAAAAAAAAAAAACTTATATGGAATATTGTAAATGAATTGTTTTTATATTTATTTGATCAAATCTTTATTTACATGATTTTACAATATTAAAAATAATTATTTTAAAATTTGCATTTTAGATTTTTATTTATTTTTTATTTTTTAAACTTTGATCAAGCTCAACCCGATTCCACACAAAACTGAAACAACCCAACATTTGAGGAATCAAGTTTCAAACTCATGCCGCTCGGATATGATTTCTGATTTCAAATCCATACACACGCGCGAAACAAACACCCTCTAATTCAATTAAGTTTCTTTCCTTGTTTATTTTAACTTTGATTAGTATATATAGTTTACTAACGTTTAATAGTCTCTTTTGGGGGTGTAGAGATTAGTAATATTTTCATTCGTTGCAATTGGACCTGAATCTTTGGTAATTTTTTACCGTTTTATTTAGCGGCGATTAGGACATGCCGAAGACCTTGTCTTCTGATATGTTTAAGCTTCCATCCCACAAACCATAACAGGATAGTACACCGCATACTATAATAGCCGAAGTCTATGAAGACACGTGATAAAGTCGATCTTAGCTACTTTGCACAATACATGGACCACAAATTCTCATTTAAGATAGAAATATCCGGACTAAAGTGTAAATACTCAACTTCGTTAATTGAAATGCCCACATAATGCTAAATTGGACCAAATGTTTAAAATCTACATCTACAATAAGCTAAAATCTGGCAACAAGTTTAGTTTCTGAAACTCTCTAACTACAAATTTGATAATAAATAGTATAATACAAAATATACGTACAGCATGGCCTTTTAGCTCAGTAGTTTAGAGCATTGTGCTAATAACGTGGAAGTCGCAGGTTCGAGATCTGCATAGGCCAATTTCTTTTTTGGTTTCTTTGGAGCGTCGTAGAAAATTTTGATTGATACGGCTCTTCGTGGTGGAATCAGTTTTGTATTATGATGAGCATGAGAATGACTTATGGATATGGCCTATGGGCTGATCAAACTTCAAATTTCACACACATGCAGCAAAAGAAGAAATCAGATCAACAAAATTTGCTAATGGTACGTACATCAATTTTTGTACACCAACATTATTGGTATTCAACAAAACGCAATGGGTATGTAATGGCAAGTCAGAATAATTGTTCCGTGCACCATGAGTCTATGACATTCAATCGGTTATCAATAGGTATACAAAATTAACAACAAATGATTTTGGGATCGGCTAAGTTAAGTCAATTCTATAGACTCGTTATCAGAGGAATAATCAACTGGTATACTGTTGAGATTATTTTGTACAAATAATTCAATACGTTCTTTGTCCTTCTCGAGGAGATCCATTTACAAGTTATGTCCTGACATTCCAATTTGCTTTGGTATGTTGCACAAAAATTTATATAAGACGGTCTTACTTGGAAAGTACATGGAAAGCACGGTGAAACTTGAAACCGGAAACTACCTTCCATTCTTCTTCTTTCAAGTGATCTTGTTAAAGTCAACAAGAGGTTGAGATTCACTCGATCTGCTAGGCAAGAAAGCCTCCCTTTCGGAAACTTGAAGACTTGACCAAATTTTGACAAAAGAAAGCCACAAAAAGGGTGAAGCGCAAAAGGCGTAGCCAAATACTGCAAGCGCCCTCACAATTCCGTCCTTATGCCAAGGATACACCATCACCATCAGCACCCCAAATATTGCAAGACACGGTGTTATTACCGGCGATATTGGTAATGTGAAGGTGTTAATCACTATGGAAGAAAGCGCAAATGAGCCTAACAAGTAAAGGGTCCACCCGGCTAAGGGGTGAACTGTCTGAGGGATTATGTAGAAGGGAATTATATAGGCTGCAATAATAGACGCCAATGCTAGTAATTTGAGACCGGTGTTGTATACAGCACCACACCTGTCTAAACGCCGATAGCAAAACTTGGGAACGTATGGTCGGGGTAAACAGGTTATAGCTATGATTCCTACATATAGAACCACCAACAAGAGCACCATAGGTATTTCTGCATTATACCTGCCAAAATGAATGTTGTTTATCAGGAATGAAAGTCATGGTTTCAACATGCGTACATGCCACAACTCGCAGCAAGCCAACAACTGTAACCAAAGTTTAGCAAGCTGCTATATATATTGTATAGAACTTACCCAAGAGTGTTGCGACGTTGTTCATGCCATGAGAAACCAAGAGGGAGTGTAGGCCACGACCACCAATACCACGGCTTCATCCACACTGCTCCGGGGAAGGTAATCACACTGTTTGGTCCACAGGGTACATTCCACCTAAGTTTAAGGTCTGCAACAATCTTAAGTTGTCAGGGACAACAAATCGACAAAGACTAAAACAATGGACTTAACTTTTAGGGATATTCTCTCGTGTACCTCTGAACCTTTTCGTTTTCTATTGTGTACCCCTCGTTTTTCATAAAAAATCTTTGACCGACAATAATTCTCTTTTACGAGTTCAGGAAATGGTAATTTTTTTTTCAAACCAATTATCTCGTCAAGGCCTTCAATTTGAAAAAAAAATTCACCGCTTTTTGAACTCGTAGCCGGAAGTTATGGTTGGTCAAACATTTTTTAACGAATAAACTTTGACCGACCATAATTCCCGACTATGAGTTGAAACGTCGGTGAACTTTTTTTCACACGGAAGACCTCTTAAATACGGTCAATTTGAAAAAAAAGTTTATCGTATTTTGAACTTGTAGCCTAGAGTTATTGACGGTCAAAGTTTTTTTGCATGAAAAGAGGGGTATATCATAGAAAATGAAAAAGTTGAGGGGTACACGGGAGAATATCCCTAACTTTTATGTATAATACTCACAGTAATAAGAAGCATCCATTTGATATCCTAAAGGAAGCCTGTAATTTCCGACAAGTTTGGTGCCATTTGCTGGTGGATGAAACAAAGGCATGTCGAGTAAGTCTGAGAAGTAGCCTCCTATAAAACCCTGGTCTGCCCTGTCTGGATTAGGCCTTCGCATTTCCAAATCGTGTAGCATTTCCTCGAAAGTCTCCTTTGATGGCTACATTCCCAAAATAAATAAAAATATCAGTTATTATATATGTCACTTATATTTTCGTACCAAGTCATACGGACATACTCGTGTCCAACACGACATTTAATCAAGAATATGACTATATGAGCGTGCTATCTATGTCTGTCCAGCTTCATATTAATTACCTTATTAAACACGTCTACGACACTAGTCATGGTTACGACACTTGTGTTGTTGGAGGAAATGTATGTTAGGGTACCTGTAAGACAAAGAGGCCAGTGTGGAAGATGCAGGGGTTGATGAATGCAGCACAAAATTGGCCACATTGAAACAATTCGTCGGTCTTTTGGAGGAAAAGGTTGTCGGCGTCGAGCATGACCACCCTATCATACTCCACAAGGTTCCAAGCATATAGTTTGTTCATTGTTAACTTGAACCTGTTACTATCGTCTTTAGCCATATATGGGTTGAACACATTTTCCACTATCACCACCTTAAGTCCATCTTCTAGCTCCCTGTCGAGTATCGAGAATAATGATTGTCTCAAAATGGGAGAATGACATATAACAAGAAACACATGACATGTCCAAACGGTTTGTATATCATCCTGAAATAATGATGGCATGTCTGATGTCCCTAAAGAGCGGGTTAGGCTTAAAACTGAGTGACATCATTGTGATGAAAGATAAATACGGAGTAGATAATTGCAATAGTGGAACCATAATATGCAATTAGGGCGCAAGAAAGTACTCCAATAGGATAAAAATTGAAAAATAAGATTGAACAATTTAATTAAAATTTGCAAATTGCAATATTTTCATTGTCCCCGGGCAGGTCCGTGTTAGCCCCGATTAATTCACAAATAATTAGTAGTCTATACCGAGTATTAACCTAATGAAGTTTGTACAATCATCTAAGGGAAGGAGAAAACAGCAATAATATCAACAACATTATCCCAATATCGCAATGGCTCCCGCAAATTGCGAGACTGTTTTCAAATGATATGAGATGAAAATTGAAAAAAAAAAAAAAAGTCAAAGTGTAGTGGTGCTAGCCTGCTAGCAGAGTAGCGGGTAACACATCTGAAGTTGACTTAACAATTATAAATGCATAATACAACTGATAAACTAATATTTAGGTAGTTAACTTGTTGGGATTTTTGATACAAATAATATAAAATTTAAAGATGTAATATTTTTGTTACCGAATTTATCACAACCTAACTTGTATTATTATTCAAACAATAACAATAATACAATCAATCCTCCAACACTGATACGAAAGTTAAGAACTTTCGTTAATTCGTGGAAGCAACACAATACTCGTGACCTATTTTTTTTTTTTTTTTTGACAGCCGTAAAAAAAGGTTCCTTATACAAAGCACACCTGCATCTCTAAGTCTCGTTCAACCACTACATTATTATTACAATAACTTAAACTAGGGGTGGGGGTTCTTAAAAAACGAGGTTTCTTCAAAGAGTCGCTAGAGTAGTACGCTGAGGACGCCATATCTTTTCTTTTCTTCGCTATTTGAGCTTTAAGAGAGTACCTGCAACAAGACACACTTACGCCACGAAGACGTAGAAATTTATGGGAGAGAGATCTACTTTTGGAGAAAGTAGACAAATTGTGTCTTGGAGATTCATCCCCGTGGCTATGATTCTTCATGAAAATGGCCATTCTCCTTTTCTCACGCACATGATGAGCAGAGGGGTACCTGCAAAGCATAGGTGTAAAATGGGTGCATGATGGTTTCTCAAACGAGTAAATCTTACACTTCTTAGGACGAGCTGAAAAAATGAAGGGTTGTTGGTCATTAGAATCCTTCTGAGCTGGAGAGCAAATAAAAGTAGCCTTATCATTCACGAGAGAGACAGGGACGCTTGGATCTTTATCAACATCCTCAAAGTTATCTTCGGGGACATGAGTACCAGGAGGAGAAAAATTGTCGCATATTGAAGACGCACTTGAAGTCACGGCTTCAGTAGAGGACGTGTTCAAACATCCGCTAGAAAAGGCAGGTTTCACATTGATAATATCAGAAGGAGTCAAGTCTTTCATTGCCCCCATCATCTTAGATTTCCACTTTTTAGGCCTTCTCCTCCTCTTTTTCTTCTTCTTCTTCTTACATCGTTCTCTTATATTGTTTCTTTCCTCGATAATCTCATCCTTAAGAATCCGAATTGTTAAGATTGACAAATCACATTTACAGTAAAAGCTCACATTTTTACCATTCAGCAACTTTTTATACGATTGTACGGAGATCCTTAGACGGGAACTACCACCTGCCTTTTTGGAGCACTCAAGAACCTACTTCTTAGCACATATATTTTGAGCCTCCGTCACCTCCATATTCACACTCTCATTTTCCTTCATGATCGCATCACTATGATCATCCATCACCTCCGTGATCACACTTTCACTATATTTTATACCCACGTCAGATGCCAAGATATGAACATGCTTCTTATTGTTCTCATCCACGTCACTTTCAGTAGCAACCTCCAACACTCTTTTACCATTTTCCTTGATAAGAAGGTGACCTTTTACAACATCTAATTGCCTTAACACATCCTTATTACTAGGTTCAACAACTAAGGCCTCAACCAAATCCAATTTAGCTAACGGAAACCTTTTCAACTTCATATAAGCAACAGCCCTTCGAAAGAGTGCCTTAACATTACGAGGAAATGTGTCCAAAATCATGGAGCACATACCCGCAGCAGCTTTATATTCCTCAAGTTTCAAGGCACATCCAGCCATATTAGAAATAAGGGAAACAGCAAGGTCAGATAATGATTGAATATCTTCACCCCCAATATTTCTCAAGGTCAAACTAAGAAGTTTACAAGCTTCATCGTAACACGCTGCCGCTATATCAAAGTCATTTTGCCTAAAATAACCGTTTCCCTTATCTTTCAGCTCCCTCACCTCAGCTAAGGCTACCTTAGCTGATCCCTGCATTTTTATAAAATAGCCTATCATTCTATCTCCATCCTCCTCCATAAACCCATCGCTAACATGAGCACAAGCAAAGGCTTCAAGAAATTTATGATAAATGGTAGAGGAAGACATAGTTACAAAGCAGAAGAAATGTAGACAACGGACCACAAAACCTCCGAGAAGCAAAATAGGAAGCACCAATACAATTCTTCAAAACCAAAGTAAAGGGAAGAGTCAACAAGCAGGAACTAAAGATGAATCCTCCCACAACCAGCAACTTGCATACAAAGATACAATAAAACCAAAGAGTATCCTCGATCAAAGGAAATAAAAAACAGAAACCCACCCCAACAAAATGCAAAAAACAAAAGCTTAAGAAGATCAAAGACCGACAGTTGCAGCTAACCAAGCTAAATCGGGCCTAAAGTACAACCGAACAATCCACAAGAAAGGGGAAATGATATCACCAAAAGCGTGGAATGAAGCGCAGATCACAATCGAGCAACCACTTCTTGATAATCGCTCCACTTGAAAGTAATCGTTCCTCTTAATTGGGAAAACGATCTTGACAGCGGTGACCAATCAAAGCCCCTTTATTCAAAATCAATCGCAGGTTAAACTTGAGAAGCTCGGCTCGCCGGCGACGGAGACAAAGACAACGATAGAAAAGCCGCCGACGAGCTAGAAATACACACGGATCAGATTGAGTTTATCAAAAGGGATTTTCTCTCTCCTAGGGATTTTCTCTCTCCTGGTTGCTATGAAGTCTAATACTCGTGACCTAAATTGATCACAAATTCCAGAATACCCAGCAACCCCGAGTACCAAGAAGAACTAGGGGTGAGCAAAAATATACGAAATGGTTTTAATATACGGATACGATACGGTATACGGTTTCAATTAAACGAATTTCCGTATATAAGATACGAATTTCCGTATATACGATACAGTTTTCAAAAAACCGTATCGTATCCGGGTCGGGAAAAAACAAAACCGGGTATACGGTTTCTGATACGGTTTTTGAAAAGAAATAAAGAAAACCAAAAATATCTTACAAAAACTAAATAATTTAACCAAAATCACTTTAACTTATCCACTTTCTTTTTCCCTAATGCATTTGTATAATGAATATTGAAAATTTGATTATTTTAATATGTAACCTATTATTAAATTTAAGTTATGGTGTACCGGTTTTATCACATATACAATAAATTCAACAACAAACAACGAAAATCCGTATCCGGGTATACGAAAACCGGATATACGGAAAAACCGGGTATACGAAAACCGGGTATACGGTTAAATCGGGTCGGATCCGTATCGACAAAATTGTGAATTTAAAAACCGTATACCCGATACGGTTTTTAAAACCGTATCGGATATACGGTTTTGCTCTGCCCTACGAAGAACAACAACAACAACCAACGAGAACTTTGATGCCCAGACTAACCCGAGAACAACCCTAACAAAGCCCCAGCAACAATAATCCAAACGAATAGCAGCAACAAAATAAACAAACGAAAATAATAACAATAAGAACGAAAACAGTAGAGAAATTCACGAACCAGAGTTCAATGAACAAGGGCGATGAACAGTGACGTGAAAAGTACCGTGAATAGTGATGTGAACAGTAACAAGTGGATATTTGCCCGATCTAGACCTATAGATCGTTCAATGGTGATTGTTATTCAAGACCTATTGAATAGCAATCGTGTTAATGCCCGAACGCGTCAAGCAAGAACGATTTTGGATCAAACGCGTCAATCTGATTCAGCAATTTGCACACAGCAAAAATACTAGGGTTTTCTTATTTCAATCATACGTTTTTTTTTAGAAGCTAATTACAATGCCTTAAATAGGCTAAGCAAACCCGACTCAAAATAGCCAGCCAACACACGCCCTAACTGACCAAATAAAATAATTCCGACTTTCTTAAAGCTAATAGGACTAACCTATTATTCTTATTGTAAACGGAAATTAGGAAATAACTTAAACTAACTTATTCTGCAAATTTAGGAAATAACATAATTATTCTAAATTCTAATAATAATAATATTTAACTGGGACGATAATCATTCCATTTCCGAGCTTGAGCCTTCAATCCATGATTCATGAGCTCAAACGTGAGATGCGTTGTTAATAGGCTCGACGTTGTCATTTGAGCTAGCCATTTCTGGATCATCCCCTCCCCCTTAGAAGAGAATTGACCTCAATTCTTGTAGTATTGCTCCTTCGGGATGAAAACTTAACACAATCAACAAGACAGCGGAAATGATGATAACCACGAGGTTTCTATGCCTTATTTTCGGAATGCCCTTATGCCAGCCACCCAACCTCCCTCCGTGCACAACCATAAGAAAATTACCACGAATGTCCTTGCTAAACAAACGATACCAACACTCCAACGCTGCAACCTCCAGCTGTACCTGAAAACCAATCAAATAGTAATCTAGACTGGACTGAAACTTGCGAGCACCAAATGTATACTTGGCTGGTTCAGCTCTTATTTCAAACCCCTGATCAGGTTTACACAAATCACACGGTTTACTAACACGAGAAACACAAACGCCCTCATCTTCGTAGTCATCAAAAATAGGTTGTCGATCGAAATCAATTGCGGGATCAATGTTGTTGTCCTCTAATCCCTCCTTCTCAAATTCAGATTCGATCCCCTCATCTTTAGCTAGCATTGTGAGACTCGACCTCTTTTTATGACCAGAACGCATGGCTTGTACCGCTTGGGAAGACATAGGCCTTAGGATAACCTTTTTACCCTTCGAAACCAGCTCATATTCATTGCTTTGACCTTTATGAACAATATCTCGATCATATTGCCAAGGACGCCCCAATAAAATGTGACAAGCATCCATAGGCACCACGTCACAGAGCACCTCATCGTTGTATGAACCCATTGCAAAGCAGATGCGTACCTGATGTAAACATTATTTGCACACATTTAGTCGCCTAATTGAGCCTATTTTGCATACTATTATAACATTCCATAGCCATTTTATCCGTCAAATGCTTCCTATTTTGCTTTTCTAGTGCATTTCGTATGTTTTATAGGAAAGGAGATAATAAGGCGGAAATTCCCGCCTTTCATGCATATTTGGAAGCTTATTGATGATATTAGATGGACTAGTATGAAGAGGAGGCAAGAATGGTGACCAAGGATGTAGGAATAAAGAATATATAGAAGGAGCATAAGGTTAAAAAGCAAGGATGACGAGAAGGAAGTCAATGCAAGAAGAAATTGCTCGGAACCAAACCAAGGGTTGCTCCTTTGGCCCTGAAAGTATGCTAGATGGAACGGCATCGAAAAATCAAGTGATCTAGGCTTTTTAATCACTCCAATAGGAGTCCGGATGAGAAAATTACGTCCGTTTTACAATCCGAGCTCAAACAAAGAAGTTGTCCGCCAATCCGCTCGTCCCCTGAGACAATCCGCTCGTCTTGCTCCCAATCCGCTCGTCTTCTCCTCAAGACGCTCGGATTCCTGAGACCCAATCCGCTCGTCTTCCCCACAAGACGCTCGGATTGTTAGACAAAAAGAAAAGATAAATACACAGCCCAGAATCCGAGCGTCCCGAGACCAATCCGCTCGGATTCTCTTACAGCTCTTACGTTTTCTTCTTTCTCCGTGAAAGATGCGCATATTTTTGAGAGACTAGCAAAAAGAGACCGGAGTCTCTCTTGAGACCGGCGATTCCCTACCCAACAATTAGCATTATTAAATTACTATTTTACCCTTGCTAAACCTAATGATGCTCTATTATATATACCCCATTTGTAATAATCAAACCATCAAGTTTTTATTAGGTTAATTCAATCCTTCTTTAGATTAGGTTAAGGTTTCATTAGGAGTAGATTAGAATAGATTACTCTTTAATCTTTCCACAAATCACACATTAATCTTTCCTTTAATTATTGTTCAAGTTTATTATTGAGTAATTCAAGTTTATTATTGGGTAATTAGAAGATCATTTGGGTTTATTGGGAGATGTACAACCTTCCATCAATCATCAAGTACTTCTATTATTCTTTGCATTATTATTTTGGAATCTCCATAGGTATAACTCTCTTAATCCTTGTTTTAATTATTGTTAATCTTTCTTACTTGTTCATCATGTTTTGCCTTGTTAATATGATTGACAACCTTGTTAGCATGCTAAACTTGATAATGAGTGAGTACTCTCTTAGCTAGGATTAATGGGTAATTAGGGAAACCAACATGGGGATTGATTCATGCTTAATCTAATGTGTTTTCACATAATTAATTTGCTTGCTTGTTATGATGTCAACCTATGCACATGTTATGTTTGATGTAATGCTAAGCCTATGAATCCTTGCATTTACAACCATCTCTTATCTATTCAACTTGACTTGTAAGATATAAACCAACTCGAGTCTTGTTAGACCATGCATATAAGTGATTAGGGGGAAAGTAAGTCGACTTGTAGGTGTTGTACAATCTAATCGATTCGGCTCCGGGACCCAACTCTTCCTAAGAACTGTAAGACATAAACCAACTCGGTTCCTTTACAACAATAATTGCTTGCTTATAATTGAGAACATGTTTGTATGATCAACTCCCATGATTTCCTTATGAACCCATGATATCCTAGCATTCTTAGTCATTTCTTTACATCTTTCCTTTTATTGCTTGTTTATTGCTTTTATTAGATTAGAATCATCAACCCCATCAATTGTGACACTAGCATAAATTGAGGTAGATAAACTTAGAACTCAAAGCACACCGTCCCATGGATCGACCTCGACTTACCACTAACTAGTTGTTTGTTGGGTATTATAAATGTGTTTGATTGGGAGACCCGACGACATCACCCACATCAAAATGGCGCCGTTGCCGGGGATGGTGCTATGTGATTAAGTTCTTACTTGTTTGTCTATTTTAATTGTGCTTTTACCTTGAGGAACGTGTTCCTCAAGGATTGTTTTTACCGTTTTCTTGTTTGTAGTTATATCTTTGTCCTAGTTATGATGATGATCGAAGGCTTGGCACATGGAATATGTGGTGAATCTTTTGAGTATGACTACCATGGGTATGGGGAGTTTGTGGAGCAAGTTAAAACAACCCTACCTTACAACTCATACAATGAAAGTCCTAACCACTACCCCAACTTTTCTTACCAAAGCCCCCACATCCAACATCCACAACAACCACCCATCAAAAACCCACTTTACAATCAATGCCAAATGTCATCCTACAATGAACACCCATACCACCAAATTCCCATGTACCCACAACAAGAGAATGAGCATAATCTTGACATGCAAAGTGTGGTTCTCCAAATGTTAAGGGACCAACAAAATCTATTCATGCAAATGCTAGAAGAGAGCCAAGTTAGGGACAATGTTCTCAAAAACATTGTTACTAATGGTGAGAAGTTGGCAAATCAAATTGCCCAAATGGAAGCCACCCAAATGCTAAATGAAGAAGAAGGGGAAGATAATGAGGGTGAAGAAGAATTTGGATGGCATTATGAAGCTACTCTTGTGAATCCCCCACCACCTCCTAAATTCATAAGTATTGAACATCCCATATTCCAACTTGTACCCAACTTTACAAACCTTCATGATGGATGTGAATATGAAGATGTAACTTTTGAGGAAGGGGAGTGCTTGATTGATTATGGACCAAGAGTGGATGATGAATTGAAGCATGATGAAGTTGGAGAGGAGAGCAATGGTGAATATGAATTGGAGGCCAATTATGAGACAAGCACTTTGTCTAAATTGCCTCATGTATCTAGCTCCCACACTAGACTTGCTTCTCCAATTTGGGACACCTATGATGATGATGATGAGGAAGACCTCCCACCACAATTTTCCTCTATGACCCATGTAGAGGAAATATGTTCCCTTGACACTTATGGGAGTGGAGGTAAAACTTGGAAAGAAGAGGTTGATGAATTTGAACTTGCAATCTTTGGGGAATTGAGAGGCCAAGAGGAAAACTATGATGTTGGCATCTTTGATCATAGTTTGAAAGAAATTGAAGCTCTTTTCTTTGGAAATGGTTCAAGTTCTAAGGAGGGTCAAGAAGAAAGTGAAGATAATGAAAGCATGAATGACCTCAATGGTGAGAAGTTGACTCCTCCACATCTTATCCTTCAACTATCCCCTCATCAAAGAAATGAGAACTCTCCTTCTACTATTGAAGGATTGATGAATCAATGCTCTATCATCATAGAATTTGAAAGAGATGGTAAAGAGTAGTAGCCTCCAGATGAATATGGGCAATACTTCATACATTGTATTGACAAGAATCATGTGCTTGTTGGTTTGAAGCATTGGAAGAAGCCAAGTGCCAAGGACAAAACAAATGCGAGAGTGTTTAGCAAGTTATATTCCAAGCCAAGATGGCTAAACTACGTTTTGACATCGCCAATCTCCTATTTGTGCTTATATGAAGCCCATTCAAAAGCCTTTGACTGGTTATTGAGAGCATTAAGCAACATGGACAACATCAATAACCATGGCAACAAGGAATGAGTTTAGTGGAGTCCTCCCTCAAACCACCATTTGTAAGATAGCCTTTCCTTTGACTTTGCATTACATTTACACTTGCATTTAGTTATATACATATATATTTAGCTTGCATTTGTATTATATTTCATATTGCTTTTACATTAGTTAGTTCATATAGTATAATTTGCATTGTAATATATCTCACATGATTCATGTAGATAGTTGCATATAGACTAGAATTCATGTATAGTCACTAATGACCAATCATATTCTTTTCTACACTAGAAATAGTGTTTAAATCGGTTTGGGGAGGTTTGATCATAGGCTACCATAGCTTAATAGAAATCATGCATCATATAATAAAGTTTAGATTGCATGCATTTGTTATATATGTCATATAGAATTGCATTTAGTTAGAGCATGCATTCATTCATATCATATTGCATTTGTACTTTATTTCAAAAAAAAATCAAAAATCCAAAACATGTATTTCCTTTTTATTCCTACTCCTACATGTACATTGAGGACAATGTCCAAAATAAAGTGGGGGATGAGAATTTATATTCCAAAATACTTAAAATTGAAAAATTTCGAAAAATCCCAAAAATATGTTCTTTAATTTCATAAAATCAAAAACCATAAAAATTTGAAAATTTTAAAAATCCAAAAACAAGTTCATTTCCTTTATAGTGTAGTCTTGTATATATTGTATACATTGTGTTTGTTCATCCTTGTTCACATTGATTGACTACGCCACATCCGAGACATGAGGATATTGAAAACCGCATGGTATGATCTTTCCAATATCCTTTTTCCTCTTTATGTTAATGACTATGTGGCTTTATTTTGATTGATGCGGTAAAAACATTGTGAATTTAGGATTGCATTTAGAATACTTGGCATGCTAGTTGGTAGAAGCATATGCATTAGGATGTATATATGTTAGTTGCATCATGGCATGTAGTTTGCATGTTAGAAAAAATTTGTGAAACCGTCTAATTGGGAAGCTTGACAAGTGTATATAAGCCCTAGTAGATGCTTTTTTCTTCTTAAAACTTTGCTTGTTAGAATACTTGTAAAACACCCTAAGATGTGTCATGCTAGTATCCTTTGACCCATGGATTAAGGCCTAGTCAAGAGTACCTTGTGGTGTGATAACTCCTTGGTTACCATTTATTCCAAGGTGACCCTTGAAACCATGCAACCATCATTCATCCATGTTCTACCATATATTTTGTCATCAAAGGGAATGGGCACAAAAAGAAATTGTTCAAAAATTTGAGTTCAAGAAATGAAATGAAAAAAAAAAAGTTTGCAAATTGCATCAAAAGAAAAGAGGAGCAAAAATGAAAACTCATATGCTTCAAATATAAGGCACCCTCACTACATATGGGGTGACTTTGAAAATGTTCAAAAAGAAAATGCAAAAAGTTGAAAGTTGTCAAGTATTGAAAATGCCAAAAATCAAAAGAAATGGCAAAAAGAAAGTGTTCTCAAATGTTATATGCCACAAGAGATTGGGGGAAAAACAACAACAAAAGCAAACTCCCAAAATGAAACTCAAATACTATTGATCCCTTTATCCATCTTACCCAGTTTTGTGCATGGTTGTGAGGGGACGACCCTTCTTCTTGTCTAGGCAAGAGGGGGAATTCCGCGATCCTCCAGTGTTTCTAACACCATAGGGAGTCTATTCTTGACAAAAGCATTTAACGATTGAGGACAAAGGTACCCTAGCTTGACACAATTTGGAGGTGATTTATTGGTATCCTTCTAGATTTAGTAGTTTGAAGAAACCATATCTATGAAGGAGTGTGTACCCTTGAATTGCTTCTCCTTGTATATAATATCCGCCACTTAGATGAGGAAAGTGGCTATTCTTTTGTAGATGCATCCATTACTTGATTTTGTGTGCTTTAATATTTGGATGTGTCGCCATTTTGGCAAGACCCACCTTGCCTTGCAAGAAGGCATCCTACCTCATGGTTGTCTTGTTGTGAGTTAAAGGGGCGGAGTGAGACCCGCTAATTGTCTCACATCGGCTATATTAGTAGGTTAGTTTGAATAAGGGTCCTAGTTTTGTCACCTCTTTACTCGGGACGAGTAAAGGTTCGGTTTGGGGATATTTGATGTGAACATTATTTTCACACATTTAGTCCCCTAATTGAGCCTATTTTGCATACTATTATAACATTCCATAGCCATTTTATCCGTCAAATGCTTCCTATTTTGCTTTCCCAGTACATTTCGTATGTTTTATAGGAAAGGAGATAATAAGGCGGAAATTCCCACCTTTCGTGCATATTTGGAAGCTTATTGAAGATATTAGATGAACTAGTATGAAGAGGAGGCAAGAATGGTGACCAAGGATGTAGGAATAAAGAATATATAGAAGGAGCATAAGGTTAAAAAGCACGGATGACGAGAAGGAAGTCAATGCAAGAAGAAATTGCTCGGAACCAAACCAAGGGTTGCTCCTTTGGCCCTGAAAGTATGCTAGATGGAACGGCATCGAAAAATAAAGTGATCTAGGCTTTTGAATCACTCCAATAGGAGTCCGGATGAGAAAATGACGTCCGTTTTACAATCCGAGCTCAAACAAAGAAGTTGTCCGCCAATCCGCTCGTCCCCTGAGACAATCCGCTCGTCCCCTGAGACAATCCGCTCGTCTTGCTCCCAATCCGCTCGTCTTCCCCTCAAGACGCTCGGATTCCTGAGACCCAATCCGCTCGTCTTCCCCCACAAGACGCTCGGATTGTTAGACAGAAAGAAAAGATAAATACACAGCCCAGAATCCGAGCGTCCCGAGACCAATCCGCTCGGATTCTCTTACAGCTCTTACGTTTTCTTCTTTCTCCATGAAAGATGCGCATATTTTTGAGAGACTAGCAAAAAGAGACCGGAGTCTCTCTTGAGACCGGCGATTCCCTACCCAACAATTAGCATTGTTAAATTACTTTTTTACCCTTGCTTAACCTAATGATGCGCTATTATATATACCCCATTTGTAATAATCAAACCATCAAGTTTTTATTAGGTTAATTCAATCCTTCTTTAGATTAGGTTAAGCTTTCATTAAGAGTAGATTAGAATAGATTATTTTTTAATCTTTCCACAAATCACACATTAATCTTTCCTTTAATTATTATTCAAGTTTATTATTGAGTAATTCAAGTTTATTATTGGGTAATTAGAAGATCATTTGGGTTTATTGGGAGATTGACAACCTTCCATCAATCATCAAGTACTTCTATTATTCTTTGCATTATTATTTTGGAATCTCCATAGGTATAACTCTCTTAATCCTTGTTTTAATTATTGTTAATCTTTCTTACTTGTTCATCATGTTTTGCCTTGTTAATATGATTGACAATCTTGTTAGCATGCTAAACTTGATAAAGAGTGAGTAGTCTCTTAGCTAGGATTAATGGGTAATTAGGGAAACCAACATGGGGATTGATTCATGCTTAATCTAATATGTTTTCACATAATTAATTTGCTTGCTTGTTGTGATGTCAACCTATGCACATGTTATGTTTGATGAAATGTTAAGCCTATGAATCCTTGCATTTACAACCATCTCTTATCTATTCAACTTGACTTGTAAGATATAAACCAACTCGAGTCTTGTTAGACCATGCATAGAAGTGATTAGGGGGAAAGTAAGTCGACTTGTAGGTGTTGTACAATCTAATCGATTTGGCTCCGGGACCCAATTCTTCCTAAGAACCGTAAGACATAAACCAACTCGGTTCCTTTACAACAATAATTGCTTGCTTATAATTGAGAACATGTTTGTATGATCAACTCCCATGATTTCCTTATGAACCCATGATATCCTAGCATTCTTAGTCATTTGTTTACATCTTTCCTTTTGTTGCTTGTTTATTGCTTTTATTAGATTAGAATCATCAACCCCATCAATTGTGACACTAGCATAAATTGAGGTAGATAGACTTAGAACCCAAAGCACACCGTCCCATGGATCGACCTCGACTTACCACTGACTAGTTGTTTGTTGAGTATTATAAATGTGTTTGATTGGGAGACCCGACGACATCACCCACATCAGTACCTGCCTCGAAACTTGAACCTTCTTATCATCACCTAACCAATGTAAAGCATACGGACTTGGGTGAGCAATTGTTGGCAACGCTAATTTTGAAACCATCTCACTTGAACCTGCATTAGTACAACTTCCACCGTCAATTATCACACTACACCATTTATCTTGCACTTGACACTTCGTATGAAACAATTGGTCACATTGCTCCAAATCAACAGGAACAAAATTAGCTTGTAAGGACCGAATAACCAAGGTATCATAAACAGGTGCAACATATACCTCGGCGGCCTGCTCTTTCTCCTCCATGGTTTCATTGAGGTTAAATACACCACCCATAGACTCGTCCTCCTCAATCAGCAGCCCATCTCGAACAGCTATCACTGCCCATAAAGCGATATTCCGTTTATTTGGGCACGCATTATGATAATGTCCAAATCCTTGACACTTGAAGCACCTTACTTTCATAACATTTTTTTCTTTGGAGTTTGCAGCAGTTTTAGCAACCGTAGAAGCTGCTGCGGCCTCAGTCTGAACCACCGTGTTGGTTCCCGAACTTGACCCACCTGATTCCAAGACATTGGCCTTAGACCACATTAATAACTTAGACGTATCATACCTAGGTTTGCCTTGGTATTCAACTTTCAAGCACAAGTTACAAAGAGTGTCGAAATCAGAATATTGTTGGAGCTCAACCGTAATTGTTATACTCCGATTTAGACCACGCAAAAATCGAGCCATCTTCTGCTCCTCGGGCTCCTCTACTTCATCCATCAGCGATAATTTCTCAAACTCATCAATGTATTCACTTACACTCATCTTACCTTGCATTAAATTAGAAATCTTTCGGTACAAAGTAAGCTTATAAGTTGATGGCACATACCGCTTTCTTAGCTTCCTTTTCAGCGCATCCCAAGAAGAAATCTTCTCCTTACCAGCCCGTTTTCGTCGAGTCTTCAAATTCTCATACCACAAAGAAGCACCTCGACTCAGTTTAAGGATAGCATACTTACAAGACTTCTCATCATCTAAGTCCTTGAACTCAAACATTCGCCCTATTTTTCGCTCCCATTCCAGATAGTCTTCCGGATCAGTTCTACCATTAAATTCAGGAAGCTCTGTTAATTTAAACTCATCCACTGGCTTGAGAAGTTCTCTCAGTGGCTGCCATCGTGGGTTAGTCTCATGGATACTTTCCAAAGCCTTACGAAAGCTTTCCATAAACGCATGATCGTTAAAATCCATATTGATAAAGGATCAAGAGCCGAAGCTCTGATACCACTAATGATACGAAAGTTAAGAACTTTCGTTAATTCGTGGAAGCAATAACACAATACTCGTGACCTAAATTGATCACAAATTCTAGAATACCCAGCAACCCCGAGTACCAACGATAACTAATGAACACAAAGATGATAAACACGAAGAACAACAACAACCAACGAGAACTTTGCTGCCCAGATTAACCGAGAACAACCCTAACAAAGCCCCAACAACCATAATCCAAACGAACAGCAGCAACAAAATAAACAAACGAAAATAATAACAATAAGAACGAAAACAGTAGAAAAATTCACGAACCAGAATTCAACGAACAAGGGCGATGAACAGTGACGTGAACAGTACCGTGAATAGTAACGTGAACAGTAACAAGGGGATATTTTCCCGATCTAGACCTATAAATCGTTCAATGGTGATTGTTATTCAAGACCTATTGAATAGCAATCGTGTTAATGCCCGAACGCGTCAAGCAAGAATGATTTTGGATCAAACGCGTCAATCCGATTCAGCAATTTGCACACAGCAAAAATACTAGGGCTTTCTTATTTTAATCATACGTATTTTTAAGAAGCTAATTACAATGCCTTAAATAGGCTAAGCAAACCCGACTCAAAACAGCCAGCTAACATACGCCTTAACTGGCCAAATAAAATAATTCCGACTTTCCTAAAGCTAATAGGACTAACCTATTATTCTTATTGTAAACTGAAATTAGGAAATAACTTAAACTAACTTATTCTGCAAATTTAGGAAATAACATAATTATTCTAAATTCTAATAATAATAATATTTAACTGGGACGATATTCATTCCATTTTCGAGCTTGAGCCTTTAATCCATGATTCATGAGCTGAAACGTGAGATGCGTTGTTAATAGGCTCGACGTTGTCATTTGAGCTAGCTATTTCTGGATCAAACACTTAGCTGATCGCTAAGATTTCAATCTATATGTTTAACTCGGGATATTAAGCACACCCACTCACTTATTCAACATGACTTATAACCTTTGTTTATATAAGCTCCTAAATCCTAACTCATCTAGTAACATTAAGAGTCTTTAACATCACATGAAATCTAACCCCTAATATTTACATATTACTAATTACATAAACATCGTATAAAATATAAATAGTAGTAACTTAAATATAAGACTTTATATGTTACTAGCTTATCAATAATATTGGGATTACATTCCCAACATAACTTAGCTACGTAATGACAACAGTTCCTCGTGCAAATGATTCCTCTTAAGTCTTAGCAATCATTCAACTACCTTTGAGCCTTTTGATAAACTTTTTTTTTTTGACAACAATAAACTATCATATTAAAACTGGAAGCACGATACAAGAAACGGTTAGCCTGTTGCAAGGCTTACAGACCATAAACTACGAAGGACAAACAAAGTACGGATCTGAAAGACAGAGTTCCGTACAGTAATTGGTACTGGCAGTAAGTTTGACAGAACGGAAGATAGTTTTCTACATGTAACTCGGAAGCTAACGTTGCTGTAATCCATGCTTTGAGCATAACGCATAGCCAAAAGGAGGGCTCTTGCAGACGCGTCAATTGAGGTTTCGATACGTATTTTGTGGGAGAATAAACGGCCCAAAGCAGAATCCCAAAAGGAGCAAGTGAAGATTGTTGAAACACGATGACGTTGTGTAGAGACGGTTATCCAACTATTTCTAGATTGATAGGAAGAGGTATCTGTGATAGCAGTAGGAGAGAAACACAAAGCAGGAGTCGTGAATAAAGATCTACTCATTTGCAAATGAGTACAAGAACTTACCAGTTCATCGGTGAGTCGATAAACAAAACCAGGATCAACAGGATGGTTTTGAAACACAACCAGATTGCGCGAAGTCCAAATCGCCCGGATTAAAGAACAAAAGTAAATCAAACTGTAGTCCTCATTCTGGCTCAAAGAATGATGAGAAAGGTAAGATAATAAATCCGTAGTCCATGTGCTAAAAGGAGTAAGCGGGTTCGCCATGGAATTGATACCAAGCCAGGAAGACCTCCATAAATGTTGTGTTATCAAACAAGATATAAATAAGTGATCCATCGATTCAATCGAATTATGACAGAAGTGACATTCCTGTGTCACATTCAAACCGCGTGAAAGTAAATTCGCATTCGTTGGCAAAATATTGTGAGCCATTTGCCAGAGAAGCAAAGACAACTTTCGTGATGTTCTTTCTCCGCACAATATGCCAAGGAAAACGCGTGCACTAGATCTAACAGAGGAACCGGATGAAGTTTGTGACCAGGAGGAAACAATACCCGACTTAGCGAATAAGAACCATCTTCCGTAAATTTCCAATAAATAAAATCATCAATCTCAGGTACGGGAGGTTCCATAGCAATGATTACCTTTGCTGCTGTTGTCGAAAAGTAACGGAAGAGCATTGTTGGATTCCAATTCCCAGATGGCAAAATAAAGGATGATAAAGGTGGTAGTGAGTCTTGACATTGTGGATTAAGAGTAGGTAGCTCGCCATTAACCCATCGACTGGACCAAATATTAATCAACTTACCACTTCCAATTTTCCAACAGACAGCCTCTTTAGTTAAATTCACAGCACGGCAAATTCCCGACCATGCGTAAGAAACATTTGAAACCAAAGACTTGGACTTCGGAATAGGTAAGTCTTTTTTATATTTAGCCGTCCAGAATTTTGCAAGTAAAGAAGTTGGTTGAGAAGTTATGTGCCAGAATTTTTTAAGGAGTAAGGCTTGGCCCAGCACGAAAGTATTTTTAATACCAAGACCGCCATATGACTTGGGAGCATGTAAAATATCACGATGAAGCCAGTGAATCGAATTCTTGTTCCAGTCACTTCTCCACCGTAATCGCAAAGATCGAGCATCAATCTTTCGACAAATCCCATGCGGTATAGGAACGCAGGAGAGGATATGGTTTAAAGAAGCCAGCAAGATATAAGAGATAATAACAAGTTTGCTTGATTGGCTCAAATGAAGCGCGGACCACGAAGCAATGCGAATAGTAAACTTGTCAATTAAAGGGAGAAACGGTTCCGATCTCTTGCGAGGGATATCAATTGGAACACCCAAGTAGTCACCAAAATAAGAGACTGTAGGCATCTTGAGTATTGACTTCATGTGTGTCTGAAAATCAGCTGGCGAATTCGGACTGAATTTAATGTAGGATTTATCCAAGTTAATCATTTGACCCGATACAACTTCGAATTTCTTCAGCAAATCTCGTAGAACTTCAAAAGAGTTAGGCGTTGCTTTACAGCAAAGTAAAGCATCATCCGCAAAGAACAAGTGTGACAAAGTTGGTGCATATCGCGAAATTTTGATTCCCGTAAAAAGTTTCATCCTTTCGGCCATGGCCAGCTGACGAGATAAAACCTCCATGCAGATAATAAACAAATACGGGGAAAGTGGGTCGCCTTGACGTAGACCAGAAGTAGGTCGTAAAATACTTGAAGGAGTCCCATTTATAAGAACACTGTAAGAAACTGTGGAGATGCATTCCCAAATAAGGTCGCGCCAATGAGTAGGAAACCCCATATGGCGCAGAACCGCCATAAGGAAGTGCCAGGATACTCGGTCGAAAGCCTTGCTCATGTCTAGCTTCAGAACTGCATAACAAGTAGTCCCTTTCTTGGTTTTGTTAATCGTATGATGTAGGACTATTTGAGCTATTAGGTATAAATAGGATAGAATCGCTATTACCATTTTTATTTGTAAGAACTAAGAAATATTTTAATCTAAGTTTAACAAATGAATTGGACGAACACAGTACAGCTTTTTCAAAAACGACAACCAAGTATTGTTCATTTGATGATGGTTCGCTTTCCGATCATATCTGAATAGCACAACGCTAAATATTTTCATTCACAATCTAATTTGGTAAATAATTTTTGTAACCCATTTTCTAATCACAAATTATAGTCTTATGTTAAACAGCTCGGATTAAATGTTCACAAAATCTCATTGAAGACGGGCGATATCCGTCACAAGCTTGTGACGGATACCGTTTCCTCTCACAAAATACCCATTAAGAGGTGAGTGGGAAGAACATGGGGGTGTCCCACCTTGTCCCCTCTCCCTTTTTGTGAGACCTTGTCCCCTTTCCCTTTTTGTGAGAGGTTTTTAGCTTGTGACGAGATTAGCCGTCACAAGCAAGACGCTTTGTTAAATGTTAGGGACGATCTAATGGCGTTAGTTATTTTATAAAAGTAATGTTTTAATAACTGAAAAGATAAAATATAACCAAGTGGTGTTAGTCCAGTGGTAGCCGGGTTAAACAATGAAGCTTGCAGAAATGCAGGAGTTGAGAGGTTCCGGGTTTGACTACCAGCTGGGGCGATGATCACTTGGCCACTGCCGCCAGGGTTCAAAATCTCGGCCGAGTTGTATCGGATTTTCACTCTACCGATATGAGATATCGCCCGAGAAATCACTAAGATTCTCCGCGATCCGTCCGTGAAGACCGAATAAGGACCGATTATACCGATACCGCGACCACGACCGATACCGAGATTTAAAACCATGATTGCAGCCCCCGAAGGGGTGGCTTACATGGTCCATGTGGCGGTGCGGAAATGCATGGGCCCGGGGGATTCAACCCGCTCATCATCAAAAAAAAAAAAAGAAAGAAAAAAAAAAAGAAAAAATATATTAAAATAAAAGTATATTAGAAAAGAAATTAGGAGAAAGAAATCGAGGGAATCCAAATTGATACCCATGCATCTTGGTCTCCTCCTTACCAGGTCGGCAGATCTCTCACTAACCTATTCAACTTCATACGTGATACATCCAATTGTCCAATATTAAACATGTAGCCGAAGAACACGTCGTCTATCAATGTCTATCAGTCTATATAATCAGAAACACATCGGTCATAATATATGCTTATAAACTTCCAAACTCCAAATTATTGATTTTTTTAGTCAGAAATTATTGTTGTTAAATAGATTAATGCAATACATTGTCTTTTTCAAAAATAAAATAAAAAACACATTGTCTTTGCTATAATATAACTCAATCACAAATTCACAATCAATTAGTCCTCACTCCTCATAGATAATTTCGTTAAGAAAGCAAGAAACTAAGACAATTTCAAATTAACTCAAAATAATTAATTAGCTATAGTTTATACCAATTACCATGACGCCCTTGCTTGGTTAATGAAAGATTATTTGAGATTGGATAATAATTCGCAAATAAGTTAACTCTAATTAGCATACTCATTAACAATATTGATCAAAATACGTTAAGTTAATTTGTATTTTTCATTTAATGTGTATTACGAATATGTTAACTTGTACAGAGTACTCCGGTATCATTTGATATATATTAAGTCACGTAATTTGACGAACCCGCCAAGTTGAGTATCTCTTTTAAGAACGTTGGCAATTGGCATGGCATTATAAATTTATAATATGTTGAATAAAAGCATTTATGCCTCGAAAAAATAAATTAAACGGATTGAAGAGGAGTAAAAAGCTCACTTAATTCATGAGAAACAAAGACACTTTTATGGACGTTACACGCCACATCATGGGTTAAAACTCTTTTTTATAGGTTGTTAAGAAACAATCTCAACAAAAAAAAACTTAAGTTTATAGTTAAAGTCCCAAAATCGATCGGTTTATACTCTAACACGAGTTACCGATTTTCCTATAAAACTTTAGTACGAGTACATGTGAAAGAAATGGATTCAAAATCATTTCTTAGGAGTACTCAGTTAAAAAGATCATAAATGAATAAATGAGTGTTAACATATCCTTTGTATGTAATTGAATTCATTTTTCACTAGACGGTACAACACACTCCGCAAAATATAAGATGGTAAAAGAAGAGGAATGCATACATGGCGCGGACCCAAAGAGGAGGAACGTCAACGGAGGCGATGACAACAAGATCAGCTTGAACATCAAGCTTCACAAGCGATCTCATGAGCACCCGTGTCGCTACATAATACTCATAATCCCTTGGTGTTCCCATATACATCATTGTAGCGTACGCGTTCTTGTACTTTTGTTCTCCGTACCTCCCCTCCGCCACCATCGTAAAAAACATGGCCACCATCATCGCCGCAACCATCCGCCACCGTAGACTTCCCATCGAAGTATAACCTAATAACTAACAAGTCAATGTAGTTTGATCAACTAAGATTATTATTGTTTTATGAATGTTATTATATGTGAGTTTGAAGAGAAAGGAGGAGATGAAGGAGGAAAAGAGGAGGAAAGGAGGAAACTTTTAAAACAGCCTGCTCCAGATAGAGGAGCAATGACCAGATTTGTTAATAAATGACTATGTTTTTTGAGTATGTATTACAAAAAAAAAAGATGATTGATCTCATACAATACAATATTATTAGGAGTTCTTCTCTAAGGAGATTATTACTTATTACATCATCAAATATACGGATTATAATCACTAGTTGTTTTAAAGAAGATTGGTCAAATGTGTCAATCGTCGAGTTTGGTTCGGGTTTTTCTTGGGTTCGTATAAGTTGAAAATTGTTTATTTCAATTTGCATTTAATTTATAATGTTTAACTTTGGTTTAGGGATGAATCCAGTTGTTCTGGTTATAGTTTAATTTCAGTTAGTCATTTTGGGATTTATGTTTTGGTTTTCGCGATGTCAAATGTACTATGGTTAAAACAAACAAAAACTTTATGACATGGCTAATATGTTGATGCATGCTAAATTAAAATTTAAGTTTATGTTAATATTTAAATTTTGGAAATAAAATAAGTTTGATACACCCAATCAAGATTTATCTCAAGTCTTATTGGTGGTTCATGTCATTTCGAGTTGTGGGTCTAGTAAGATCTATTATGGTCTATTAATAAAAAATGAAATATCCTAATAAAAAACTAGTGTAGATCCCGCGCAAATGTGCGGTAAATATAGGTCTTTTAATTTTTAGTGTATTAGTTATAGATTTTAGATTTATATCTCGCGAATTTTTATAAAAAATAACTAATATTAAAATTAATCAAAAGAATTGAATAATTCCATGAATTGTGAATTTTATGAAAATATTTTAACTACATTAAAAAATTTTTAAAAATATTTTTTCCTCACGAAGTTAATAATGGGAGATACAATTTTTATGTATAGATTATTTTAAATGAAAAATTAGTTTAATAAATGAAAATCTAATTTATTTCCATATATAAGTTTGAGCACTTTGGTGGGAAAACTTTAGAGAAATTGTATTCTCTTAGTATATAAGAGGATTTATACTTTTAAAATTTGCACCTCATTAATATTTATCAGCTCGCTTCATTGTATTTTGATATGAAACAAGAAAATTGAAATGGAAAACTAATAAAAAAATTTATTTAAGCTGTGAATTTTTTTTAGTGAATGTTTTTTGTCACGAATCTAATAGTAAGCATGTGTCAAGTTATTCTCTACAGTAATAATTATTCCATTACTGAAAAATTTAGCAACTTATACTTTATAATTTAATATTATTTTAATGAAAAAATCATAACTATGAATTTATTTAAGAAATTAGAGTTTATTTATAAGAATATATTCATTGAAAGATAATAATGTAATGAAAGAAAATTTTATTTATTGCCTTTTTAAACTATATGCTTTTTGGAGGGAAAACTAAGAGAATTTTTATTCTCTTAGTAGTAGGGGGGATGAAATATCCTAATCCCTTATGGTCTCTTGATACGTACTTGATTCTAAGCATTGAGTAGCATCTAAAGCTTTGTTATCTCGAATTCTAGCAAAATTTATTAAGTACTAATCATCATAAGTGTAAGGGAATCATGGCGCTTTGATAGCCCTTATGATTAATATAACGACAGGTGTGAAATTAATGAATAGTTTACATTTGCTGTATTTTGTGAGGGGGAATAAAGCAAATGTAAAACTATTGACTGGGACAGAGAGAGTATATATTTTGTTTGAACCATATACCAATTGAGGAGTCTGTTGATTGAATACGAGTGGGGGGGTGTGAATTGAATTGAGTATTAAAAACGATGCCCACTTTTTCGAAATATATGAAGTAAGATTAATTATTTGATTTTATTGATTAAAATCAACTAATTAATTTACTAATAATAAACGCAAAATCGAAATAAGAAAAATAAAGAAAGAGAGAAAGAGAGACACACAGGATTTTTGAAGTGGTTCAGTTTCACAAGTCGAAACCTACGTCCACTATTCTCGATTAATAATTTTTAGTACCTTTCTACGGATTATAAAAATTATCAATCCACTCGTATAATCAACAATATGATTATAACTCAGATTGAGTATCGCTAAATACTCTAGATTGCTCTTACGTTAATAAGAAAAGTACAACGATAAATACTAATCTCACGTTATGCGAGTGAGTATAATATCTTTGTGTACTTAGTATCCTATAACGATTTCCTTTGAGTGATTGACAAATATGATGCACAATTTTTGTATAAGCAATTTGTAAAATAAGAATTAAAGCTCAAATAATTTTTGCTTAAATATTTTTCTCTTGAAAGTTGTAGATATGTGTCACCAATAATTGTTGAATGAAGAGAGGTATTTATAGTTGTTAGAAATTAGGGTTTAGAATATTCTGGAAGGTGTGAAACCCTAAATAACTTGACGAACAAGTAGGAGGCTAGGGTTGGAGATTTCGGCCTCTAGGGTTCGGCCGGCCCATCATTGGGCTCTCATGAGTCCAATTTGGCCTCCACTTGTTCACAACAAATCGAGATAGAATTTAGTTGAAACCCTAGGTTGCATGTCGACATAAATATCGTGCTACAAACCGATAGTACATCCAACTTAAATTCTAATTAAATAATTCCAATTATATAAATACTCTCTTATTCTTATAAAACATTAAAAATATATTTTCCAAAAATTAACGCATCATTTTTGTCTAGCAGTAAAGTTATAGCTATGAGGTCATAAATTTACTAACCTTTAAATCAAACAAAGTAAAACCATTACCGGATGACGACCTATACTATCTAATCTTCAGTAGATCTTCAGTAAACGAATCGTCTCTTCACAAGTCTCTCATCTTGAGTCTTGTGGTTGATATTTGATCTTGATCTTGAATATTACGATCAAACGTCTTTGAAGTTGTACCTCCTTGGTCCAAACTTCAAGCTTGCTTCTTTTGAAGTTATACCTCCTTGGGCCAAACTTCAAGCTTGCGTCATTGTAATTATTCCTTTCTATATTAAGACTTGAGCACACAATTACACGCATATGTTTATAATATTAAGTACACATACAAATCATTACTGTCATTATCAAAATAACTAATTAGGACTAAAGGTCCAACACCTACCCTTCAAATATAGACAATTTACTTACACATGTCTTGCTTTTAAATTAGTCATTTCAAATGTTTTTGTTCAATTAATAAGAGCGTCTTACATAATAATAATAATAATAATAATAATAATAATAATAATAATAATAATAATAATAATAATAATAATAATAATAATAATAATAATCTTCTAATTAGTGATACACAGAGTTCATTTTTATGCTCTTTCTTTCACGAAGCACATGTAATGTATACTCCTATGATCATCTTATTGCTATCATTTCACTGTAAAGGCGTAAAAGATAAACTCATCTACGTTTTTTGGCTACTATAAGCAAACATACAATTTAGTGACAATAAAATTATAATTTGTCAAATTTTAATTTTAACCGTTAATAATAGAAACTCTTAAGAGCTCTCCTTCACAATAGTTAAGTGACTCAAAAGATTTTGGGTTGATTCCCAAGTTTCAAGGATGACTTTTATTTATAATCATAAGATCACCCTACCTTATGTTAATCTTTCAATGTTAGACAATTCCATTATTTATACGTAGTATATTCACAACACCTCCATTATTTTTCAATGTGGGACAAATAACATACAAAAAATTACACCATCTTTTTCACACCTAGCTCGACATCCAACCCGAATCCCGAAATACGGACAATTGTTACTCATTATATCTAATAGTAGTTATATTTAATAATATGAGCAAATACTATATGTTAATATTTGTACGTTCAACATCCAATTCGATTAATAATGAGCAAATACTAACAAACTAATCTTATCCAGAGTCTATGGTTTTTCGCACGTATATAGGTAACATTTGTTCAATTTTATCTTATTGCTAACAAAATAATATTATCTAAAGTCCAAAGTTTTTCTTACGTGTAAAATTAACATTTTTTTCATATAAATAATAAGTACTTTTTAAGGGTTGGACTCTCTAGATGAAAAAATGTTAAAAATTGAAAAATTAACATGAAAAACTAACATTATGTAACGTTACTTTTAAAGTGTCTTATATAATAAGTATACTACCGATGTATGTTCGTTATTTAAAAATTCAGATTAAAAATTAAAAAATAAATAACTTATTTCTAAACTACTAAATTTGAGTAGAAAAGTAGATGATATAACTATATATAATTATATAATTGTGAAACCACCAAAATCAAAAGTATAATACAAATAAATTTCACTATTGTGGAGGTAATAATACAAACTCTTATAAGAGTTATCTAAGACAATACTTAAGAGACTCGAAAGATTTTGGGTTGATATTTAAGCTCCAAGCATGACTCATATTTATAATCATAGGATCACGCCACATTATGTTAATCTTTCGATATAGGACAATTCTACTATTTATATTAATAGAATCAGCACACTTTATGTTAATATTTCGATTTGGGATAATTCTACTATTTATAATAGGATGACCCAACCTTTTCTACTATTTATACGTAGTAAGTTCACCACATCTACATTATTTTTCAATATGTGACATATAACATACTAATAAATACATTATCTTTTTCGCACTTAGTTCGACATCTAACTCGATTTAATAACGATTTGTTCTTTGGAGTCAGGCCTCTTACTCCCCCTTAATTGATGTATGAACACGTTTTGTAATTCTTTTAATTTAAGTACCTATTTAAACAAAAAAAATTGAAGACGGATAATTCTGTCCCAAATAAAAATTCGTGATAATAAAATACAAATAAATTTGGTATTAAGACTACATAAACCATTATGACCTATGTGTCTTTTAGGAAAATGTTTTTGTAGCATTTTATCATGAGTGTGTTGGCAGTTCCTAGAGTTAACATGGTAGCTGAACCATGAGCTCTTTGCTATACTTGGATTTTTTCAACTGTTGTCCGCTTAATTGTTTGACTAATATTCAGTGAGTTGGTCCCATTATAATAAAATAATATCTAACTCATTTTTATATTCTCGTTCTCATTAAATTGAATAACTAAAACATTATAAACATTATAACCCAATTTAATATAGGAAATATTATTATAATAATTAAAACATTCTCCACATTATTTTTTATATCATATTGTGAAAATGATAAAACTCTTAAGAACTCTTTAAGACAATACTTGAGAGACTCAAAAGATTTTGGGTTGATAAATAAATTCCAAGGATGCCTTCTATTTATAATCATAGGATCACCCCACCTTATACTAATCTTTCAATGTAGGACAATTTTATTATTTATATATGTTCAATGTGGAACATATAAAATACTAAGAAGTATTCATCTTTAATAAGTGCAAATAATATGAAATCTATACTCTCGTGATAGCATTTTTTACCACGAATCTAATTATACTATTTTCATAAATTTTTTAACGATACTTTTTTTCTTCAAATGAAATGTACAAAGTTTTTATATAAAAATTAGAAAATTTTTTGAATATAATTTAGGAAAATATATATTATAATAATTAAAAGATTTTTTACTTTTTTTTTTATATCAGAAAATAGTATTTATGATATTTTCCTAAATTGATTTTTCATAATGTGGACAGCTTAGAATCGCTTGAAAAAAGCATCTTTTATACATATACTAGTTTAAAAACCCGTACTTTGTACGGGTTAATGACCTTGATTATTTTAAAACTAAATTATAGAACATTATCGAATAGCTGCTTCGGAGTTCAAATCCGGGTGTCACATAATTCTAAAAAAAAAAGAAATATCCTAATCGCTTATGGTCTCTTGATACGTATTTGCTTCTAAGCATTAAGTATCCTCTAAAGCTTTGTTATCGCGAATTCTAGCAAAATTTATTCTGTATTAATCATCATAAGTGTAAGAGAATCGGGGCGCTTTGATAGCCCTTATGATTAATATAAAGACGGGTGTGAAAATTAATGAATAGTTTACATTTGCTGTATTTTGTGATGGGAATAAAGCAAATGTAAAACTATTGACTGGGACAGAGAGAGTATATATTTTGTTTGAACCATATACCAATTGAGGAGTCTGTTGATTGAATACGAGTGTGGAGGGGGGGGGGGGGGTGAATTGAGTATTAAAAACGATGCCCACTTTTTCGAAATATATGAAGTAAGATTAATTATTTGATTTTATTGATTAAAATCAACTAATTAATTTACTAATAATAAACGCAAAATCGAAATAACAAAAATAAATAAAGAGAGAAAGAGAGACACACAGGATTTTTGAAGTGGTTCAGTTTCACAAGTCGAAACCTACGTCCACTATTCTCGATTAATAATTTTTAGTACATTTCTACGGATTATAAAAATTATCAATCCACTCGTATAATCAACAATATGATTATAACTCAGATTGAGTATCGCTAAATATTCTAGATTGCTCTTACGTTAATAAGAAAAGTACAACGATAAATACTAATCTCACGTTATGCGAGTGAGTATAATATCTTTGTGTACTTAGTATCCTATAACGATTTCCTTTGAGTGATTGACAAATATGATGCATAATTTTTGTATAAGCAATTTGTAAAATAAGAATTAAAGCTCAAATAATTTTTGCTTAAATATTTTTCTCTTGAAAATTGTAGATATGTGTCACCAATAATGGTTGAATGAAGAGAGGTATTTATAGTTGTTAGAAATTAGGGTTTAGAATATTCTGGAAGGTGTGAAACCCTAAATAACTTGACGAACAAGTAGGAGGCTAGGGTTGGAGATTTCGGCCTCTAGGGTTCGGCCGGCCCAACATTGGGCTCTCATGAGTCCAATTTGGCCTCCACTTGTTCACAACAAATCGAGATAGAATTTAGTTGAAACCCTAGGTTGCATGTCGACATAAATATCGTGCTACAAACCGATAGTACATCCAACTTAAATTCTAATTAAATAATTCCAATTATATAAATACTCTCTTATTCTTATAAAACATTAAAAATATATTTTCCAAAATTTAACGCATCATTTTTGTCTAGCAGTAAAGTTATAGCTATGAGGTCATAAATTTACTAACCTTTAAATCAAATAAAGTAAAACCATTACCGGATGACGACCTATACTATCTAATCTTCAGTAGATCTTCAGTAAACGAATCGTCTCTTCACAAGTCTCTCATCTTGAGTCTTGTGGTTGATATTTGATCTTGATCTTGAATATTACGATCAAACGTCTTTGAAGTTGTACCTCCTTGGTCCAAACTTCAAGCTTGCTTCTTTTGAAGTTATACCTCCTTGGGCCAAACTTCAAGCTTGCATCATTGTAATTATTCCTTTCTATATTAAGACTTGAGCACACAATTACACGCATATGTTTATAATATTAAGTCCACATACAAATCATTACTGTCATTATCAAAACAACTAATTAAGACTAAAGGTCCAACACCTACCCTTCAAATATAGACAATTTACTTACACATGTCTTGCTTTTAAATTAGTCATTTCAAATGTTTTTGTTCAATTAATAAAAGCGTCTTACATAATAATAATAATAATAATAATAATAATAATAATAATAATAATAATAATAATAATAATAATAATAATAATAATAATAATAATAATAATAATAATAATAATAATAATAATAATAATAATAATTATATTGTCTCTCGGCTCCCCACCAATTTCATGTAAACTTTTATTTATATTTTAATGAAAGCTGCGCGCATCCCTTCATAATAAAAAAAAAATAAAAAAAATAATAATAATACTAATAATAATAATAATAATAATAATAATAAAAATAAAAATAATAATAATAATAATAATAATAATAATAATAATAATAATAATAATAATAATAATAATAATAATAATCTTCTAATTTGTGATACACGGAGTTCATTTTTATGTTCTTTCTTTCACGAAGCACATGTAATGTATACTCCTATGATCATCTTATTGCTATCATTTCACTGTAAAGGCGTAAAATATAAACTCATCTACGTTTTTTGGCTACTATAAGCAAACATACAATTTAGTGACAACAAAATTATAATTTGTCAAATTTTAATTTTAACCGTTGATAATAGAAACTCTTAGGAGCTCTCCTTCACAATAGTTAAGTGACTCAAAAGATTTTGGGTTGATTCCCAAGTTTCAAGGATGACTTCTATTTATAATCATAAGATCACCCTACCTTATGTTAATCTTTCAATGTTAGACAATTCCATTATTTATACGTAGTATATTCACAACACCTCCATTATTTTTTAATGTGGGACAAATAACATACAAAAAATTACACCATCTTTTTCACACCTAGCTCGACATCCAACCCGAATCCCGAAATACGGACAATTGTTACTCATTATATCTAATAGTAGTTATATTTAATAATATGAGCAAATACTATATGTTAATATTTGTACGTTCAACATCCAATTCGATTAATAATGAGCAAATACTAACAAACTAATCTTATCCAGAGTCTAAGTTTTTTCGCACGTATATAGGTAACATTTGATCAATTTTATCTTATTGCTAACAAAATAATATTGTCTAAAGTCCAAAGTTTTTCTTACGTGTAAAATTAACATTTTTTCTTATAAATAATAAGTACTTTTTAAGGGTTGGACTCTCTAGATGAAAAAATGTTAAAAATTGAAAAATTAACATGAAAAATTAACATTATGTAACGTTACTTTTAAAGTGTCTTATATAATAAGTATACTACCGATGTATGTTCGTTATTTAAAAATTCAGATTAAAAATTAAAAAATAAATAACTTATTTCTAAACTACTAAATTTGAGTAGAAAAGTAGATGATATAACTATATATAATTATATAATTGTGAAACCACCAAAATCAAAAGTATAATACAAATAAATTTCACTATTGTGGAGGTAATAATACAAACTCTTATAAGAGTTATCTAAGACAATACTTAAGAGACTCGAAAGATTTTGGGTTGATATTTAAGCTCCAAGCATGACTCATATTTATAATCATAGGATCACGCCACATTATGTTAATCTTTCGATATAGGATAATTCTACTATTTATATTAATAGAATCAACACACTTTATGTTAATCTTTCGATTTGGGATAATTCTACTATTTATAATAGGATGACCCCGCCTTTTCTACTATTTATACGTAGTAAGTTCACCACATCTACATTATTTTTCAATATGTGACCTATAACATACTAATAAATACATTATCTTTTTCGCACTTAGTTCGACATCTAACTCGATTTAATAACGATTTGTTCTTTGGAGTCAGGCCTCTTACTCCCCCTTAATTGATGTATGAACACGTTTTGTAATTCTTTTAATTTAAGTACCTATTTAAACAAAAAAAGATTGATTACGGATAATTCTGTCCCAAATAAAAATTCGTGATAATAAAATACAAATAAATTTGGTATTAAGACTACATAAAACATTATGACCTATGCGTCTTTTAGGAAAATGTTTTTGTAGCATTTTATTATGAGTGCGTTGGCAGTTTCTAGAGTTAACATGGTAGCTGAACCATGAGCTCTTTGCTATACTTGGATTTCTGCAACTGTTGTCCGCTTAATTGTTTGACTAATATTCAGTGAGTTGGTCCCATTATAATAAAATAATATCTAATTCATTTTTATATTCTCGTTCTCATTAAATTGAATAACTAAAACATTATAAACATTATAACCCAATTTAATATAGGAAATATTATTATAATAATTAAAACATTCTCCACATTATTTTTTATATCATATTGTGAAAATGATAAAACTCTTAAGAACTCTTTAAGACAATACTTGAGAGACCCAAAAGATTTTGGGTTGATAAATAAATTCCAAGGATGCCTTCTATTTATAATCATAGGATCACCCCACCTTATACTAATCTTTCAATGTAGGACAATTTTATTATTTATATATGTTCAATGTGGAACATATAAAATACTAAGAAGTATTCATCTTTAATAAGTGCAAATAATATGAAATCTATACTCTCGTGATAGCATTTTTTACCACGAATCTAATTATACTATTTTCATAAATTTTTTAACGATACTTTTTTTTCTTCAAATGAAATGTACAAAGTTTTTATATAAAAATTAGAAAAATTTCTTGAATATAATTTAGGAAAATATATATTATAATAATTAAAAGATTTTTTACTTTTTTTTTATATCAGAAAATATTATTTATGATATTTTCTTAAATTGATTTTTCATAATGTGGACAGCTTAGAATCGCTTGAAAAAAGCATCTTTTATACATATACTAGTTTGAAAACCCGTACTTCGTACGGGTTAATGACCTTGATTATTTTAAAACTAAATTATAGAACATTATCGAATAGCTGCTTCGGAGTTCAAATCTGGGTGTCACATAATTCTAAAAAAACATGAAATATCCTAATCGCTTATGGTCTCTTGATACGTATTTGATTCTAAGCATTAAGTATCCTCTAAAGCTTTGTTATCGCGAATTCTAGCAAAATTTATTCTGTATTAATCATCATAAGTGTAAGAGAATCGGGGCGCTTTGATAGCCCTTATGATTATTGTTTGGGTAAATTGTTGATTACAGCCTTTTATAAACCTCATTTTGAAAATTACAGCCTTATATAATTTTTTTTGAAAATTACATCCAAAATATTACTTTTCTTCTAAAATTGCACCAACTTGAGGATTTCGGTGAATTTTTATGATGTTTTTATGATGTTTGGGGTGATTAATTGGTTTGTGTTAAGGAGAGGTAAAAAATCTGGGTAAGTAGGCTCTCAAATAATAAAGGATACATCATAAAAACATCATCAAAAATCACCAAAAACCTCAAGTTGGTGCAATTTTAGAAGAAAAGTAATATTTTGGATGTAATTTTCAAAAAAAATTATATAAGGCTGTAATTTTCAAAATGGGGTTTATAAAAGGCTGTAATCAACAATTTTCTCTTAATATAAAGACGGGTGTGAAAATTAATGAATAGTTTACATTTGCTGTATTTTGTGATGGGAATAAAGCAAATGTAAACTATTGACTGAGACGGAGAGAGTATATATTTTGTTTGAACCATATACCTACCCTTCAAATATGGACAATTTACTTACACATGTCATGTTTTTAAGTTAGTCATTTCAAATTTTTTTGTTGAATTAATAAGACCGTCTTACATAATAATAATAATAATAATAATAATAATAATAATAATAATAATAATAATAATAATAATAATAGTAATATTATTATTATTATTATTATTATTATTATTATTATTATTATTATTATTATTATTATTATTATTATTATTATTATTATTATTATTATTATTATTATTATTATTATTATTATTATTATTATTATTATTATTATTATTATTATTATTATTATTATTATTATTATTATTATTATTATTATTATTATTATTATTATTATTATTATTATTATTATTATTATTATTATTATTATTATTATTATTATTATTATTATTATTATTATTATTATTATTATTATTATTATTATTATTATTATTATTATTATTATTATTATTATTATTATTATTATTATTATTATTATTGATTCACGCTTTGTCACCGTCTCTCGGCCGCCACCGTCATTCCCACCACTGCCATCATCGTCTTTCCTGTCTCACGCCGGTCCCTTCACGTCGTCGTTAGTGGGCTCGTCGGTGCTTGGTTGGTTGGTTTTCTGCGGTTTAGGTTTAGCGGTGTTATTGGCCACTGCAGTCATCGGTTCTGCTACATGCTTTTTCAGGCGCCTCCTTCGGTCATTGCTGCCGTTACCGTCACCACTCTACTCTGCCGTCACTTTCTCACACAGGCCACTTCATCAACGTCGTCGACCGTGTGATTTACGGTGTTAGGCTACGTTAGGGTTTGTGAGGGGAGAGCGTGCGAGAGAGAGATGTGTTGGCTGTTGCTGTCGTCGGCGTTACAGTCTGCCACCACCATCACCACCATCACCATCGATCTTTAGACCTCACGTTGCCGACCACAGGTGTCTGCTGGTGGCCTTGGTGGTCTTTTTGGGTTCCGTTTTGGGTTTTCTCATGATCGTTTCGGTTTCGGTTTCGAGATCTTTTTGGTTTTTGTTTTCGGCTGCTACGTTGGTTGTTGCCGGCTTTCTTGCTCGAATATTTCTTGGCTGTCGCTGCCGTTGATCATCACTGGTTGTCATCTCCGGTCAGGTTCGTTGTGTCAAGGCTTTCCTTTTTTCGGCATTTCTGTTTTCCTTTTCCTCTTTGTGTCTCCTCGGCTGCCTTCTCCGGTGGTGGTGAAGCCTTCTGCCCGTTGCTTTTCCTTGCTCTATTTGGTCCGTGGTGTTTAGGGTTCAGTCTGTGCTGGCCGCTGCTGGGTTACGGATTGCTTGGGTTAGGTGGTTTGGTGAGTTGTGTGGTGCATTGTTGCGTGGTGCAGGTTAGCGTTTCTTGCAGCGTTGACTTGTTGTGTTGACTTTCAGAGTTGACCTGCTTCAATGTCCTGTTGGCTGTTACGTTTTAGGTAATTTTTTTTAGGCTTTGGTTGGTGGTTGCGTGGGTCCTTGCGCGTGAGGAGGAAGGTTTTTATTTCTTCTTTTATGCCTGATCTTGTGCGGTTCCATTGTCCTTTTTCGGGTCTTCATGCGTGTCGGGATGGTTTTGGTAAGGGCCTTACTAAGGCTGCATGGCAGAAGCATTTTCAGGACCGACATTGTCATGAGGGGGCGTTGGAACTTACGCGTCAGACTCTTACTGATAGTTTGACTGTTTATTCCAATGCCGAGAGTACTTTGAGACGGATGAGGCTCTGGTTGTGTGGGGTGTGCTTTAAAACCCGTACCACTCGCGCTAGATGTCGGCATAGTCGGGGTGATATTGTGGTGCATCCGGAGTGTGTTGATGGCCTCTACAACTTTCATATTTATGGTATTCCGAGACCTTTGGCTCCTTCTACTTCGGTTTCTTCTGATGATAGTATTGAGCTTGTTCAGTGGTCTATATCTTCGCTTGATCGTTTATTGTCATTGGGCCTTCGCACCGTGAAATCTATTCCTCCTAAGTGTCGTCTTGGGTTTGCTCGGGCTTTAAAAGGAGCCCTGGATGATGTGGCTGGTTCCCCTAGTGATCTCTCCCGCTGGATTCGTTTGCTTGTTTTACCACTTTGTCTACTTAAGACATTCGCTCCTCGGAGTAATCTTGAGTGTAGGACTGCTATTCGGCGCCAGCGTCAGGAGGAGAGTATTGCTAGGGATATCCTCGCTTGGGGGGTACCTGGGGGGGGGGGGGAGGCAGGGGAGGGGTTGCAGCTGTTGCAGGAGTGTTTGGATGAGGGTCCTTCTTTATTTCATGTGGAGGGGGATCTTGATTTGAGTAAGCTTAACCTCCGTCAATGTCGGAGGAAGATTTGTGAGGGTAACTATACTGCTGTTGTTCGGGTGCTTTCTTCCTATGGGGTTGCCCCCTACTCCGATGCCACCCTTGTGGCCTTGCGAGAGAAGCATCCGGTTGCCCCACCTCCTTCCTTGCCTCCTTTGTCTGGAGATCATCATCCTCTGGTTGCCTCTTCAACAGTTGTTTTCGATATGATTCAGAGCTTCCCACGTGGTACTTCTTGTGGGAGGGATGGGTTTTGTGCCCAACACCTTATGGACTGTTTGAGTGGTGCTACTGTGGCTATATCTGATGATTTGATCACTTCTATTACTAGGGTGACTAATTTTTTTCTTGAGGGCCGGTGTCCTCTAGCTCTGGGTGAGTACATTGTCAGCGCCCCTCTCACGCCGCTTGTTGAACCGGGTGGTGGTGTTCGTCCTATTGCTGTTGGCACTATCTGGAGATGGCTTGTCTCTAAGGTTGTTGCTTTTTTGGTCGGTCCTTCTTTGACCTCTTATTTTGCTGGACTTCAGTTTGGGGTGGGTGTGTCCGCTGGAGGAGAGGCTATCTTGCATGCCTTGAATCGGCTCATTGAGGCTCGTGGTGCTGAGGTGAGACTTTCTATGATGCTGGTCGATTTCCAGAATGCTTTCAACCTTGTTCATCGTGCGACCATGCTTCAGGAAGTCCGCCGTCGTTGCCCGGTTCTTTCCCGTTGGGTGGAGTTTTGTTACTCCAGCCATTCCCGTCTTTTTTATGGGGAGCATTACTTGTGGTCTTGTCAGGGTGTCCAGCAGGGTGATCCTTTGGGTCCTTTGCTTTTCGCTTTGGTTTTGCATCCCTTGGTGTGCAAAATCCGGGACTCTTTTCACCTTACTATGCAGACGTGGTACTTGGATGATGGCACCATCATTAGGGACACTTTGGAGGTGGGGAGGGTTTTTGGATTTAATTATCGCCGATGGCCCTCGTTTTGGACTGCATCTTAATGTCTCCAAGACTGAGGTCTTTTGGCCTGTTGAGGATCCTCGGAATCAGCTTCCCGGGGGTTTCCCCCCTTCTATTGCTCGGCCCTTGCGTGGTGTCTCTGTTTTGGGTGGACCTGTCAGTACTTGCCCTATTTTTGGCAGTGAGATTGTGGCGAAGAGAGTGACTAAGACCATTGTGCTTATGGATTTGGTCGCGAGGATTGAGGACCCGCAATGCGAGTTGCTTCTGCTTAGAGCTTGTACTGGTATTTCTAAGCTCTATTTCTCTCTTCGTACTTGCTCCCCTAGTGTTTTTGCTTCGGTCCATCTTCCTTTCGATGCTGCTCTTCTTTCCAGTTTGGAAGGTATTGTCACCGCATCTGGCCCGGGTTTTGGGGATTGGAAGTGGCGCCTTACTACATTCCCTTTTCATTTTGGTGGTCTTGGTGTTTATGCGGCGGGAGATGTTTTACACTATGTGTAGATACCTCATTTCTGCACCTCCCGCAAGCCACCCGGTGATGATTGGGCCGCATGTTTGGTACACGGAACGATTTATGACAGTTCGTAAGTTTATCGTCAAGTAATAGCTCAAACACTTGTGTCAACCCCTTGGTCGTCATCTACGCGCCATTACGGTCGTTTTGACAGTAATTAGAGTACATTTGGAGTACGAGTCAAAAACCGTCTTCATTTTCTAATAACCGTTTTAAAATGCCGAGTCAGAATATTCTTGAATGTTCTGGATATTTCTATTCTATATTTTCAATCTTTTAATCTTTGGTAAATTATATCCCGAAATTATTTTATAAATAATAAGGAAATCAAGATCAAACCGCAATTCCATATTAGAAACGCGGAAATCTTTCTTCCGCATGATGAAACCCTTGGGGAAACGGCACATCAGGTGCTGTGCCTCTTCCAAGAGACGCAGTGTCTGTTGCGCCTCTTCCCCAGCTCCTTTCTGCATATTTTCAAATCTTTTCGAGATTTACTTCCAAAGTTTCACCGAAACCTAATTCCTCCGTGTGATTACTATAAATAGGGACCTCCGTTCCTCATATTTCTCACGCTAGTGTCCGCCCTTCTCTTCTCCCTTTGCATTTTAAGACCACGCTCTTGCTTTTTGGCATCTACGTGCTTGAACTTTCGACCACGTAAGCTCGGATCTTTCTGAGTACCAGCCTCGTTTTGCATGACCGACCAATTTGACCAACTCCACATCAATCAACTTAATCAATCTTGTTCGTTTTCCTCTTAGAGGCACTTTCATCATACATTCGAGTCGAGCAATCACTAAACGTTAACTTAGTTAATTTCGTTTCGTCAATCATGTAAGTCTGAGGGTGTAAATCTCTTCTTTTATCATTGTAGTTTATTTTTGTAATTATTATTGTAAGGTTTACGTCGAAAACATATTCAAAACCGATTTATAAAACCTTTATTCAAACCCTTTTAACTGCTGTGCCTCTTCGAAGGGACGCAGCACCTGCTGCGCCTCTTCCTGAGGCTGTCGCAGTTCCTGCTCTCCTTCTTCTTCCTTCGTCCTCTGTTAATTCCTCTATTTTCCTTCGTCTTTTCTTGTTTGTTTCTTATTTCGTTCGTATAATAATTTTAGCATGTAAATCATTAATAGTTTATCATCTTTAAATTCCCGATTTAAATCCCAAGTAATTAGTATTTGCAGGTTTTCGTCATTAAATCAAATCCGGGTTTTAGAGATTTGATTCATCAATATCAAGTCTCTGAATTCATCTTTTGTATATTTGCATCTGTTAATTATCATCATCGTCATTAGTTCGTCATTAATAATGTAGTTAACCTAATTAGTTTATTTAATTCATTATTAAACCTTGTAATTAATCTTGCCATTAATTTGTTCTAATTAGTTTTAATCCGTTTTTATTGTTTTTATGACCCTTTCTGTAACACCCGTGAATTTCCCGTCTTGACATTTAAAATTTATTAAACCGTTTAATCACTTTATTATATATTTTTGAATTTTTGAATTTAATTAATTTTAATTCAAAAGCGATTTTTATAAAGGTAATAAATATAAAAGCTCATTTTTATAAAAATACGTATTTTTAATTTATATTCTTGAGGCATAATTTATATAAGAATATATGTATACATATTTTTGGTCGGATAGTAATAATAGTGACAATACTAATATTAGTTTCCGTCTCAAGTTAATATAGACTCGAGACATTTTTCCGTCTAGCTATAGACCGTCACATTTTACTTTTGAACCTCGATAAAGTATGGACCAACCAAAATCCGACGACCCAACACACCATATACGGTATACCCCTACAATCTTATTACTCTCTCTCACATTCATTTAAATAATTATTTAACTCTCACCCTCACACACACACTATCCATAAGACCAATCCCAAGTCCCAACCCACTGACCCTCCTTTCTTTTTTTCGAATTACCTGTAAACATCACACTGCAGCAACAAAAATACACCATCAGAAATTCAGAACTCACAAACTCATTTCCGCCGTCCTTAAAACCCAGATTTTGACTCCGTCCTTTCACCATTCCTCCTGATTTTTGTACCATTCTTCTCCCTATCTCTTCCTTCATCTTTTAAGGTAAGAAAGATATAGTCTTGTGGAGTTTTTGTCTCGACCCGTCTCATGAAGGTAACGTTTTTAAACTAATCTCACTGTTTATTACGGTTTCTAGGTGAAGACTTTGAGAACCCTGAAGGAAAGCTCGGACTTGGAACGTTTTTCACTCGAGAATTCGAAAGTTAAAGGTAACGGTGATAGGTTACTCGACAATCGTCGAAATTTCTGTTTTTTGTGTCTTTTTAAATGTTCTTGTTTATTAAAGTTTAAACCTTTATATTGTTTGGCATTTGTATGATGTTTCTCGTCTTGAATGGTGTTTGACATGAGACTGTTTTGAGCCCGAGTTTCCGTCATGAGCCCTGTGTGTTTGAGCCCGGTTTATGGCTCATATGGATTCGTGATTGTGGTTGCTTGAGTTCAGTTTTGGAGTGGTCTCTGTTATGCGCCTTAGGACTGGGTCGGGTTCGGCTTTTAATTTGTGCGTCTTTTGGTCTGCTTTGGTCTGATTTTTGGGTCGGATTAAGAAGTGGTGTGAGGGGTGGCCATGAGTAGTCGGATGGTGTGAGTGGTAGTCGGGTGTCGGCTGTTCGTGGCCGCGTTAGGTTGTTGTGATGCTGAATTTTCGAGTCGGAACGATGTAGCTCTCAGGTTGCTTGAGCGGTTTATGGGGGGGTATGTTTCGGCCTAGCTTGGACCGTAAATCCGAGTTGTGAAACGGGTTTTGGGTAGCTTGCTTGGTGGTCAGTTTGGGGCAGCCGTGGAGGAGTGGTCGGGCGGGTCTTTGTTGTTGCGGGTTGTGGCTGGCCGTAGGTCATTGGTGTGGCCATGGCTTGGCTGTTTTGAGGTGGTCTCGGGTGGGGAGGCTTGGGTACACCATATTCCCATAACCCTTTGTTTCCTTTTGGTGATGGTATGCCTTAGATAATTAGGCCTAGTATGTTTATTCAATTGGGTTAGTTATGTATCTCAATTGGGCTTGCACATAGGTACCTTTTGCTACTGGGCCAAACTTACTAGGGGTACCCTTGGTGCCAAGTTCGGATTATTCGAATTATTTAAATTACGTCTCATTCCTTATATGACATAATTCGTTATATATAGTTCATTCATATATTTTTCTCACATTAATCATAAATGTGGAATTTATTATTTATTCAAGTCAAAATTTGATGAAATGTCTCATTTACCTATAATATGAGTTTTTAATCCGTTCATTCCCATTTATTGATCGTATCTCAAATGTGAGTGAATTATTCTACTTATTTAATTAAATTGAGTCATTTATAATTGGATGCTTGTTTTGCTTTTCATAAATGGTTCATCTCCGTTTATTTAAATTTTTATTCAAGTGACAAATATTGAAGAAATGGGTTACTTATTCATATTCATGATTATGATTTGGCATGAAATGTCTTATTTAGATTATCATCGGCTCATTTCATTAGTAGCCTCTTTCCAAGTTGATTCGCATCGCTTGGTTGAGTCGTGTAGTAGTCTCTTTCCAAGTTGATTCGTATCGCTTGGTTGAGTCGTGTTCGTTTGATAATGCCTTTATGCTATACCGTATTGCTTGACTTATCTTTACGCCTCTTTCGGACTGTCCTGCCGATTGTGGGTTTAGCTCATATCTTCCGCCTCTTTCAGACTGTCCTGCCGATTGTGGGTTCTCGATTTCCGATTTAGGGTTCGGGTCTTGGATGCGGACTGTCCTGCCGCATGTCGAATCGGGAACTGTGCTTTGTCCCGAGAGTCTCGCGATTTAGACTAGGACCGAGTCTTGGGAGTACCATTGTCGTCCTACCAGGGGAATTATATATTGATATATGAGTAGTAAAGGTCTTGTTTGGTTATAGATATTGGTATTTGTCTGTTGTTTGTTTTGGTCCTATCGGACACTAGGGGTGAGCTATAAGCCCTCTAGTTGCGATATGATCGTCGGGATTGATGTTCCCATCCGTTCTTATGGTGAGATGCAAGCCATAAGTATGAATGTGACATTAGTGGCCACGTCCCGTACAATGTTTGCTAAGTGGTTTTTCAAGTAATGGCTACAGTTTCTATCCTTGTAATTTGCATTGGTTGACCTTTTACTTAATTGCTTCACATGATTCGGATTCTAATCTCATATCTATGTTGTAGTTCCTTGAAATGCGTGCCCTTGTATAAATGACCGTATTCTTGTCTTCCATATTATTTAATTCTCTCATATGAGTAGTTTAACCGTTATCATGCTAATATTGATCTATCTTGTTCCATCTCATTTAATTACCATGTTTAAACATAAACTTGATATCCACATTTTTGTAAGAGTCTTACATGACTTACCTGTTTTAGTTCTTTGTTATGTTCGTTTCGACATTTTGTGGCTGGGAGAACCTTGAGTTACTCCCCACCGATCGTATGCGTTCATGTTTACATGAATGACAGGTATTAGTGGTGCATTCATGGGGTGAAGACATGTGTGAGCTAGCGAGCACTTCGCCCTAGTAGTTGGTTTATTAGGATTGTTTAGAGCTACCTTTATTGTATTGTCATTCGAGGGATATATTTTCCCTCACCTTGGTTATCACGTTTGTATAATTTAAAATCTTTATTTCCGCACTCTTTATTTACTATTTAGATTTTGGTGAACCCGCGCTTTAAATTTTAAAAAGTTTTAAAAATTCCCTAAAATTCTGCATTTTATTAGTTATATTTTCCACTTTACCGCGGGGTGTCACAGTTGGTATCAGAGCCTTTGCTGCTCCCGACGCACACACGTGTACCCCAATTTAAATTTGAAATTGACCTTAAATAATGAATGAGAGATGGGTAGAACTAAGGACCTAAGTTAGTAGTCTCTTTGTGTAGGTTATTTGTTAGGCGCTAACTTGATTGATTTATTTGGTGTCTTGAGAAGATGGTGCGACCAACCAAGGTGGAGAATACTATCATGGAAGCTCTTACTCAAATCCTCCGGAATCAACAAGATGCGAATGCCCAAGTCAATCATCGTCCTAACTCCTGTGGCAAGAGATCCTTTGTTCCCTCATCTTCGTCATCTGCTAAGAAGAAGAAGAAGCCTTTTCCAAGAGGACAAGTACCAAGTGGGCAAGTGCAAGGCGGACAAGCTCACTCGTCGGAAGACAACCCTGAGGATACCCGCAAGTGCTTCAAGTGTAGGCAAGCTTATCACCCCGGGATTGGATGCTTTGATATGCCCTTGAAGTGTTACCATTGCAAGAAGCCCGGTCATCTCATCAAGGATTGCCCCGAGAAGAAGAAGATTGCTCCTCCTCCTCATGTTCCGGAAGCCAGGTCAAGAGGATCCATTCGTGTTGAGAATCAAGTCGGAGCCGTCGTTCCTCCCGACACCGCTTCGGGTGTGTTTTCTATCCTTGATCAACCTTATCTCACTTTTATTCCATGATACTCATCCTTCTTCTAAACTCTCTTTTCTCTTCCTTGGAAGCTGCTCTTGTAATCTCCCAACTTGTCCTTTGTTCCTTGCTTATCCTCCCTTAACGCCTTTTTGATAGTTCTCTTTCTTTTGTGAGACGTTTATTTTAGTTGGATAATTTGGCTTTGTGGAGTTTGTTTGTGGTTGACCCATAACCATTGGTTTTGAGAAGTTGTGATGTTGGAAAGACTTAGGTAGTGTGGTGAGACATACTTAGTGATTCTTATACCTAGTTCTTTGATAAAGTGAGTATAAATGATTGGTGGATTATGCGTGTTAAGAGTGAGTTGCCTATGTTACTAAAGTTATGGAACTTAGCCTTGTTGTTTATACTTGGAAGTTTGAGTTGAGCTCGAGTTTAGCATAGTCGGTATACTTTTGTGAGTGTTCTGATGATTACATAGGAACCATGTTAGGTGAGAGTTCTTGCTAGTTTTGGAATCTCATTTGGGCATCCACTTCGCGGTAATCAGGATTAGTAGCCAGAGTTCTTGAGATGTAATTATAAGTTGGGATCGATAGATATTGAGCTGAGGTGAGTTAGATGTTTTGGGTGGTTGTCTCGTAGTTTGGAGAATGTCACCATTTATGCCTTAGGTTTCGAGAGTATAAAAAGATCTCCTTGGGATAATAGAATGGGCAAAAGAACTTTTGAATTTGGATTTTGATTGATGGTTTACTATTTTGAGGAACCCATGGTTAACCCTAGTTAAATCTGAGTATAGGTTTGTTAGAAGCTTTGACCTTGATCTCGTGGGAGTTGTTTGTAGATGTTTGAGAATTTGGAGTGGTGAAATCACACCTATAGTGGAGTACCTTGTTTCATGGAATGGCTTAGGATGAGGTAGCGTAAGTGTTTCGAGGAAACTCTTGGGAGTGTTGTGGTTATAAGTTTTGTTGATAGGAAGTTTTCAGAACCATTTGGATGATGTTGTTATTTGAGATTTGAGTGTCTGGCGTTTCCTTGTTGTCTAATTCCCCTTTTTTCCTTGATCATAAGCGTTGCCGTTCACACCTCTTTTCCTTGCTTCATCATAGCTCTTTTGACTAGTTAGGTTTGAACCCTCTTAGCGTACTTTGTTCTTAGGATATCTAAATTCTTTTCATTTCGTACCATTTCTAAACATTTCAAACTACCATCTTGGTTCGTTGTTAAATATTTTATGCTACTTTTACAAAACTTTACCTATTTAAAGGTTCGAAAATGAAAATTTGATTTAGTACTCTATTTGTTCTTTGAGTGTAAAATTATTTATCATGATTTTAATTGCTAAGCCCGAGTTACTTTAAATTTTGCTCAATTTCTAACTAACTTTGAGTTATTTATGATCCCTTGTCAAAGTTAATATTATAATTTCAAGGACTTACTCCTTTTTGAGTTTAAAAAAAATGAAACTTTTATTTTCATTTTGGTTTTTGCAAAAGAAAATTTGAGTTGACTACCTTTTTCGATTGGTTATAACATTGATGGAATGTTAGGACTCGTTATTAAAGGCGTCTAATAACTTGTCCTGCGCTTATCGATGAATGGTTTTTGTCTAAAACTTGTCTTTGACTTGGAAAGTTAGCGTTCTTGTGTGCACGACAAGAGCAATTTCGTTCCATGAATGAGACTTATACTTTTGAAAACTCTCCGTTAATGTTTTTGAAAATTTTGATTTTTGATTTATAGAATGATTTACATTTCGATCTGGTTATGTCGGAAAATTTTATTTGAAGCTTTTGAACGAATTTTAATTCTTACGATAAGTAACCTTTTAATGTTTTGGTTACCGATTTCAAAATTACGGTTTTATTTTTATGTAACCTTTCATTTTTACTTTCAAGTTTCGAGGACGAAACTTTTTAAAAGGTGGGGTGATTGTAACACCCGTGAATTTCCCGTCTTGACATTTAAAATTTATTAAACCGTTTAATCACTTTATTATATATTTTTGAATTTTTGAATTTAATTAATTTTAATTCAAAAGCGATTTTTATAAAGGTAATAAATATAAAAGCTCATTTTTATAAAAATACGTATTTTTAATTTATATTCTTGAGGCATAATTTATATAAGAATATATGTATACATATTTTTGGTCGGATAGTAATAATAGTGACAATACTAATATTAGTTTCCGTCTCAAGTTAATATAGACTCGAGACATTTTTCCGTCTAGCTATAGACCGTCACATTTTACTTTTGAACCTCGATAAAGTATGGACCAACCAAAATCCGACGACCCAACACACCATATACGGTATACCCCTACTATCTTATTACTCTCTCTCACATTCATTTAAATAATTATTTAACTCTCACCCTCACACACACACTATCCATAAGACCAATCCCAAGTCCCAACCCACTGACCCTCCTTTCTTTTTTTCGAATTACCTGTAAACATCACACTGCAGCAACAAAAATACACCATCAGAAATTCAGAACTCACAAACTCATTTCCGCCGTCCTTAAAACCCAGATTTTGACTCCGTCCTTTCACCATTCCTCCTGATTTTTGTACCATTCTTCTCCCTATCTCTTCCTTCATCTTTTAAGGTAAGAAAGATATAGTCTTGTGGAGTTTTTGTCTCGACCCGTCTCATGAAGGTAACGTTTTTAAACTAATCTCGGCTGTTATTACGGTTTCTAGGTGAAGACTTTGAGAACCCTGAAGGAAAGCTCGGACTTGGAACGTTTTTCACTCGAGAATTCGAAAGTTAAAGGTAACGGTGATAGGTTACTCGACAATCGTCGAAATTTCTATTTTTTTTGTCTTTTTAAATGTTCTTGTTTATTAAAGTTTAAACCTTTATATTGTTTGGCATTTGTATGATGTTTCTCGTCTTGAATGGTGTTTGACATGGGACTGTTTTGAGCCCGAGTTTCCGTCACGAGCCCTGTGTGTTTGAGCCCGGTTTATGGCTCATATGGATTCGTGATTCAGGTTGCTTGAGTTCAGTTTTGGAGTGGTCTCTGTTATGCGCCTTAGGACTGGGTCGGGTTCGGCTTTTAATTTGTGCGTCTTTTGGTCTGCTTTGGTCTGATTTTTGGGTCGGATTAAGAAGTGGTGTGAGGAGTGGCCATGAGTAGTCGGATGGTGTGAGTGGTAGTCGGGTGTCGGCTGTTCGTGGCCGCGTTAGGTTGTTGTGATGCTGAATTTTCGAGTCGGAACGATGTAGCTCTCAGGTTGCTTGAGCGGTTTATGGGGGGGGGGGGGGTATGTTTCGGCCCAGCTTGGACCGTAAATCCGAGTTGTGAAACGGGTTTTGGGTAGCTTGCTAGGTGGTCAGTTTGGGGCAGCCGTGGAGGAGTGGTCAGGCGGGCTGCTGTTGGCGGGTTGTGGCTGGCCGTAGGCTGTTGGTGTGGCCATGGCTTGGCTGTTTTGAGGTGGTCTCGGGTGGGGAGGCTTGGGTACACCATATTCCCATAACCCTTTGTTTCCTTTTGGTGATGGTATGCCTTAGATAATTAGGCCTAGTATGTTTATTCAATTGGGTTAGTTATGTATCTCAATTGGGCTTGCACATAGGTACCTTTTGCTACTGGGCCAAACTTACTAGGGGTACCCTTGGTGCCAAGTTCGGATTATTCGAATTATTTAAATTACGTCTCATTCCTTATATGACATAATTCGTTAAATATAGTTCATTCATATATTTTTCTCACATTAATCATAAATGTGGAATTTATTATTTATTCAAGTCAAAATTTGATGAAATGTCTCATTTACCTATAATATGAGTTTTTAATCCGTTCATTCCCATTTATTGATCGTATCTCAAATGTGAGTGAATTATTCTACTTATTTAATTAAATTGAGTCATTTATAATTGGATGCTTGTTTTGCTTTTCATAAATGGTTCATCTCCGTTTATTTAAATTTTTATTCAAGTGACAAATATTGAAGAAATGGGTTACTTATTCATATTCATGATTATGATTTGGCATGAAATGTCTTATTTAGATTATCATCGGCTCATTTCATTAGTAGCCTCTTTCCAAGTTGATTCGCATCGCTTGGTTGAGTCGTGTAGTAGTCTCTTTCCAAGTTGATTCGTATCGCTTGGTTGAGTCGTGTTCGTTTGATAATGCCTTTATGCTATACCGTATTGCTTGACTTATCTTTACGCCTCTTTCGGACTGTCCTGCCGATTGTGGGTTTAGCTCATATCTTCCGCCTCTTTCGGACTGTCCTGCCGATTGTGGGTTCTCGATTTCCGATTTAGGGTTCGGGTCTTGGATGCGGACTGTCCTGCCGCATGTCGAATCGGGAACTGTGCTGTCCCGAGAGTCTGGCCAGATTTAGACTAGGACTGAGTCTTGGGAGTACCATTGTCGTCCTACCAGGGGAATTATATATTGATACATGAGTAGTAAAGGTCTTGTTTGGTTATAGATATTGGTATTTGTCTGTTGTTTGTTTTGGTCCTATCGGACACTAGGGGTGAGCTATAAGCCCTCTAGTTGCGATATGATCGTCGGGATTGATGTTCCCATCCGTTCTTATGGTGAGATGCAAGCCATAAGTATGAATGTGACATTAGTGGCCACGTCCCGTACAATGTTTGCTAAGTGGTTTTTCAAGTAATGGCTACAGTTTCTATCCTTGTAATTTGCATTGGTTGACCTTTTACTTAATTGCTTCACATGATTCGGATTCTAATCTCATATCTATGTTGTAGTTCCTTGAAATGCGTGCCCTTGTATAAATGACCGTATTCTTGTCTTCCATATTATTTAATTCTCTCATATGAGTAGTTTAACCGTTATCATGCTAATATTGATCTATCTTGTTCCATCTCATTTAATTACCATGTTTAAACATAAACTTGATATCCACATTTTTGTAAGAGTCTTACATGACTTACCTGTTTTAGTTCTTTGTTATGTTCGTTTCGACATTTTGTGGCTGGGAGAACCTTGAGTTACTCCCCACTGACTGTGGCGTTCATGTTTACATGAATGACAGGTATTAGTGGTGCATTCATGGGGTGAAGACATGTGTGAGCTAGCGAGCACTTCGCCCTAGTAGTTGGTTTATTAGGATTGTTTAGACCTACCTTTATTGTATTGTCATTCGAGGGATATATTTTCCCTCACCTTGGTTATCACGTTTGTATAATTTAAAATCTTTATTTCCGCACTCTTTATTTACTATTTAGATTTTGGTGAACCCGCGCTTTAAATTTTAAAAAGTTTTAAAAATTCCCTAAAATTCTGCATTTTATTAGTTATATTTTCCGCTTTACCGCGGGGTGTCACACTTTCACATGTAAATAATCCGTTAAACCACTTCTATCCGAATCAATTATTATTAATCGATCATTAAATCCGCCAATGAACATTAACGATATGCAATTCCGGCTTCACAGCCAGAGTTCAGGTCAGGAACAGACGCAGTGAGCATTGCGCCTCTTCCAAAGGACGCAGCTCTGCTGCGCCTGTTCCGGATTGAGTTCTGCCCCTGAACTTCCGTTGTTGCTTTGGCCTAGTTATTAGCTTACGTATTAATTAACTATCCATTTTAAGTGTATTTTCGACGTAAATCAATTAACCCGTTGTAATTATTGTAATTTTATTTATTGTATTTCTTTATCATACTGTTTGTGTATGCTCTCACATGCAATTAATCTAAATTTCTACCTCGACATTAATGCATGTTAAATTATGTGTCTACCGACTTAGTTAATTCTCACAGGTTAGGATTAATCTAATGGATGTTGCATTGCATGCATATAACCTTCAACATATCGAGTATGGACGATTTTCCCTAATCATTAGTAGAGGCCGCTATCGAGGCGGGCGGGATTAGGTGTTCAATCAAAAGAGCTTCCTAATACGTACCCTCACCCCTTACTCCAGATCTCTGTGAACATCCGTGTTCATTGTCATCCACGAGAGTCATTCTAGACATAGAATTCTAAGGGTAACGAGTTCTTGGTGTTCATGTCACTACTTTGTGTCTTGACATGGCACGAGGTATTCGAACGGTTTCCAATTTTCCACAATAAATTGGTGGCGACTCCACAATTGCAAAGCTTGCTAGCTTTCTACCCGAGCGACCCTCGTAGGCCCGCGTCGACAGTTTGGCGACTCCGCTGGGGATTATACACTTACGTGTAGCCAAGGGTGAAACTTGAACAAGGTTAGGGAATAGTTTGTACGAGACAGTTGTCGGTTTTCATAACTCGGCCTTCCTAGATCGTTTAAATTCGGCCTTCCTCGGCCCAACCCAACCCATTCGACCAATCGTCCCGTCTAGACGGTCCAAATTCTTATTTGGGCCTAAGGATGGATAACGATTGACGTCAACCATACCATGGCACTTACTCTTGTTTGTATCAAGGGCTTTTACTACTCGAGGAAATGGACTAGGAACCGGCCTTACTTCTATTTGGTACGAGCCTCTCCACAGACCCCGGGTTTGATTGTTCGGTATGGCAACCCGCCCTTTAAGCCAAAACCCTTTTAAATGCACTGAGCATCCCGTTATAATGCCTGTATAAATGATTGGATTATATGTGATCACCATTTTCTAAACGAAACCATGACGAATTTTGTAAAATCAAAACCTCTTTTAAGATGTAAATTTTCGAAAATAGGCCAAATTTAGCGCAAAACTAGTCGAAACTCTGTCCAATTGTCAAGTCAAAATTCGGGCTTCGAAGCCCATTTCAAAACCTCACTTCGAGTCCACTCCTACAACTACACTATAGTTGACTAGGACCAACATTTCCAAACTTTGTCATTTCTTCAAACCTCACTTGACACAAGTGGCACACTCCCACTTCACAAGTTGAACCTTTTCTTTGAGTAAGTGTGCTAAATGGTCGATCGTGTTTTGATTTGTCGTCGATCTCCTATCCAGTTTTTCAAGATGCATGGAACTAGTCACGCAAGTGTCAATGGACACCCACCGAATGGTAATGATCTAATCCTAGCCACGTTAACCCGTCTCCAAGCTAGCCAAGACCAAGTGTATAATCGCCTCAACACGATCGAGGGCCGAATTGTTGCTGTAGAAACTAGGTTGCCTCCTGCAGAAAATCAAGTGCCTCATGATTTTGTGAATGACTTTGCGAATGAAAATCCACCACCTTTTATGGGAGCACAAGAGGTCAACCCTCCCGTAGGTCTGGCTGGAGATGAAAAACGACTCCAATATTTGGAGGAACAACTGATGTACCTCAAAGGGGATGATATATATAGGGAAAACAATCAGAAGTATGAGGCCGTGAGTTCCAAATTGCCAACCAACTTCAACATGACGGATATCCCGAAATTCAAGGGGCACGAAAACCCTTTGAACCATATCCGTGCTTTCAAGGATTATATGTCTATCAAAGGCATTAAACCCGAGATGTTCTTAAGGATCTTTCCTTCATCTCTTGACACCATTCCTAAGAAATGGTTCTATTCCCTAGAACACAACAAGATTGCCATCTGGGATGATGCTGCGATCGAGTTTGCTAAGCAATATGCGGATAATGCTGAGATCCAAGTCAATATGCGTACCTTAGACGTTCTTACCCAAAAAGATAAAGAAGGCTTCACCGACTTTCTAAGTAGGTGGAGGAAGACTAGTACCCAACTTGTCGAACGTCCAGATGAAGCTACCCTCGTGGAAAAATTCGTGGACAACTTAAAGCCCATTTATGCAAATCATTTTCGGTACCAAAAAATTAAGACCTTCAAAGACTTAACTGTACTAGGGACAAGGATCGAAGATGACATCCGTAAAGGACTCTTGTCCAAAACGGTAGGTCGTGGATATCAAGGCTCAACAAGTCGTTCTTATAGCTCTACTAGCAAGACTGATGAGGTTAACCTTCTCGAACCATCAAAGAAGAGCATCCCACAAAGAAAGTTCACAAATATTGGAGATACATACTCCAATGCTCTGAAGAGATTGATGAAACAGGGTAAGCTTCAACCCATAGGGCCTACACCTGAACCAGAAAAGAAATCAAAGTCCTGGGATGAGAATTCGTACTGCGAATATCATAGAGGTAAGGGACACGATACAGAAAAATGTTACAAGCTAAAGCATGTACTTCAAGATATGATTGAAGACGGTCGCCTACCAATACCGCCTGGAGGTAAGCCTAACAATACTAAGAATCCTCTTGGAGTTCTGATGATTACCGGTGACGAATCTACTTTAGATTGCTCACATATTATCTCCCCAAAAGAGGAGGTAATCAATGGGATATGGACAGATAGTGAGGAAGATGTCTACCTCCAAGATCTTCCCTTAATCAAAGAAGCCGAACGCATCATGGATGAGATCATTACCACGCTACTCACAGAAACTAGTTCGAACCAACAGAAAGGATGGAGAAAATCGATCAAGTGGACGAACAACCAAGGAAGACTCTTGAAGCTCACCACTGGAGAAAGAGAGATGTTCAAAGGAGAACCAAAAGCCGATGAGTTCGATTCAGAGTCAGAGTCGGAGTCTAGAGAAGTCCCTAGAGAGTCTCCTCCTGTCGTCACTCCCACTCCCCTTGTTCCTCCTAGCTTAGCATCGAGCAGTAACAGCAGTTCGGGAAATGTCCCAATAGCTGTCCCTTTACCGCCACTGACTACTGAATAGATGGCCTCTTTGTTTCAACTCTTTTCAAATTTTAATATGAATAAATCAGGTTCTGCTTACTCTTTGTGTTATTCTGAATGCAATTCTGTTTACGATGATAATGAGGATGACCCAGACTCAATCGAAATACCTCCTTACATAGCCAAAGAAATACTATAACAAGGGGAGGGGGGACCAGTTATAGAAAATACTGAACCCATCAACGTGGGAACCGAACTAGAACCCCAAGAACTTAGGATAGGGACGACCTTGAGCCCCGCCGAAAGGGCCAGTTTTATAGACCTCCTACACGAGTTCAAAAACGTTTTTGCTTGGTCCTACAAAGACATACCAGGGATCGACATGGATATCGCAGAGCACAGAATCCCAATCAGACCAGGTTTCAAACCCGTAAAACAGAAGCTTCTTCGAATGAGGACATAATGGGCTCTTAAGATCAAAGAAGAAGTTGATAAGCAATTCAAAGCCGGGTTTATCAAAGTATCCGAATACTCAAACTGGGTAGCCAACATAGTACCCGTACCAAAGAAGGATGGGAGAATCCGTGTTTGTGTTCATTTCAGAGACTTAAACAAAGCAAGTCCCAAGGACGACTTTCCTCAACCACATATCGACATATTGGTGGATAATACAGCGGATCACGCGTTGCTATCCTTCATGGATGGATATGCAGGGTATAATCAGATCAAAATGGCCATAGAAGACATGCACAAAACCGCCTTTGTCACTGAAAGGGGCACCTATTGCTACACGGTTATGCCATTTGGGTTAATCAATGCCGGAGCTACATATCAACGCACCGCAACTACACTATTACACGACATGATGCATAAAGAAGTTAAGGTATACGTAGATGATATGATTGTCAAGTCTAAAGATAGAGAGGGGCACATTGCGAACCTTCGCAAATTCTTCTCAAGATTACAAAAGTACAACATGAGACTCAACCCACAGAAATGTGCATTTGGGGTAACATCCGGAAAACTCCTGGGATATGTCGTTAGCCAACGACGTATAGAAATAGACCCTTCCAAGATCAAAGCTCTAATCGAAATGCCGCAACCTCAAACAGAGAAAGAAGTTAGAGGATTCTTGATCAAGGTGCAGTACATAAGTCGATTCATATCAAAACTCACCATGATCTGTGAACCTATCTTCAAAAAGCTAAAGAAAACGGATCACACCATGTGGGATGATGACTGTCAAAATGCATTCGACCGAATCAAGGAGATACTAGCCAGACCACCAGTGCTCATGCTGAAAGATCATAGATCCATATTAGACTCTCTAATAAAATTAATTTATCTTATAAATTGTTATTTAGGTGATCTATGTAACATGCATGCTAATATGAAAGCATAAAAAGAAGGTATAAGGAAAAACAATTTCCTTACATTGAATATATGGTAAAATGGGCACAAACTAGTTCTCCTTACTAGTTTGTTCTTTAGCTAAAATGATATGGATGATCCTCCTTGAAAAACCTTCAAAAAGAAAGTCTCCTTCAAGTTGCACCCAAGAACTAACCCAATAATAATAACAAGTTTGTACTAGTAACTTGTTAATATTGCTCCCTTGATAAATATTAGTAATATCACTAACTTATCTTAGTAATATTATTAATGTATACTAGTTGATGAATTATTATTGTAGAGAGATAGAGAAAAAAGTTCACATGCAAAATGTAGAGTGTAAAATGAGGTAGTGTAAAAATGTGAACAAATGATGGAGTATATGGGGGAAAAGTGGCGGGTGGGTGGAGTGTGGAAGTGGAGGATTTTGTCTTATATTTTATCTTACATCACATGCAAAATGTTGTATAAGATTAATTATGGTAGTATACAAAATAAGGTAAATGATTATGTGAGTAATCATCCACTACACTTATTTTACACAGCCGACTTGACCATTTACGGGTCCATGATGGTTCTTATATTTGTCGCACAAATCCGTGTAATTATTATTTTAAACATCGTATCATGTTTAAATACTTCCATAATTAATTCGTCCAATTCACTCCATAAATATACGTGTACCACTACACATATTATTGACGTACTAATATTAATCACATTAATCAATTAGTACAATTTTAGCAAATTAACAGTTAATTAACTAAAACCCGTTTCCCAAAACTTATTATTTAATTATCGCATAATTAAATAATAACTGTCGCTCCTCGAGTTCGCAACTCGAAATCTCTCTAAAAATAATTGACTAACCTCTTAGTTTATAAATCAAGGGACTAAACAAATTGTATCTCATACAATTAATTAGTTATCAATTGGGGTTTGTTCCTTTAGGTGTGACCGAAAGGGGTCAGTTGATCACCGCCGTCTCACGACAATAACGTCAAACTCTTGTCAGCCAACCGTTATCGATTTACGTTAATCAACTGACGAGGATCAAATAATTAAATATCTGATGATATTCCATTAATGAGATTTATTATGTTAACGCACTATTGTGGAGGACACTAACTCCAACAATCTCCCACTTGTCTGACACAAAGTGTGCGCTACCAATTCTCTTGTCCGTTTTAATCTCCGACTCAATGCAAGGTGTCTTTCAGGTCGCACTTGCACATGAACACATCGCGAGTGGTTTTCTCGATCGGGAGTGTGACTACCTGACCGGAAAAATCTCTCACAGATTACTTCCGAGCGTGGCCACGCATTTGTAGTTAGTAACTCCTCGAGTGGCCTTGAGATATAGTTACCCAACGTGGGTGGACAATTCCTGTATGCCCTATCTATCCTATTGCACAATACAGCTCACCATGACCTAGTAAATGCCCTTTTGGCCTCCTTTCATGGCACGACCTAGGACAAAAACCAAAGTCAATCGGAAACTGCACGTGCTCAGATAATAGTCTTCAGTCAAAAAAATCGACTCATTAGAACATCTTAGAGATCCCCGCCACGACCAGGCGTCTATAATAGAACTTAGGGACTCTCTAAATGGTCACTGTCCGGCAAAGTGTCACACACTCTGCCTATGTAATCGACCAGTCATCACATATGACCTTATGGTGTTGAACAACCATCAATCGACTTACAATCTAGTCACTCCGAGACGTCACCTCATTAAGTGACTAGGGACAAAATACAATGTTCATCTTATTCACTTGAATAGTGTTCAACATTGTCTCCACAACTTATTCAGATAAACAAGGTATTAAAATTTAGTCACACTAAATAAAGATTCATAAAAGAATGAATACGAAAATAATGAATGTGATTGTCATATATATAATAAAAGATACACTATCCAATTATTACATATCCATAATCTAAAGAAAATCTGGTACTCGTTTCAATCCCATAGAGACGACATGACCATCATGCTTAGCCTTTGATAAAGGCTTGGTTAAAGGATCAAAGAATATTGTCATCTCGTCCCAACCTTACAAATGTCAATTTCCTTCCTTTCCACATAATCTCTAATTACATGGTATTTCCTTTCAATGTGTCTAGATTTGTTACTAGACTTAGGCTCTTTGGCTTGAAAAATAGCTCCACTGTTATCACAATATAGAGTGATAGGATCTCTGGCGGAATGGACTACTCCTAGCTCCTCCATGAATTGCCTAATCCAAACAGCTTCCTTCGTAGCCTCAGACGCTGCAAGGTACTCAGCCTTTGTTGTAGAATCCGCAGTAACACTTTGCTTGAAGCTCTTCCAGCAAACAGCTCCTCCATTTAGCATAAACACATAGTCGGATTGGGATTTCATGTCATCCCGATCGGTTTGGAAACTTGCGTCCGTGTAACCTCTTACACACAACTCAGTTTCTCCTCCAAACACTAAGAACGAATCCTTAGTCCTTCTCAAGTACTTAAGGATGTTCTTTACGGCTATCCAGTGACTCTCACCAGGCTTGGCTTAATACCGACTTGTCATGCTCAAGGCATACGCAACGTCGGGGCGAGTGCAAATCATAGCATACATGATAGACCCAACAACGGAAGCATAAGGGACGGTCTTCATGTGTTCAATTTCCTTAGGGGTAGAGGGAGACTGTGACTTGCTCAAAGTAATCCCTTGCCCCATAGGTATAAATCCTCTCTTGGAGTCTTTCATATTGAACCAGTCAAGAACTTTGTCAATATAATCTTCTTGACTCAATGCTAGTATCCTTTTGGACTTATCCCTAAAGATCCGGATACCTAAGATTCGTTGTGCCTCTCCCAAGTCCTTCATTTGGAAGTGTTTCCTTAACCACTCCTTAACGGAAGTGAGTGATGGAACATCATTCCCAATGAGCAATATGTCATCCACATATAGGACAAGGAATGCAACCTTACTCCCACTAAACTTCATGTATAAACACGGTTCTTCCACACTTCTAGTGAAACCGTATTGTTTAATAACATGATCAAAGCGATGATTCCAACTCCTAGATGCTTGCTTAAGACCATAAATGGACTTCTTGAGCTTTCACACCTTCTTAGGGTTAGATGTATCCACAAAACATTCGGGTTGTATCATGTACACCTCTTCTTCTAGAATCCCATTCAAGAAGGCGGTTTTGACATCCATTTGCCAAATCTCATAATCATGAAATGCGGCAACCGCTAAGATTATCCTAATGGACCTAAGCATAGCGACTGGAGCGAAGGTTTCGTCATAGTTTAAACCATGAACTTGGGTGAAACCTTTTGCCACCAATCTAGCTTTGTAAACATCCACATGTTTATCCACGCCGAGTTTAATTTTGTATATCCATTTACACTGAAGAGGTCGCACTCCCTCAAGTAAATCCACCAACTGCTATACTTGGTTCTCGTACATGGAATCCATTTCGGATCGCATGGCTTCTAGCCAAAGCGAGGAGTCGGGATTAGACATGGCCGATGTGTAGGTAGTGGGTTCATCACTTTCAAAAAGTAACAAAACACCATCCTCTTCGATGTTACCAAGGTAACGGTCAGGTGGATTAGAAATCCTACTTGACTTTCTAGGAACAATTACCGTTTCAGAGGAAGAGGGAATGCTTTCCTCCACGTTCTCCTCTACCTCATTCTCGGTTTGTGGCTCTCGAACTTCTTCAAGTTCAAATTTTCTCCCACTCTGTCTCCTAGAAATAAATTCCTTTTCTAGGAAGACAGCATCACGAGCCACAAACACTTTGTTCTCGTGTTTATTGTAGAAGTAATAGCCACGTGTTTCCCTTGGATATCCTACAAAAAAACATTTGTCAGACCTGGGTGCAAGTATATTGTCAGACTTGATCTTAACGTATGCTTCGCAACCCCAAATACGCATGAATGATAAATGAGGGACTTTCCCTGTCCATATCTCATATGGAGTCTTATCGGCCGCTTTAGTCGGGCTTTGATTTAGTGAAAATACTGCAGATAAGAGGGCAAAACCCCAAAATGAATTAGGAAGCTCAGTTAGACTCATCATGGACCGAACCATATGAAGTAAAGTTCGGTTTCTCCTTTCGGCCACACCATTTAATTGCGATGTGCCAGGAGGAGTCCATTGTGATACTATACTACAATCTTTTAGGTGTGAATCAAATTCAATATTTAGATACTCACCACCACGGTCGGACCGTAGAGTCTTTATCTTTTTATCCAATTGGTTCTCTACTTTTTTTTGAAACTCTTTGAACTTGTCAAAGGCTTCACTCTTGTTCTTCATTAAGTAGACATACCCATATCTACTTAAGTCATCAGTAAAAGTAATGAAGTAGTGAAAACCTCTTCTAGCGGTGATGGTTAATGGTCCACACACATCCATGTGTATGAGAGCCAAAACCTCACTGGCTCGTGTCCCTTTTCCCGCAAAAGATGCACGAGTCATCTTGCCAAGAAGGCAAGACTCGCATGTACCATAAGATTCGAAACCAAATGGTTTGAGCACTTTTGATGAAGCAAGTCTCTTAATGCGTCTTTCGTTTATGTGGCCTAAACGACAATGCCAAAGGTAGGATTCGTTTGGATCACCCTTTTTGAGCTTTTTCGTTTCCATATGATAAACGTCATTAACATCATTTAAAACATAAATGCCCCCAATTGAAACGTCCTTGCCATAAACCACATCATTAAAAGAAAAAGTACAACACTTGTCCTTAATCATAAAACAAAAGCCTTCCGTGTCTAACGCGGAAATGGAGATGATGTTCTTAGTTAAATTTGGTACAAAATAACACTTATTTAAATATAACTCTAAACCACTAGCTAAAGTGAGCACATAGGTCCCTACGGCAACGGCGGCTACTCTAGCTCTATTGCCCATGCGGAGATCCACATCACCTTTTGCCAGTGCTTGCACGTCCCTTATACCCTGCAAATGGTTACAAAGGTGAGAGCCACATCCGGTATCAAGTACCCAAGTGGAAGTACAAGCATAATTAACGTCTATCACATAGAGAGAGGAAATCATACCAATAGGCGTCACACGCCCTTCCTTGAGATCCTCCAAATATTTGGGACAACTCCTCCTATAATGCCCCTTCCCATTACAATGGAAACATTCGGCCTCGTAGAGCTTGACACTTTTTGCCTTGGAATTGCCATTCTCAACTGCCTTACCCTTTCCCTTGTCATTTTTCTTTGACGATTTCTTGAATTGGGACTTTTCTTTCCCTTTTCCTTTCTTGACTCCAAGAGACATGTTCTTTAACTTCATGGTTAAAACATCTCCCTTTTCACTCCCACTAGCCTCCATATCCCTCTCCGCTTGGGTGAGGAGTGCATGAATTTCATGGTAACTCTTATCCATGTCATTTATGTTGTAGTTTACCCTAAAGTGGGCAAACTTGGTGGGGAGTGAGTGAAGGATACGATCCACCATAAGAGTCTTAGGAATCTTACACCCTAGACGCTCTAGGATGTCAACATATTCGACCATTTTGAGTACATGAGGACCAACCTTTTGGCCCCTCTCAAGCTTAGCTTCAAAGAAGCGTGCCGCCGCATCGTATTGACGGACTTTAGGTGTTTGTGAAAACATAGTGATCATACGAGTGAATATCTCGTAAGCATTTAAAGAAATGCATGATAGCTTGAGCTTTGGCGATATTGACCATATCAACACATTCTTGATATCAATAAACATCCTCACATAGTCATCATAGGCGGTCCGCACCGCCGATGAAGCTCTTGCACCGGGCTCGATTGGAGGAGCATCGGTCAAGGAAGTGAGCACATTGTCGGACAACGCGGCACTTTTGATGTTGGATTCCCATTCAAGAAAGTTACTACCGTCATCTTTTAAAATACATTTGTCCATTACGGACCTTAGCCATGAATCTTTGCCTAGTGAAGTAGTCGATGGAGTTGATGAAGTTGCCATTGCGAATTAAAAATGCTACAACAAAAAGGAAAAATTAACATTCATTGTTTTAAAAATTACTTGTAAATACATGTTTAGCAAGTTTTAGCATTTATATAATGATCTCCCACTAAATTATATAAATGATTCCAAGACCCAAATGTTAAACAAAAATGAGCATCGCTTGGGCGAAACATCCCATAATTGCGTAAATTCGGTAAGTCACGTTGACTAATTCTACCTCTAGAACTCTTGGTCGACGAATTTCCTCAAATTCATCTACTAGCCCCGGAACACAAGACCGTCTTATATCCCGTTGAGTCCAACCAATTTTGGCGTGTGATAACCGCTTACCATCCTACTTACCCAAGGTAAAAAAAGAACACCCCGCTTGGGCGAGCGTGGCTCTAATGAACAAGAGATTCATAGGTGTTACTAATTGGTAAGGCTAATCTCAATTTTAGTTATGTGAGGGATCTTGTCAATTTAGTCATAAATTCCTTATAAGTGAATTAATTCGGTGAATGTAAATGACGTGAATTGACAACCGCGAAAAATAAAATGCATGTGAATGACGATTTTGGCATGCGCGGAAATAAAACAAGCAAACATGTAAGCATATGAATAAATCCTAGTATGGCCACCTAGTTAATAAAAACTAGTCTATTACATTTCGGAAAGCAACTCCTTGGTCCCTTGCCTCTTCATTCCATAAGTGGCTCTTCCTTGTGGGATTTGGAACACCTTCCAAAAAGACTCTAAAATCTCTTGATGTAATCCGTCTTTTGGAAACGCCGGTAAAATAACTATTACAAATGAATTACATAGCTATTCCTATTATACATTAATTAATAAAATAAATAAAACTATTAAATAATTACAAACCGATGATACGAGATCGTATTTAATTACAAACAAATCGATATTCCCATTCATTTCGGGTAATAACGATTAAAATTAACTAGGCCATACTAGGTACAAAAAGATAAATACTTTAAATAAATGACAATAATTCATTCAACTTAAATAAATATGCTTAAAATGCTGTAAATATGATGCCAAAATCGCCCTATCTATCAATCGGTGGTATCCATCTCGGTTTTTGTGGATTTAATCGATTTTTAACATGTAAAAATCAATAATTAACTCTTAAATCTTATTTAAGTCCAAAATAATTGTCCAAACTGTTTTGATCCTCAAAATTAGTCCTCACTAATTTTATGATAAATAATTAGTTTGATTTGGTGATATTTTGCTAATTTAATCGGTAAAATCATAATTTTTAAGTAAAAATCCAAAATAATTGAAAGATTACCCAACCAATTAAAACAAAAATTTTAGTTTTCTAGAACACTCCCAAGAACACCAAAAAGTCAGAAAAATGACCAAAAAATTCCGGATAAATTTTGTGAAGAAAAATATCGATATATATCGGTTTTTAACCACAAAAACCAATAAACATCAAAACAAAGTGAAAACACACATGCAAAATTACTTTTGACATTTAAATAATATTCTTAAATGTACATAAATTTATCATGGGCAGAATCAAAAATTTCGAAATTATGATTAATTAATTTGACTTTTATCGACTTTTTACTCAAAAAATCAATAAACCTGCAAAATTCCGAACCAACCTTCAACTTTTTGCATACAAACAGGAGAAAACATGCATGAACTACCATAAAAACTCCATGCACCGAATCAACTTTTAACTAATTTTAGTCAATTTTTCACTAAAATGCGACATTTTGACTCGATTTTCTACCAAAAATCATTAATAATAGCAAAATAATTTCAAAAATCACCAAAAAATTCCACAAACCTTTTGAGATCAGTAGGTATGCATGTCCCAAAAATTTCGTGCTAAAACCTCTTCTAACACAATTTTTGAGTTTTTACTAATTATCTCATAATTCATTAAAATGCTTAAAATCAACATGCAACTTACAAGCCTAAGCTCTGATACCACTTGAAAGATCATAGATCCATATTAGACTCTCTAATAAAATTAATTTATCTCATAAATTGTTATTTAGGTGATCTATGTAACATGCATGCTAATATGAAAGCATAAAAAGAAGGTATAAGGAAAAACAATTTCCTTACATTGAATATATGGTAAAATGGGCACAAACTAGTTCTCCTTACTAGTTTGTTCTTGAGCTAAAATGATATGGATGATCCTCCTTGAAAAACCTTCAAAAAGAAAGCCTTCTTCAAGTTGCACCCAAGAACTAACCCAATAATAATAACAAGTTTGTACTAGTAACTTGTTAATATTGCTCCCTTGATAAATATTAGTAATATCACTAACTTATCTTAGTAATATTATTGATGTATACTAGTTGATGAATTATTATTGTAGAGAGATAGAGAGAAAAGTTCATATGCAAAATGTAGAGTGTAAAATGAGGTAGTGTAAAAATGTGAACAAATGATGGAGTATATGGGGGAAAAGTGGCGGGTGGGTGGAGTGTGGAAGTGGAGGATTTTGTCTTATATTTTATCTTACATCACATGCAAAATGTTGTATAAGATTAATTATGGTAGTATACAAAATAAGATAAATGATTATGTGAGTAATCATCCACTACACTTATTTTACACGGTCCACTTGACCATTTACGGGTCCATGATGGTTCTTATATTTGTCGCACAAATCCGTGTAATTATTATTTTAAACATCATATCATGTTTAAATACCTCCATAATTAATTCGTCCAATTCACTCCATAAATATACGTGTACCACTACACATATTATTTACGTACTAATATTAATCACATTAATCAATTAGTACAATTTTAGCAAATTAACAGTTAATTAACTAAAACCCGTTTCCCAAAACTTATTATTTAATTATCGCATAATTAAATAATAACTGTCGCTCCTCGAGTTCACAACTCGAAATCCCTCTAAAAATAATCGACTAACCTCTTAGTCTATAAATCAAGGGACTAAACAAATTGTATCTCATACAATTAATTAGTTATCAATTGGGGTTTGTTCCTTTAGGTGTGACCGAAAGGGGTCAGTTGATCACCACCGTCTCACGACAATAACGTCAAACTCTAGTCAGCCAACCGTTATCGATTTACGTTAATCAACTGACGAGGATCAAATAATTAAATATATGATGATATTCCATTAATGAGATTTATTATGTTAACGCACTATTGTGGAGGACATTAACTCCAACAATCTCCCACTTGTCTGACACAAGGTGTGCGCTACCAATTCTCTTGTCCGTTTTAATCTCCCACTCAATGCAAGGCGTCTTTCAGGTCGCACTTGCACATGAACACCTTAATAAGAAGTTCTTGGAGTATGAGTGCAAGTACACACCACTCAAGAAGACATGCCTCGCTCTTGTGTGGGCAACAAAGAAGCTACGCCATTACATGCTTAGCTACTCCATCAAAATATACTCCAAGATGGATCCTGTCAAATACCTCTTTGAAAAACCTGTTCTCAATGGACGCCTAGCGAGATGGACTTTGATGCTCTCAGAGTTCGATCTCAAGTATGTACCTCTGAAAGTTATAAAAGGGCGCGTTGTCGCCGAGTTCTTCGCAGAAAATCCCATCAATGATGCACAAACAATAGACACCTGGTCATTTCCGGATGAGGACATACTCCAAACAGATGTAGACTCCTGGGACCTTTATATTGATGGAGCGTCGAACTTAAGAGGATTTGGAATAGGAGTGTTGCTCATTTCTCCTAAAAGCGAGCATACACCACTCTCTGTCAAACTCGAGTTCGAGGTGACAAATAATGTGGCAGAATATGAGGCTTGCCTCATTAGACTACAAGCAGCATTAGGTTTAGGCATCAAGAATCTTCGGGTACATGGAGATTCATCTTTGATCATCAACCAAATTACGGGATCTTGGAAAATTCGGAGTGAAAGACTAGCACCGTATATAGTCAGGATAGACCAAGTTGCCCAATTCTTCGATCAAGTAACGTACCTACACTTACCTCGAGAAGAGAATCAATTTGCAGATGCTCTTGCAAAACTTGCATCTTTGATTAATATGCCGGATAATATGGTAGAAATGCCTTTATTCATCGAACGACGGTCAGAACCAGCTTATGTGCACCAAATTACAGATGAAGAAGAAAGCCTAGAGGAACCTTGGTTCCAAGCAATTATGAACTTCAAACTCAATGGCACCTATCCACCAGACATAGACAAAAGAGAACAACGTGCTATACGCTTACTAGCCTCCCAATACGTCCTCATGCAAGGAGAATTATATAAAAGAACGCCTCTTGGTGTAATCCTGCGTTGCCTTGATCATTCACAGGCACGGAAAGTGATGGAAGAAGTTTATGATGGAAAATGTGGCCCTCACATGAGTGGACCAATGATGGCAAAGAAAATCACGCGTTTGGGGTATTATTGGACCACAATGGAATCCGATTGCATCAAGTATGTCAGACATTGTCATAACTACCAAATCTTCGGGAATGTGAAACACGTCCCTCCTTCATTACTCTACAGCATGACATCTCCTTGGTCATTTTCTGCTTGGGGAATCGACATCATCAGAAAGATCACCCCAGCCGGAACAGGAGGTCACTGTTTCATTTTGGTGGCTATCGACTATTTTACCAAATGGGTAGAAGCAGCTTCTTATACTAGTCACACAGCCAATAACGTGGCAAAATTTATACAAACCAATATCATCTGTCGATACGGTTGCCCACATGAGAGCATCAGTGACAATGGGTCACATTTTCAGGCTGAGACTTAGCAATTTCTAGCTAAGTAAAAAATCAAACATCACCATTCCTCACCGTATAGACCACAAATTAATGGTGCAGTAGAGGCAGCAAACAAAAACGTTGTCACAATCCTCAAGAAAATGATTGACAATTATCGAGATTGGCCAAATAAGATACCATTTGCCTTGTGGGGATATGGCACATCCGTTAGTACGCCCACTGGGGCTACTCCTTTCTATTTGACCTACGATATGGAAGTCGTGCAACCAGTCGAGCTCGAAATACCATCCTTGCATATTCTACTCAAAAGTCAAATCCCAGAAGCCGATTGGAAGAAGGATAGATATGAAGAACTCATCCTCTTGGATGAACTAAGATTGCGCGCATTACATAATGTGAAAACGTATCAGGAACGTATCAAACGAGCCTTCAACAAAAGGGTTAAGCCAAGAAACATCAAAGAAGGAGACTTAGTTCTCAAATCAGTTAGAGCTCTTTTACCTGTCGATCCACGAGGAAAGTTCAAATCCAACTGGGCCGGACCATTTCTAGTCAAGTTCATACTCCCGGGGGTTGCAGTTAGAATCACAGACCTAGATGGGAATGAATTTGCTAACCCAACTAACCTCGACCAACTGAAACGTTACTATGCCTAGAATAGGAACAACAACGCGCCTCGCGTAACACCACGTGTCGCTCTTGTGGCACGGAATAAAAAACAGCCCCTGGCCAGCTGAAATAAAGTTTATGTCACCTTGCTCTTGCATTTTGACAAATCGTCATCCTCATATCATCAAATAAACTGAATTGTGCTTTAGGAGTAAGTAAAGCTCATGCTTAGTTTCTAGTTCATTACAAACTCTTGCTTAGGACAATTATTCTTTTACATTTACTAGAACTACGCGCAAGGGTTTGATTTCATTTTTAAAATGAATACGTAGGCAATCCTTCATAAGATACAACCCACTATTATTTTAAATGTAAATAGAAGGACATTTGCATATGCATTTGGAATTCGACAATAATAATAAAAGAAAATCACAACGGTTGCATCACCAATTAACCTTTTATTCATTTCTTTCCATAACAACAATAGTATGCCACATAATAAAATAATGCTAAAATAAATAGGCTAGGATTCTAAAAACCCCACTTTGTTAGGCACGGAAATCCATGACCCTTCCGATCGATATCTCATCCGAACTGACCGCCAGGCCGTCGGGTGTCGAACTATCAGGACACATGAAGATAGGCGCCAGGCTATGGAGAGGACAACGATCAAAATATCAGGACGATATTAGACCATATATGCGTATTATAAAGGAATTATATACGCAGCATTAAGTGTGAAGATCTCGCAGTAAAAACAGTAATTAAGGGAGGAATAATTAGCAATTATTATTGGTAATAATGGAGAATAATCTACATTTAATACCATATCAAGCAGCCGTTCAAGGAAGAAGCCTATATAAAGAATACTTTTGATACCGTCGTTTCAGTACCAAAAATAAATACCTAAGTACAACTAACAGAAGTCAGCGGTAAATAGGGTCGATCTCCACAGGGAGGCGGTCACTATCTACTTGTCTATTCGGTCTGTCTAAGTCACAAATTGGGGGTGTTGAGTTTATGGATTCGAGTACCTAAGAGGGAGAGGGGGTGAATTAGGTACTATTTAAAAAAAATTAAACTTCTACTTTATTGAGTTAAAGAGAGTTGTAAGATAGAACGAGTGATATAATGAATGTTTGCTGAAGTATGAAAGTAACAACGGTTCTGACTGTAGCTATTTGTCTCAGTTTATGAAGTACAGACTGCAGACCAAATGTGACAGTATGATGAACTGTTACTTCGAGGTTTAAGCAAAGCAAAACAAACAAAATAAAAGAGCAGCAGAAATAAAAAAAAAAAGATCAAAACACGAGATTTTGAATTGGTTCGGCAAATACTCAAGTGCCTACGTCCAATCTACTTTTTATTGATTTCTTTTAGTGATCTACTCCGACTACTAAAAGACCCGTACAATAAAAGACACCAACCTACTCCGGTTGTAAAGCGAGTCCAAGAACTACTCCGTTCTTATGACAAGCCAACTCGCAACCTACTCCGGTTGCCAAGAGTTGAAGAGTACTCCGTCCTAAACTCTACTAACACACTTAGAATGTTATAAGGATCAAGTTTCCACTAACTTATTCTTAACAAAGAATTGAAGTGGACAACTTTTACAAGATCAACAATTCATAAGCAAGAGAGTTTAGTATGTTAAAGTAACAGTAGCCATGTTTGTAACAACTTGAAGACTCTTAGAAGTTTTGCAAAATAAACACGGTTTTAAGCTTTGAAAACAATTTGCAAACTTGAAAATGAATTTCAGAAAAGTCTTTTGATTTTTATGAGGGAGTGGCACATCTTTTATAGAGAGGATGAGTAAGGGAGTTGCTAGGGTTTTGAAGGGTCAAAGACCTCACATGTGAAGAGCCTCAACAACCACCCAATACTTGCACCAAAGAAGGTTCTTATGCAAAGGCAAAAGAAAGGAAAGAGTGTTTGAAAACTATCCATAAAAGCTCATGCAAATTCAGAAAACAAAGAGGGAAAAACAAGTCACATGATGACAAGTTTACACAAATATGGCAAAAAGCAATTCTTGTTTTCTAAAAGACCAAAGGGTCAAATTTGCATAAAGAGGAAACATTTTGAAAATGATAATTATTCAAACCACTCTTTATTGAAGGCCAAATCCTTATAAAAATCTGAAGTTTATCTTTCAAAAAAAAGAAACACGAAAAGGCTTTTGAAAGATAAAAAAGAATTCAAGTGTTACGATTTGAGGCAACAGGCCAGGCATCTGTTACTTGTAAAAGTAACAGTCGTCTTGACTGTTTCTATTACTCTAAGATACTCTACTTTCTCACTTGTACATTAGATGACACTTAAGACTCGATACAATGGGATGATAAAAAACTCAACACTTCTTAATCCAAGCTTGATTTAACCATAAATCCTGAAAAGGTAAACTAAGATAGCACACATCAAATGGGCATGTTATCATCAATCAAAGGAACCTAACAAATTCCCCCTTTGATGATGACAAGCCCTAAACGAATGTATAAGCAATGTAAACATCTTAATTCAAGATTTTAATCAAGCAAGATCATATGAGAGAAAGGACTATATTACCTTATAAAAAGCAAGAACTTAAATCAAACTAACCATGACAATTTTACATTGCCCCAAAACAAGAGTAAAAGCTAAAAAGGTTAGGCCTAGTTATTAGTTAATCAATATGCAAAGATATTAAGAGCACGAGTTTACCTTTTCCCCCTCTTGACATCATAAAAAAGGATAGGGATGTCAAAGGCATTAGAGTGCAAATAACCACAAGAAAACACAAAAAGACACATATAACTGTGACAAGATAACAAAGTCAACACAAACATACGGATTAAACATAGTCTAACCATAGTTCACCATGGCTAAATAAAGTTTATCATACACCACCAAACATAAAAACAACGAGTAGAAAGAAATATCTTAGAAGGGCACAACAAGGTGGGACAAAATGAAAAGTCAAGGATAAGGTCAAGGGGCCGAGATAGATGGGATAGGCTAAGGAGAGGAAGCTTGGTCACCATCCGAGTCACTACCCAAGGGATCATCATCCAATTGAGCATCATCACCATGTTCCTTTGTTGAGACAAGAGTGGAGATAATGTTGACGTGGGCGTGTCGCTGTACACCCAATCAAAACACATTTATAATACTCAACAAACAACTTAGTTAGCGGTAAGTCGAGGTCGATCCATGGGACGGTGTGCTTTGGGTTCTAAGTCTATCTATCTCAATTTATGCTAGTGTCACAATTTGTTTGGGTTTGTAGTTGTGTTTTTAGACTAATAAAAGCAATAAAGTATAACAAACAATAAAGGAAGAATGTAAACAAATGATTAAAAGTGCTAGGATAGCATGGGGTCATAGGGGAATCATGGTGTTGATCATAGAAACATGTTTACATAGTTGCAAGCAATTAATGTTGTGGGGGAACCGAGTTGGTTTATGTCTTACGGTTCTTAGGAAGAGTTGGGGCCCGGTGCCGAATCGATTAGATTGTACAACACCTACAAGTCGACTTACTTTCTTCCTAATCAACTTCTATGCATTGTCTAACGAGACTCGAGTTGGTTTATATCTTACAAGTCAAGTTGAATAGATAAGAGATGGTTGTAAATGCAAGGATTCATAGGCTTAGCATTTCATCAAACATAACATGTGCATAAAGTTGACATCACAACAAGCAAGCAATTTAATCATGTGAACATATTATATTAAGCATGAATCAATCCCATGTTTATTTCCCCTAATACCCACTAATCCTAGCTAAGTAACTACTCACTCATTATCATGGGAAGCATGTCATTAATGGTGTCAAACATCGCAACAAGTATAAACATGATAATAGAATGAAGAAATGAACAATAAAGATTAAAGAGTAAAGGAATTATACCAAACTTGAGATGATCAAAATAATAAAGCAAAGAATAATAGAAGAAACTTAATTGATTGATGAAGGGTTGTCAATCCTCAAATAATAACCAAATAATCTTCAATTACCCAAAAGTAACAAACTTGAACAATAATTAAGGAGAGATCAATGTGAGATTTGTGGAAAGATTAAAGAGTAATCTATTCTAATCTACTCCTAATCTAATCTAAGAGGAATTTCTAATATGGGAGCTTGATTCTAATCTAATGAAAACTTGATGGTTTGATTATTACAAATGGGGTATATATAGTAGGGATTCACTAGGTTAACTAAGGCTAAATTAGTAATTACACTTTTGAGATTTGAGCAGGGAGACGCCGGTATTTTTCGAAGGAAGGGCATCTTTCTTTGAAGCTTGAAAAAAACGAATTTTGACTGCCTTGGAATCCGTGCGTCTTAGGCACGGGACTGACGGATTCGGTGGTCTGGGCCCGGGCGTCTTTGGGGGAAGACGGGCATCTTCTGAGAAGACGGGCGTCTTCTGAGAAGACGGGCGGATTCCTGAGAAAACGGGCGGATTCTCTTCCAGTGAATTTTCTTGTTTTTCCCAGACAGAAGACGGGCGTCTTGTGGGGAAGACGGGCGTCTTGGGGAAGACGGGCGTCTTGAGGGGAAGACGGGCGTCTTGGCGAACAACTTCTTTGTTTGAGCTCGGATTGTAAAACGGACGTCATTTTCTCATCCGGACTCCTATTGGAGTGATTCAAAAGCCTAGATCACTTTTTTTTTCGTCGCCGTTCCATCTAGCATATTTTCAGAGCCAAAGGAGCAACCCTTGGTTCGGTTTTCGAGCATTTCTTCTTGTAATGCCTTCCCTCTCGTCATTCTTACTTTTAACCCTTTGATCCTTCTATATACACTTTATTCCTACATCTTTGGTCATCATTCTTGCCTCCTCTTCATACTAGTCCATCTAATATTATCAATAAGCTTCCAAATATGCACGAAAGACGGGAATTTCCGCCTTATTATCTCCTTTTCTACAAAACATATGAAATGCGATAGAAAAGCAAATAGGAAGGTTTTGACGGATAAAATGGCCATGAAATGCTATAATAGTATGCAAAATAGGCTCAATTAGGGGACTAAATGTGCGCAAATAATGGTCACATCAAATATCGCCAAACCGAACCTTTACTCGTCCCGAGTAAAGAGGTGACAAAAACTAGACCTTTATTTAAACAATCCTACTAATATAACTGATATGAGACAATTAGCGGGTCTCACTCCGCCCCTTCAACTCACAACAAGACAACCATGAGGTAGGATGCCTTCTTGCAAGGCAAGGTGGGGCTTGCCAAAATGGAGACACATCCAAGCATTAAAGCACATAAAACAAGTAATGGATGCATCTACAAAAGAATAGCCACTTTCCTCATCTAAGTGGCGGAAATTATCTATAAGGGAAGCAATTCAAGGGTACACACTCCTTCATAGATACAATTTCTTCAAACTACTAAGCCTAGAAGGATACCAATAAATCACCTCCAAGTTGTGTCAAGCTAGGGTACCTTTGTCCTCAATCGTTAAATGCTTTTGTCAAGAATAGACTCCCTATGGTGTTAGAAACACTGGAGGATCGCGGAATTCCCCCTCTTGCCTAGACAAGAAGAAGGGTCGTCCCCTCTCTACCATGCACAAAAATGGATACGATGGATAAAGGGATCAATAGATATTTGAGTTTCACTTTGGGAGTTTTCTTTTGTTTTTGTTTTTCCCCCCAATTTCTTGTGGCATTTGACATTTGAGAACACTTTCTTGCCATTTCTTTTTTGATTTTTGGCATTTCAATACTTGACAACTTTCAACTTTTCGCATTTCTTTTTGAACATTTTCAAAGTCACCCCATATGTAGTGAGGGTGCCTTATATTTGAAGCTTTAGGAGTCTATTTTTGCTCCTCTTTTCATTTGATGCATTTTTGCAAACTTTTTCTTTTCTTTTCATTTCTTGAACTCAAATTGATTTCTTTTTGTGCCCATTCCCTTTGATGACAATAATGTGGTAGAACATGGATGATATATGGATGGGCGCATGGTTTCAAGGGTCACCTTGAAATAAACGGTAGCCAAGGAGTTATCACACCACAAGGTACTCTTGACTAGGCCTTAATCCATGGGTCAAAGGATACTAGCATGACACATCCTAGGGTGTTTTACAAGTATTCTAACAAGCAAAGTCTTAAGAAAAAAAGCATCTACTAGGGCCTATATACATTTGTCAAGCTTCCCAAGTAGACGGTTTCGCACAATTGTTCTAACATGCAACCTACATGCCATGATGCAACTAGCATATATACATCCTAATGCAAATGATTCTACCAACTAATATGACAAATAATCTAAATGCAAGTCCTAAGTTCACATTGTTATACCGCATTAATCAAAATAAAGCCACACAGTCATTAACATAAAGAGGAAAAAGGAGATTGGAAAGATCATACCATGCGATCTTCAATATCATCATATCTCGGATGTGGCGTAGTCGATCAATGTGAAAAAGGATGGACAAAGACAATATATACAAACAATATATACACTTTTACACTATAAAGGAATGAACATGTTTTTGGGTTTTTCAATTTTTCAAATTTTTATGGTTTTTGTTTTTATGAAATTAAAAGACATATTTTTGTGATTTTTCGAAATTTTTCAATTTTTATGCATTTTTGGAATATAAATTCCCATCCCCCACTTTATTTTGGACATTGTCCTCAATGTACATGTAGGAGTAGGAATAAAAAGGAAAACATGTTTTTGGATTTTTGATTTTATGGAAATTGAAGTACAAATGCAATGATATGATATGAATGAATGCATGCTCTAACTAAATGCAATTCTATATGACATATATAACAAATGAATGCAATCTATACTATACTATATGATGCATGATTTAAACTATGGTCACTTATGATCAAACATCCCCAAACCGATTTAAACACTATCTCTAGTGTAGAAAAGAATAGGATTGGTCATTAGTGACTATGCATGAATTCTAGTCTATATGCAACTATCTACATGAATCATGTGATATATATATACAATGCAACTATACCATATAAACTAACTAATGTAAATGCAATATGAAATATAATACAAATGCAAGCTAAGTGTATATGTAAATAACTAAATGCAAGTGTAAATGTAATGCAAAGTTAAAGGAAATGATATCTTACAAATGGTGGTTTGAGGGAGGACTCCACCAAACTCATTCCTTGTTGCCATGGTTATAGATCTTGTACATGTTGCTTAATGCTCTCAATAACCGGTCAAAGGCTTGAGCACAATCTTCAAACAAGCATGAATACGGTTTGTTCCAATTAAATATGAAGCTTGGCCAAGGGAGCTTGTCATCCATTCTCTTCTTCACCTTACCCTTAGCACTTGAGCTTTTGCAATGCTTCAAACCAATAATCCCATGATTCTTTTCATCACTAGGTATGAAGTATGGTTTATTTTCGTCCGGAGACTTCCACTTACCACCTTCTTTTTCACTTTCGGTGATGATGATAGCATTTGAATTTATCAATCCTTCATGAGTAGAAGGAGAATCCTTATGACCTTGATGACCGAGTTCCTTGGAAGTGGACATTGTGGGTGCCAAATTTCCACAAGTAGCTTCACGTGCAAGTTTCTCTTTGAGCTTTGCCACCAAGTAGCTTTTGTATGGTGCCTTGACCTTTTGAAGAAGGTCCACCATATCCTCTCCAACAATCATTGGCTCCATGGTAGGGGCCAAGTAGTATTCATGGGAAATAGGGAAAAGGAATTCATCTTCTTCATGGAAGCATACCTCAAACTTCTCAAGGATGGGCTCCTCAAGTAAGGCAATCTCACAACTCCATTCCTCTTCTTCATTACAAGACACATATCCCGCATAAACTTCTTCCATAGGCTTGTCATCATCGATATCTCCATATGAATCATAGATGGGGGCTTCACTCCTCTTCATTAATTCTTCCTCCACCATCTCAACATTCACATCAAATGATACACCCTCATACTCACAAAGGTTAAGAGTATTTGGCTTACTCAACTTCATATCTTCCTCATCAAACACCACACTTTCATACTCACAAGAGCTCAATGAGGTTGGCTCTTCCCACTTCTCATCAAAGGTAACTCCTTCAAACTCACATTCATGGTCAATGTCTAAAGAGTGGTGAGGGGTAGTTAGTTGGGTTTCTTTTATTTGGGCAATTTGAATTTCCAACTCCTCACCTTGAGTAACAATGCCTTGAAGAACAATGTCCCTTCTTTGGCTCTCTTCTAGCATTTGTTTGAAGAAGTTTTGTTGATCTCCCATCATTTGGAGAATCACATGTTGAATGGGTTCATCTTCTTGTTATGGGTAGGTGTGAAAGTTGTTGTATTGTGGCATTTGGAATTGGTTGTAAAGTGAGTTTTGGGTGGTTGGTTGTTGTGGGTATTGGATGTGGTGATTTTGGTGGGGAAAGTTGGGGTAGTAGTTAGGATTTTCATTGTATGAGGTGTAAGGTAGGTTTGTGTTGACTTGCTCCTCAAACTCCCCATAACCATAATCATACTCAAAAGATCCACCACATACTCCATATGTCAAGTCTAGAGTCATCATCATAGCCAAGATAAAGATACAACTACAAACATGGAAGCTACAAGAAAACGGTAAAAAACGAACCTTGAGGAATAAGTTCCTCAAAGTTAAAGCACAATTAAAATAGACAAACAAGTAAGAACTTAATCACATAACACCGTCCCCGGCAACGGCGCCATTTTTGACGTGGGCGTGTCGCTGTACACCCAATCAAAACACATTTATAATACTCAACAAACAACTTAGTTAGCGGTAAGTCGAGGTCGATCCATGGGACGGTGTGCTTTGGGTTCTAAGTCTATCTATCTCAATTTATGCTAGTGTCACAATTTGTTTGGGTTTGTAGTTGTGTTTTTAGACTAATAAAAGCAATAAAGTATAACAAACAATAAAGGAAGAATGTAAACAAATGATTAAAAGTGTAAGGATATCATGGGGTCATAGGGGAATCATGGTGTTGATCATACAAACATGTTTACAAAGTTGCAAGCAATTAATGTTGTGGGGGAACCGAGTTGGTTTATGTCTTACGGTTCTTAGGAAGAGTTGGGTCCCGGAACCGAATCGATTAGATTGTACAACACCTACTAGTCGACTTACTTTCCTCCTAATCAACTTCTATGCATTGTCTAACAAGACTCGAGTTGGTTTATATCTTACAAGTCAAGTTGAATAGATAAAAGATGGTTGTAACTGCAAGGATTCATAGGCTTAGCATTTCATCAAACATAACATGTGCATAAATTTGACATCACAACAAGCAAGCAATTTAATCATGTGAACATATTAGATTAAGCATGAATAAATCCCATGTTATTTCCCCTAATTACCCACTAATCCTAGCTAAGTAACTACTCACTCATTATCATGGGAAGCATGTCATTAATGGTGTCAAACATCGCAACAAGCATAAACATGATAATAGAATGAAGAAATGAACAATAAAGATTAAAGAGTAAAGGAATTATACCAAACTTGAGATGATCCAAATAATAAAGCAAAGAATAATAGAAGAAACTTGATTGTTTGATGAAGGGTTGTCAATCCTCCAATAATAACCCAATAATCTTCAATTACCCAAAAGTAACAAACTTGAACAATAATTAAGGAGAGATCAATGTGGGTTTGTGGAAAGATTAAAGAGTAATCTATTCTAATCTACTCCTAATCTAATCTAAGAGGAATTTCTAATATGGGAGCTTGATTCTAATCTAATGAAAACTTGATGGTTTGATTATTACAAATGGGGTATATATAGTAGGGATTCACTAGGTTAACTAAGGCTAAATTAGTAATTACACTTTTGAGATTTGAGCAGGGAGACGCCGGTATTTTTCGAAAGAAGGGCATCTTTCTTTGAAGCTTGAAAAAACGAATTTTGACTGCCTTGGAATCCGTGCGTCTTAGGCACGGGACGGACGGATTCGGTGGTCTGGGCCCGGGCGTCTTTGGGAGAAGACGGGCGGATTCCTGAGAAGACGGGCGGATTCTCTTCCAGTGAATTTTCTTGTTTTTCCCAGCCAGAAGACGGGCGTCTTGAGGGGAAGACGGGCGTCTTGGCGAACAACTTCTTTGTTTGAGCTCGGATTGTAAAACGGACGTCATTTTCTCATCCGGAATCCTATTGGAGTGATTCAAAAGCCTAGATCACTTGTTTTTTCGATGCCGTTCCATCTAGCATATTTTCAGAGCCAAAGGAGCAACTCTGGGTTCGGTTTTCGAGCGATTTCTTCTTGTAATGCCTTCCCTCTCGTCATTCTTACTTTTAACCCTTTGATCCTTCTATATACACTTTATTCCTACATCTTTGGTCATCATTCTTGCCTCCTCTTCATACTAGTCCATCTAATATCATCAATAAGCTTCCAAATATGCACGAAAGACGGGAATTTCCGCCTAATTATCTCCTTTTCTACAAAACATATGAAATGCGATAGAAAAGCAAATAGGAAGGTTTTGACGGATAAAATGGCCATGAAATGCTATAATAGTATGCAAAATAGGCTCAATTAGGGGACTAAATGTGCGCAAATAATGGTCACATCAAATGTCCACTTCACCACGAATGAGGTCCACGGTGGAGGCAAGAGCCGAGATGGCCAAGTCCTTTTGACTAGCATCGTGCTTAATCCAAGCACTCAACTCAGCCACAGCTTGAAGAACTTCCCGCATACTACCCGTACTCACTTGACTAGATGACCCAACCTCGGGGTCAGACTTAATCTTCACAGAAATCAATTCATCATTATCCACTTTGATAAGCATTTTCCCCATTTGACCATCACTCATGATGTCACACATGTCTAATGAACCCAAACTAGAACTCACTAATACCCCATGTGCCTTGAGCACGATTGATAACCACATTCCATAGGGTAAGTGTAGCATGCTAGAGGAGGGTTTACGGAGTTTGGTCGAAATGAGATGAAATCGCTTAAACATTAACCCAATCAAATTCACCTTTTTATGAGTTGCAATGTGGTAAATTAGGTATTGTTGGGCTATGGATAGTTTGCCCCGGTCACCCGAAGGGTAAATGGAGCAGCAAAGCATGTTAAAAATAATCCGGAGAGGTGGGGGTATTTGGGTGTTGTTAACTGGACCACAAGTGACGGTTTTGGGAAACACAATTTGAGCAACGCCGAGGGGTGAGGCGTAAGGTAAGGCGACCCAAGTTTCGGAGGGGAGATTATCATAACCTCCGGTTGGGATATTGAGGGCAGTAGCAAAATCAGATTGAGTCAGTTTAAGAGGCTTACCATTCACCTTAGCCGTGAGGAAATCACCCGATTTGTCCACTCGGACGGATGCAAAGAATTGAATCACTTCACTTACAAAGACCGGTTCACGCAATTCCAACAATTTTTCCCAACCTTGAGCCAAAATCATATCACGAACGGTGTGTAAGGCGGGAGACTCGAACCAAGTTTGTTTGTATACCCGAGGAGAATGGATGGCTTTAGGGTTCATCAACCTCTCATAATTTTTGTAGATAGAGGTGAGGAGATCCAAACTTTCGAGTTGTTCCCAAACATGAGCCAAATCCCATTTAGAAGTTAGGGATACCGAATCAGAGGGTGAAAGGTACACTAATTTTTTCTTTGATGGTTTCGATTTTTTCAAGGGTGGTTCACTGGGTGTTTCAACAGGAGGAATAACAGATGCGGTTTCAACTTCACTTTGTTCAATGCTTTCGGAGATAGGGGTAAAGAGGATTCAGTCACAGTTGCTTTTCTTTTGTTGTTTTTCTTTGCCGGAATCGGATCTGACTCGGCAGACTTAGACGAATTCTCATTCAAATTAATTGGAGTTTCTTCAATATCATCGATATTCACAGTCACGGTTTCAGAGGAAGAGCTTGGGACAGTAGTACTCTTTTTCCGACCTCCTCGAGTACGACGCCCGACCATGGTGGAGATGGGGATGTCGTCAGATGGGACCGAGGATGGTGGGACAGTGGAGAGAGGTGTGGGATGAGGGTTTGGTGGTTCTGGGTTAAGTGATGGTGAAGGAGTCGTGGTAGAGGTTTGTGGAGGAAAGGCATGGGAGATTTTTTGTGAAGGCATGGTTTGAGATGATATTGGTGGGTCAGATGTGACAGGTGTAGATGTCATTTTCGTGGGTTTGATGGGTATAGGTGTATTGAATGACGTTTTGACCATGGTGGGTTAAAGGGTAGGTGAAAAAGGAGGGATTTGGGAGATGAAGGGATAAGTGGGTTGTGGGATTTCGGTGGGTTGAGGGAGTTTGGACGGTTGATTATGGATGAAGGGTGGCCCAAATATTAAATGTGGTAAGTGAGGTAGTTGGCCCAACCAATTAATTTCAATCACTCGAAATAAAACGCAAGGTGATATAATTTAAACGTAAATTTAGATATGAGGTTGAGTGATTATCGACTCACAAATACGGTGTCAATTTTTGGTCTAAAAATGATGTCAATGCACTTAGAATACTTAATAACATATATACAATTTTAATTTAATCAATTAAGGAAATTTGTAGAACTCACACTAAAAATCACAAGCAATTAATTAACCCAATTTCTAGTCTAAATTTCTCAAAATGTTCTCTTGCAAGTGGCTTAGTGAAAATATCGGCAATTTGATTTTCGGTTCTGCAAAAGATAAGTTTAACATGTCCTTTTTCCACATGATCACGGATAAAATGGTGACGAATATCAATATGTTTGGTTTTAGAGTGTTGAATAGGATTTTTGGAAATATTTATTGCACTCGTATTATCACACATTATGGGAACGGAGTCAAAAATAATACCAAAATCCAAGAGTTGTTGTCCAACCCAAAGTAATTGAGAACAACAATGTGCGGCACTAACGTACTCACTTTCGGCCGTTGAAAGAGCTACCGTGTTTTGTTTCTTTGAGCCCCAAGAGATCAAGCAAGGACCCAAGAATGTTGCAATTCCGGAGGTGCTCTTTCTATCAACCGTGCATCCCACATAGTCCGCATCCGAAAAGCCTATGAGATCAAAAGGACAATGTAAGGGATACCATAAGTAAAGATTTTGTGTTCCAATCAAATACCGAAGAATTCGTTTAACGGCTTTAAAATGTGATTCTTTCGGATTAGCTTGGAACCTAGCATATAAACAAACACTAAAAAGAATGTCGGGACGACTTGCGGTAAAGTAGAGAAGTGACCCTATCATACCTCTATACACCTTATCGCTAACATTCTTACCGAGTTCATCTTTGTCCAATTTGGACCCGGCTACCATAGGTGTATCATGAGACTTACCATTAGTCATCCCAAATTTCTTAATCATTTCCTTAATGTACTTTTGTTGATGGATCATGATTCCATCCTTTGACTGCTTAATTTGGAGCCCAAAGAAAAATCCTAGCTCACCCATCATGCTCATTTCAAACTCCGATTTCATTAGTTCCGAAAAATATAAGTAATGGAGTTCATTTGTTGCACCAAATATAATGTCATCAACATATACTTGTACAACCAACAGTTCGTCTGACTGTGACTTTAAGAACAATGTTTTGTCAACGGAGCCTCTTTTAAAACCATTTTCAATAAGAAACTTAGACAATCTATCATACCAACACCTAGGTGCTTGTTTTAAACCATAAAGAGCTTTGCCTAGTTTGAAAACATGGTTAAGCAAATCATTGTTCTCAAAACCTGGTGGTTGCTCTACAAAGACATCTTCTCCAAATATCCATTTAAGAAAGCGGTTTTAACATCCATTTGGAAGAGTTTAATACCTTTGTGAGCCGCAAAAGCTATGAGCAATTGTATGGCCTCAAGTCTAGCTACCGGTGCATAGGTTTCATCGTAATCAATACCCTCTTGTTGGTTATAACCTTGCACCACTAGCCTAGCCTTGTTCCTTAAAATTTCTCCCGAGTCATCAAGCTTATTGCGAAAGACCCACCTAGTACCAATAACGTTACGATTAGGCGGTCTAGGGACTAATGCCATACCTTGTTTCTTATGAATTAATTGAGTTCTTATTGCATAGCAAGCAACCAGTCTGCATCAGTCAAGGCGACTGTTACATTTGTAGGTTCAATTTGAGAAAGGAAGGCATTGTGGACACAAAATTCATTGAGATGAGCGAGATTGTTGAGGGATGATCTTGTTCTAATTCCCGAGTTGAGATCACTTGTGAGGTTAGAGAGTGGATGAGAGCTTTGATGTTTCCACTTGTTTGGAACAATGGTTTCTTGTTCCCCCTCAGCAGCATCAGTCACAGTGACTGTTTCTTTGGGCCTGGAGTGATCTTCATCATCACTGTTTTGGGTTGTTTCAGTTCTGGAGGTGGAGGCAACAGTCGTTGGGTCTGTTGCTTCCAGAGAGGAAACAGTAGCAGATGTACTACGTGTTCCCCCTGAGCTGCTGATTTCCTTTGAAGGTGACAGTCCCTGTGTCTGTTGCAAGTCAGCGTTGGGAGCTTCTTCATTCTCGAACACGAAGTCTTTTCGAACAAGCCCAATCTCAAACTCATCATCATCTTCATCACTATCATCCAAGTTTTGTACCTGTCCAAGCACACTAGATTCATCAAAAATGACATGGACGCTTTCTTCAATTAACAAGGTTCGTTTATTGTAAACTTTATAGGCCTTGCTATGATCGGAGTAGCCAATAAATACTCCTTCATCACTACGTGGATCGAACTTACCCAAGTTGTTTTTACCATTGTTATGAACAAAACATTTGCTTCCAAAACATCTAAAATATGAAATGTTGGGTTTTCTTCCACGTAACAATTCATAGGGAGTTTTATTCAATATACTCTTTATCATGACACGATTATGAATGTAGCAAGCGGTATTTACCGCTTCGGCCCAAAAGTTCTTAGGCAACTTACTAGATAATAACATTGTTCTAGCCATTCCTTCAAGGGTTCTATTCATCCTTTCAACCACACCATTTTGTTGTGGTGTTCTAGGAGCCGAGAAGTTATGGTCTACACCATTGTCATCACAATAAGCACCAAATGATGAGTTTTCGAATTCGGTTCCGTGATCGGTTCTCATTGAAACTAGTTTTAAATCAAGTTTATTTTGAATCTTTCTTAACCAAATTAGAAACTCATCAAATGTCTCATCCTTAGAGCTTAGGAAGAGTGCCCAAACGAACCTAGAGTAATCATCAACAATGACACACACATAACGACTACCACCTCTACTTCTAGTTCTCATTGGTCCACACAAGTCGATATGTAAAAGTTGCAAAGGTTGAGATGTACTCACAATTCTTTTGGATTTAAAGGAACTTCTAACATGTTTGCCTCTAGCACATTCATCACATACTTTATTAAAATCAAACTTCATGTTGGGAATACCTTCAACTAAGTCAAGTCTTTTAAGGGTATTAAGAGTTTTTGTACTAACATGACCAAACCTTTTATGCCATAACCAAGGATCATTATTCATTACACTCATGCAAGACATGGTGTGACCGGATAGAGTGTTCAAATTAGTTAAGTAAACGTCTTTGACACGTCTTCCTTCGAGTATTAGTTCATTAGTAGTGGCATCAAATATTCGACACATATTAGCACTAAATTCTACAATATTACCCTTATCACAAAGTTGAGAGATACTAAGGAGATTATGCTTCAAACCTTTGACAAGCCGCACGTTGTCGACACAAAGTAATGGTGACTTACCAACCTTTCCAATGCCAATTACTTCACCTTTCTTGTTGTCACCAAACCTTACCGTGCCACCATTGTATGCTTTAAGTGAGAGGAATTGGCTTCTATCACCCGTCATGTGACGAGAGCATCCACTATCCAAGTACCAATTGCGGCCGCCTCTCACCAAGCCCTACACAAGATTAGATTTTGAGTTTAGGAACCCAAACAAACTTGGGTCACCTTTTGTGATCAACATATCTTATGGTGTCTTTCCTAATCCATATTTGCTTGATTATTTTGATGTTCTTGTTAATGTCATGATATCTTTTCTTACAAGTGTTGAGAACATGACCGTTCTTACCACAATAATTGCAAATAATGTATTCGGGAAGACCAACATACTTTCTCCTTCTAAAATCAGTTTTAGGCTTCTGAATGTAACAGTCTGTCTGACTGTTCCATTTTAACCCCAAACCAGCAGTTTTGTTACATCTCTCGGTTTGATTCGTGAGGAAGTTTAACACGGTTTGACTTCCTTCCCATTTTTCAGTGATGTTTTTAGCACTAACAAGTTCATTGGTCAAGTCATTGACACGTGAGAGGAGATGCAAATTCTTTTCTTTTTCCCTCTTGAGTTCATCATTGTTGACACTTTCTAAAGACAATCTTTTCTCAACTATGAAGTCATGGGTGTGGTTGTTGAGTTTAGACACGAGATACATGATTCGTTCTTTGGACTCTTCATATTTAGACGTCATCTCGTCAAGACTTTTGTTTAGATCAATCATTTCATTTGATCTATGATGAGGAGAAGACCTAGAAGTGCTACATTCGGGCATACCTTTTTGAAAAAAAGTAAGCCTATCATGAAGGACTTTTATTTCATTCTTGAGACAAACAACCTCACCTTTTAGACATTTGTTTTCATTTTCCAAACATTTAATCTTTTCATTTGACTTGTCTAAATCTTTGTCAGAAGCAACAGTCTTAGACACTGTTTCTCTTAGGTCTACAACTTCAAGTACAAAGTCATAGATCTCATTCTCAAGAGCATCTTTGTCCTTCAAAAGATCATCACGTTCCTTGGTTAGTGAGGAAACTTGCATCACCAAGGTAGTGTTGACATTTTCAAGGTCAGAGACGTCCGTGGGGGTCAACCTAAGGCGCTCTAGTTCTTTAGTCAAATGTTTGTTTAACTTGTTGACTCTTTTAACTTCATCATAAGCCTCAGAGGTGACAGTGACGCTGTCTGTTGCTTTTAGTTCATTTTTAAGATTAAAGTTCTCTTGAGCAATTTCCTCAATCTCATTTTGCATTACCTCAAGCTTATCATTTTAAAACCGACACTTATCAAAAAGTTGGTCAAAAAGCTTACATACTTTCTCTTTGGAGTAAGTTCTAGCCTTGGCCTTTAGATGGTTTACCTCGTTGTCGGAATCGGAGTCGGAATCGTCGGGATTAGCCATGAGGCATCTTAAGTGTTCAAGTTTTGAGGTTTTTGAGACTTTTTCTTTAAAATGATTTGTAAGACACATTTTAGCCTCTAGTTCCTCCTCGATGAGTTCCTCATCTTCCTTGGAGTCGGACATTCCCCAAATAGCACTCATGACTCTATGTTTATAGTCCTTTTTAACCTTTTCTCTTCTTTCCTTTGATTTCATTTCATCCCACTTGGGACATTCATTAATTTGGTGAGTTTTATCACCACATTTAAAGCATCCCACGGTGGAGTTAGGTCGTTTCTTAGGAAAGCGTTTTTTCGAGTAATTATTAGTGAAACTTTTGTTTCCTTGGCCATTGACCAACCCGGCTAGATTCCTTGTGAACATAGCAAACTCGTCTTCCTCCTCATCTTCTTCATCACTTGGAGAGGATGTGAGGGCGAGACTCTTTCCCTTTGAAGACTCACTAGAATTCTTATCGAGATTAAACTCGTGAGCCATTAGTGATCCCATTAGTTCATGAAGAGATAGGGTTGACAAGTCTTTAGCTTCTTCTATGGCGGTGACTTTGGGTTGCCACTTAGAGGTTAGACTACGAAGGATTTTTCGATTGATGTCCTCGGACTCGAAATTCCTTCCTAGACTTTTAAGCTCATTAATAATACAAGAAAAACGTGAAGAGAAACTATTTAAGGACTAATACTTTGACATTCTAAACATCTCATATTGTTGCATGAGAAGGTCAATACGGTGTTTTCTTACTTGGGACGTCCCTTCATAGGCAAGTACAAGGGAATCCCAAATAGATTTTGCCGTAGGACATCCGGAGATTCGACTAACTTCCCCCTCACCAACACAACGTTGAAGAATCGACATTGCTTTGGAATTCTTTTCGGCAAGTTTGAAGTCGTTTTCATTGTAATTTCTTTCCTCTTTTGTCTTGGTGAAACCGTTTAAGATATCGGTTTCCTCAATGACAAGAGGTCCATTTTGGATGATGTTCCAACATTGATAATCGATACTTTTGATGTAATGTTCCATTTTGAGTTTCCACCATCCAAAATTCGAACCGGTAAAGACCAGGATCTTGGAGTGTTTCTCGGAATCCATTACCCACGAATCAAACTCTAAGGCGATTAGCCTCGATCAAGAGCACGAAGCTCTGATATCAATTGTTAAGTTTATGGATTCGAGTACCTAAGAGGGGGAGGGGGTGAATTAGGTATTATTTAAAAAAATTAAACTTCTACTTTATTGAGTTAAAGAGAGTTGTAAGATAGAACGAGTGATATAATGAATGTTTGCTGACGTATGAAAGTAATAACGGTTCTGACTGTAGCTATTTGTCTCAGTTTATGAAGTACAGACTGCAGACCAAATGTGACAGTATGATGAACTATTACTTCGAGGTTTAAGCAAAGCAAAACAAACAAAATAAAAGAGCAGCAGAAATAAAAAAAAAAAAGATCAAAACACGAGATTTTGAATTGGTTCGGCAAATACTCAAGTGCCTACGTCCAATCTACTTTTTATTGATTTCTTCTAGTGATCTACTCCGACTACTAAAAGACCCGTACAATAAAAGACACCAGCCTACTCCGGTTGTAAAGCGAGTCCAAGAACTACTCCGTTCTTATGACAAGCCAACTCGCAACCTACTCCGGTTGCCAAGAGTTGAAGACTACTCCGTCCTAAACTCTACTAACACACTTAGAATGTTAGAAGGATCAAGTTTCCACTAACTTATTCTTAATAAAGAATTGAGGTGGACAACTTTTACAAGATCAACAATTCATAAGCAAGAGAGTTTAGTATGTTAAAGTAACAGTAGCCATGTTTGTAACAACTTGAAGACTCTTAGAAGTTTTGCAAAATAAACACGGTTTTAAGCTTTGAAAACAATTTGCAAACTTGAAAATGAATTTCAGAAAAGTCTTTTGATTTTTATGAGGGAGTGGCACGCCTTTTATAGAGAGGATGAGTAAGGGAGTTTCTAGGGTTTTGAAGGGTCAAAGACCTCACATGTGAAGAGCCTCAACAACCACCCAATACTTGCACCAAAGAAGGTTCTTATGCAAAGGCAAAAGAAAGGAAAGAGTGTTTGAAAACTATCCATAAAAGCTCATGCAAATTCAGAAAACAAAGAGGGAAAAACAAGTCACATGATGACAAGTTTACACAAATATGGCAAAAAGCAATTCTTGTTTTCTAAAAGACCAAAGGGTCAAATTTGCATAAAGGGGAAACATTTTGAAAATGATAATTATTCAAACCACTCTTTATTGAAGGCCAAATCCTTATAAAAATCTGAAGTTTATCTTTCAAAAATAAGAAACACGAAAAGGCTTTTGAAAGATAAAAAAGAATTCAAGTGTTACGAATTGAGGCAACAGGCCAGGCAGCTGTTACTTGTAAAAGTAACAGTCGTCTTGACTGTTTCTATTACTCTAAGATACTCTACTTTCTCACTTGCATGTACATTAGATGACACTTAAGACTCGATACAATGGGATGATCAAAAACTCAACACTTCTTAATCCAAGCTTGATTTAACCATAAATCCTGAAAAGGTAAACTAAGATAGCACACATCAAATGGGCATGTTATCATCAATCAAAGGAACCCAACAAATTCCCCCTTTGATGATGACAAGCCCTAAACGAATGTATAAGCAATGTAAACATCTTAATTCAAGATTTTAATCAAGCAAGATCATATGAGAGAAGGGACTATATTACCTTATAAAAAGCAAGAACTTAAATCAAACTAACCATGCCAATTTTACATTGCCCAAAACAAGAGTAAAAGCTAAAAAGGTTAGGCCTAGTTATTAGTTAATCAATATGCAAAGATATTAAGAGCACGAGTTTACCTATTCCCCCTCTTGACATCATCAAAAAGGATAGGGATGTCAAAGGCATTAGAGTGCAAATAACCACAAGAAAACACAAAAAGACACATATAACCATGACAAGATAACAAAGTCAACACAAACATACGGATTAAACATAGTCTAACCATAGTTCACCATGGCTAAATAAAGTTTATCATACACCACCAAACATAAAAACAACGAGTAGAAAGAAATGTCTTAGAAGGGCACAACAAGGTGGGACAAAATGAAAAGTCAAGGATAAGGTCAAGGGGCCGAGATAGATGGGATAGGCTAAGGAGAGGAAGCTTGGTCACCATCCGAGTCACTACCCAAGGGATCATCATCCAATTGAGCATCATCACCATGTTCCTTTGTTGAGACAAGAGTGGAGATAATGTTGACGTGGGCGTGTCGTTGTACACCCAATCAAAACACATTTATAATACTCAACAAACAACTTAGTTAGCGGTAAGTCGAGGTCGATCCATGGGACGGTGTGCTTTGGGTTCTAAGTCTATCTATCTCAATTTATGCTAGTGTCACAATTTGTTTGGGTTTGTAGTTGTGTTTTTAGACTAATAAAAGAAATAAAGTATAACAAACAATAAAGGAAGAATGTAAACAAATGATTAAAAGTGCTAGGATATCATGGGGTCATAGGGGAATCATGGTGTTGATCATACAAACATGTTTACAAAGTTGCAAGCAATTAATGTTGTGGGGGAACCGAGTTGGTTTATGTCTTACGGTTCTTAGGAAGAGTTGGGTCCCGGAGCCGAATCGATTAGATTGTACAACACCTACAAGTCGACTTACTTTCCTCCTAATCAACTTCTATGCATTGTCTAACAAGAGTCGAGTTGGTTTATATCTTACAAGTCAAGTTGAATAGATAAAAGATGGTTGTAAATGCAAGGATTCATAGGCTTAGCATTTCATCAAACATAACATGCGCATAAAGTTGACATCACGACAAGCAAGCAATTTAATCATGTGAACATATTAGATTAAGCATGAATCAATCCCATGTTTATTTCCCCTAATTACCCACTAATCCTAGCTAAGTAACTACTCACTCATTATCATGGGAAGCATGTCATTAATGGTGTCAAACATCGCAACAAGTATAAACATGATAATAGAATGAAGAAGTGAATAATAAAGATTAAAGAGTAAAGGAATTATACCAAACTTGAGATGATCCAAATAATAAAGCAAAGAATAATAGAAGAAACTTGATTGATTGATGAAGGGTTGTCAATCCTCCAATAATAACCCAATAATCTTCAATTACCCAAAAGTAACAAACTTGAACAATAATTAAGGAGAGATCAATGTGAGATTTGTGGAAAGATTAAAGAGTAATCTATTCTAATCTACTCCTAATCTAATCTAAGAGGAATTTCTAATATGGGAGCTTGATTCTAATCTAATGAAAACTTGATGGTTTGATTATTACAAATGGGGTATATATAGTAGGGATTCACTAGGTTAACCAAGGCTAAATTAGTAATTACACTTTTGAGATTTGAGCAGGGAGACGCCGGTATTTTTCGAAGGAAGGGCATCTTTCTTTGAAGCTTGAAAAAATGAATTTTGACTGCCTTGGAATCCGTGCGTCTTAGGCACGGGACGGACGAATTCGGTGGTCTGGGCCCGGGCGTCTTTGGGGGAAGACGGGCGTCTTCTGAGAAGACGGGCGTCTTCTGAGAAGACGGGCGTCTTCTGAGAAGACGGGCGGATTCCTGAGAAGACGGGCGGATTCTCTTCCAGTGAATTTTCTTGTTTTTCCCAGCCAGAAGACGGGCGTCTTGTGGGGAAGACGGGCGTCTTGAGGGGAAGCCGGGCGTCTTGGCGAACAACTTCTTTGTTTGAGCTCGGATTGTAAAACGGACGTCATTTTCTCATCCGGACTCCTAATGGAGTGATTCAAAAGCCTAGATCACTTGTTTTTTCGACGCCGTTCCATCTAGCATATTTTCAGAGCCAAATGAGCAACCCTTGGTTCGGGTTTCGAGCGATTTCTTCTTGTAATGCCTTCCCTCTCGTCATTCTTACTTTTAACCCTTTGATCCTTCTATATACACTTTAATCCTACCACTACTACAGATACAGGCTATAACAACGGGTAAAAACCATTGTAAAAACAAAAAGCGGACGTTGTTAAAGCGGCCGTTGTAGAAGGTATTTACAACGGTTTGGTTATTTAATGAAACCATTGTCTAAAGTATTCACCACGGTTAAAAGCCGTTGTTGTTGGGTGTTCTCCGTTGTGGAAAGTGTTTCAAAATTTTGGAGGGAATTATATAACAACGGTTGTCGTATTTATAACCGTTGTTGTAACTTTTCCTCCAAAATTGTGAAGTCTTTTGACAACGGGTTTATGGTACATACCCGTTGTTGAAATTGTTAGTAACAACGGTTCTTTGTTTAATACCCGTTGTTGTAATTTTACCTCCAAAATTGTGAAGACTTTTAACAACGGTTCTTCGATTAAAACCTATTGTTGAATATTATGCGCGGGTATTTGTGAATGTCATTCACAACGGTGTTATTTTTATGAACCGTTGTGAAAGGTATTCACAACGGTTTTTTTTTAGTAACCGTTTTTATTACGAACTCCTAATGTTTTGAAAAATTAAATTTGTTTAATGCCATTCAAAAACCTGCATATGTCAGCAACACCATATACCAGCACCAGCATAAATCACAGCTGGGTTCATCAGAACTCAATAGATTCAATTCAACCACAACAGCAGCTGCATCATATATATATATATATACTTACAAGGAGTTGAATTTACATGAACTAATCATTCCCTAACTTCAACAAAAAATTTACTAATAAGTTGATCTAAACTCTGAGTATCATGCATTTCTAATATATTCTAAGACGTAGTTGCCCCACATGTCTCTTACCTCGTCTATATCTATACTTGAGTACTTGCTCAATCATTGACGGGTTGATTGCATACTTTAACGGAATAAACAAAGAGAAGACATTATGGTATATATAGCAACAAGCAAGACAACATTAGCAACATCATGGTATATATAGCAACAAGCAAGACAACATTAGCTCTAATTTAAAAAAAGTAATAAACACATGTTTAAATTATTACTAACCTTTTCTGGAATAACGAGATATCTTCGCCTAATAATCTCCAACATGAACCGACAAGCGTAGTATCCACATTGTTTGCTATCCGGTCAAGGCGAGGGCCTATTATTACATAAAAAAAACAGACGAGAGAAGGCTCACATCAGAATCTTGAACTTTAGGTATTGTATTAGTATTAAACACAGATTTTGCACTTAATGTTATTGTATTTGAGCACGTACCCCTGTTATCGTAATAAAATCAGGGCCAACATCAGAATCTTTCGTGGGTTGATCCTACTCGTTTGCTCTTTTCTTCTTAAAGGCCCTTTTTTTAAAAAATAAAAAAGGAGGCAGAAACTAATTTTTTTAGGGGCAAAAATATGAAAGAGCTTTTTTCTATAAATAAAAATTGAAAATGTTATTATAAATAAATCAGTATTATAAACTTACATATTAATCAAGTGCTTAAAAGTCTCGCTTGGTTGATGATGTAAAGAGTCCAACCAGAAAACTTTATTCCTTGTCGGCATGATGGCTGCTAGCACCCAATGAGTCCTACATCAAGAGAAATCATCATTATTAACAAGTACATATATTAGTTATGAAAATGTAATTGTAGGGGGAAACGTAATATTAATTTGTTTATTACCCTTTTTCATTATAAGCGCCAAAAATCAGCTTCTTGGTTGTCGCCAATTCTTTGAGCAATATAATCTACCCGTTGTTCGAACGAGAAATCCTGAATAAATAAAGATAAAACATAGGGGCACAGGAATCCGTATTGATCAGATGAAATATTCTTCTCGGGGATCACTCTCAATTTCAATATCCTACATTATTACGGTATTAATTCCGGTATTTAAAACACTATCTAGTAGTTAGAATATTAGACTATGAAATTATTTATTAAGAAACTTACTTCATCCAAACAAATATGTGTGCTATATCAATCTGTCTAGGCCACCCATACGGCTAGCGAGATCCCATGATATAAGCGCTTGGCGCTCAGCCCCTAGAATATCCTCCTCGAGCGGAATAACTATCACTTGCTCGGTGGCTATGCGATGGCCAGCCTCCTCATGCAGTCTCATCATCGTCACCGTTCTTACTTTTTGCATGTAATCCTTCCCTTTATATTGTGTGGAGTTTAAACTCCTAACTTTCGTGTCCGGAAAGAATGAGTCTTTGATTTTGTGCTACTACCACCAGCCTACACATGTAGTAGATAATTAAAATAATAAAAAATCCAAAGGTAACATATCCTAGTTGGAGTAATAAAAATAAAAGCGTACTTAATTAAATACCTCGTCAACCTGCTCTTTCAATGATGAGGTAGTAGTAGCAGGTAAGACTGGGGACTTAGGCTTATCAGTCTTTTTTGTCCCCTACACAAAATTACCATGCTTTTTATAAATACAGCCAAAATATAAATAAAGGGAGCGAGGTTAATTTTTAAAAAAATGGAGAAGTTAATTAAATACCTCATCAAGTTGTTGTCTTGACGAGGTCGTTGGCATGTCTGTGGACTTAGGCTTATCCGCCAAAGCCGTCTTTTTTGTTCCCTACAAAAAAAAAAATAACATAAATTTAACATATAAAAACATTCAACAATTAAAAATGTAACATATATATAAAGGTATTTCTTCTAACCCCAACTGCTTTCCGCTGCTGAGGCGGCGAAGATATCTTCGCCAAGTAGATGTGAGTTTCAGGCCATTGGATGAAACTTCCAAGCGCATCTCCCAGAATGGTAATGTCGTCACGAACTGGGACATGCAGTTGCAAGTTTTCATGGCCTGGTAAAACTGTAGTTATCTCTACTTTGGTATGATTCGGCAAAAGTTTTTCGCTATGAACTACAGTTTCCGCTGCTGCAGATTTGGTGTGCATTTCTACGAGACCCCGGCCAACACGCACATGTGGCTTTTCGGTTCTATTAGGGTCAGCAAGAATAACTGGCCTCTTGTTTACGGCCTGAAGAATATACACATACATTATTATATCTTTGCAAAAACGCTTCAAAGATTCAAAAGATTTTGCAAAAACGCTTTCGTCTCAGGCCGATTTTTGCACAAACTTCAAATTCATATAAATTTAACTAATTAAACACTTCATGCATACCTTATCAAAAACAGGAACTGACTTGAAGGGGATGTATCTTTGTTTTCCATCAGCCGTCTTCTCAAGTTGCATCTCCTTTTCAGACCCATTATTTACCTAATAAAATTAACCAATTCAATGGCACCATGTCAGAAGTTATAGCATTAGAGCTGGCAGTGAACACACCCCCTGATCTTACCCAAAAAAAAAAGAAAAGAAAAATAAGGAAGTATTAGGTACCTGATCGGCTTTAGTTGTTACAACTTCAGAAGCATTATTAGGTACCTGGTCTTTCTGAATCTCGTTGACCGATACTTCCTTCTCATGTATTGCCAAGGTAGTAGCGGCCTCTTGACCAATCTGTTGTACCTTATTATTACCCCCTTTAGAAATGACATCCTCCATCATCTTCACTTCTTCTTCGAAAGCTTACCTCCAGATTCAGCTTTAGTAGTACGGATGCCATTAATCAAGTCGCTTGCCAAGAATGTAATGTGTCAGCAATTTTTATCCCAACAATAACATGTGAATTGAACTTAAATGAAAATAATAGAATAAATGTTACCATGTCACCTTCTCGGACTTAGTCTTCGTTTTCTTCTTTATCCGGGCGTTTTCCCATAATATTTCGTTACTCCAACCTGTAACGGGACGCCCCTCAAACGACCTGGATGTTCGGGTCGGCCGATCGCTCTAGCAAGAACGTCATTACGACCATTGGGAGTGAATTTCCCTTCTTCTACCTCTTTCAATACGTTGTCCTATAATATATTAAATAAACTTCAAATTATATTTGTGACTAAAATAATAAAGTTAGTAATGAACTCGTCTTAATAAAATAATGCTTACTATGTTGGCCAAAACTTCCTCATCATATTTGTCACGCGACGACCGGGATCCTTTAGGCGTGTGCCCTTCTTTATAAGTTACATGCCGATCCACCTCTTTCACTCCCTTTGCCACCTACACATTAACATGGTAACATTTATACACGTAAATGTGTATCAATGCAAGTCCAAGTGTGATTAAAAAAATAAAGTCTCACGGGGGAATAATGCATGCTACTTACGAGGTCCTCTTCTATCTTTCTCAGAACCGCCTCGAGAACCATAGAATTTCCCCTTCTTGCATGAAATGTTAGCACGATTTCTTCCGCTAACGGCCTTCAAATAATTATATAAAAGCGCAAGTAGATGAGATAATAAAAAGATTATATAAAGGACTCATTAATTAAAAAAATGATAGGTAAATCGTTAAAAGGCGAGGATATTTAACCTGAAACTTCTCAGTAGTTCTCAACTTTTTGAAAAGATCCCATTGTTCCTGCTTGATGGTGGGACACTTGTTTTCCGGTGGGCTCTTACGCATCTCCCCCGTTGCCTTGTCCACATACAACCAATCCCTAGCAACGCCACACCTCCACCGCTGTGGACATCCGCTGCCTTATGCATTAAATACTCATCATGGCATTTATCGGGTATAATAAAGCCTTCCTTTACACGAGCCAAGTATAACTCCGCCAATTTTGGATTCAAAGTTCTAAAATCATCTAAATGGATAGGCACAAACTGTCTTGTGCAAGTACCAATCCAACCGGAGAAAAGACCCGCATTTAGACCAAAGAGGGAAACCCATCTCACTCCATGTTATTTGGAACAATTTGTTTAGCGGCTATAGCAGCAAGGACTTTCTGGCACTTCGTAGCACCCCTCTCACCAGGCTTATTATCACCAGGCTCATTATTCTTTTGACTTCTTTTACGTTTTTCACCCATGATAATCCTAAAACCCAAATATGAATGATATAGGAAATGAACAACTTAACAACGTACATGCAGAGTATTATCTAAAACCCTAAACCCTAATAGGAATGAAAATTTAAAACAACAGATTGAGCTTCTAAAATCCTAAACCCTAATAAGAGGAGTGAAGTAGATGATGCGGGATGATAAAGATAACAAAGAAGACGAAAAACAAACAGATGCATGAAAAAGAAACAAGATGATCGTCTTAAAACCCTAATGACAAAACACAAAATTAAAGTGAACATACCTGTTGATGATGATGATAAAGAGAACGAGCAGGATGATAAGGGAAGGCAACGGAATCAAGGCGTCGAAATCGGGCGACGGCCGCGACGAGAATGTAAAAAGCGAGGAAGAGAGCGAGAATTAACACGGATACCAACGGTTGAACTAATAATGTTGTGTGTGTTTGTGTATGGCATGCTGTATGGGTTTCTATATTAGTTTTTTATTAAGACAAACTATTGACAACCGGTGCTCAAAGAAGAACCGTTGTTATATGTTAATAACAACGGGTCAATAAAAGTCAACCGTTGTCAAAAGTTTATTACAACGGTTAAAATATACCCGTTGTAATATATTTTCACCAAATTTGCGCCAAAATGAAATATGTCAAAAAAATCATTGACAACGGGTAGAGGTACTACACCCGTTGTTGAAAGTATTAACAACGGGTACTTTAAATATAACCGTTGTTATTGTTGAACCTCTTTTTTTTAAAATTACTCGTAATTCCATTACACCAAACTGTAACAATACATACTTAAATAAAGCAGAAGCCCCATATAGTGCAACATTATTCAAAGCAATTTTAACACCAGCATCCACATCTAATAATAAGATCAAGAAAATAAGACAACACCAGCATGCATGCATACTGCATATCTAAGCTACAAGATTTACCATGCCATGCAAATTTGGGAATTTTTATTTAACAATATAATGACCATTATTGATTTACCAATAAATTAAACCATCAAATTATTGGTCTGAAAATGACTCAAAATGTTGGTCGTCCATATCACTGTGTCCTGATGAACTATCTCAGGATCGGGGACGTTTCTTGGATGTCATAGTTTCTTCGTTAACGCAAATACCTTCACCATGGTCATCACGCATATAGATGCTTTCAGTGTCCTCATGATCAGTGTCAACATCGTCGAAATAAGATACAGTGGTAGAGTGATCCATTCCCTCAAAAACGACATCCTGATCATCATCACCATTATCGGATGGACTACTCCTTCTACTCCTTATAGACAGTACAACAGACCACTTCTTATCCATAGGATCGGTGACATAGAACACTTGTTTAGCTTGGGATGCCATTATGAAAGGATCATCCTTATTATTGCCAACCTTACCCTGATTGCCAACGTAAATCCCATCTTATCCTTTCGGACACAATGGATGTTGTTATCAACCCAGTTACATCGAAACAAAGGCATTGTGAAATCAATGTAATCTAGTACAAATATTTCTTGAATAACACCATAATAAAGGCATTTTCCCCAAATAGGCTTTTTATCTTTTGAAGTAGCAAAGTGCATTGCCTCAAATTCAGAACTCACACCACTATTTTGCATTGTGCTCAACTCATCTTGCTCGCGGGTGTAAAAAGTATATCCATTAATGGCAAAACTGTTGTAAAAGGTGACCCTGGCATTTGGACCTAAACCAAGACGTAGTAACCTAGGAGAGATGTCATCACCAGTTTGATCAAGACAATCGTAAGACAATATTCCTAAACCACTCCGGAAACGTCTTCGTATGCTCGTTCGCAATCCACTTCTCGGTCTTGTTTTGGTGATCGTATTTGAGCTCATCTTTGTGTTGTTGAATATAAGGTTGCACCTCATCTTCGTTGTTTAGCACATACATGTGTGCTAAATGCAACATTTCACGTGTCACAATTTTTTCAACCCGGCCCCTAATACCTTTTCCGGTCATCCAGTCACTATGACGATTCTTAGGAACGCCAATCAACTCCTTCGGGGAGAGATGAGCGTAACAATATGAAAGAGCTTCGTCTAAAATAGCGCGTTCAGCAATACAACCTTCTGGACGATACCGATTAGATGTATAGTCCTTGTAGACTTTCATCAATCTTTCGAAAGGATACTGGTATCTCAAGTACACGGGCCCAAGGTACAAAATCTCCCTAACCAAGTGAATGGTCAGATGAATCATGATAGTGAAGAAAGAGGGTGGAAAATACATTTCCAACTGACAAAGAGAGGTTACAACGAGGTCCTGCAATGAATCCGCGTCATCGGGATCGATGACTTTCTCGCATATGGACTGGAAAAAGAGACAGAATCTAGTTATAGCATATCTTACCTTTTCGTAAAAATGGAACGAATAGCCACAGTAGTAATTGTTGCATCAAAGTGTGACAATCATGTGACTTTAACCCGGTGAGTTTTAGGTCTTGCATCGACACTAGGCTTTTGATGTTCGACGAATAACCATGTGGCACTTTAATTCCATTCAAGCATGCACAGAACTCTTTTCTCTCATTCCGTGAAAGGGTAAAAGTCTGGCGGTAAAAATGTACGATTCCCTCTCTTCGTGGTGCCAACTCTAGCCTAATACCCATCATTTTCATATCTTCCCTAGCTGCGGCGTTATCCTTTGTTTTACCAGGAACATTCAGAAGGGTATTGATAATATTACCACAGACATTTTTCTCAATGTGCATGAAATCGAGGCAATGCCTGACCTCTAGGTCAGGCCAATATGGAAGTTTATCAAAAAATATGGATCTTTTCTTATACCCACGAGTAGACAATTTAGAGCCGCTCTTCTTCCCATAATCTATCTCAATATGCTTTACTTTCTGATAAACTTCATGCCCACTCAAAATTCTAGGAGGTTGACGAAGTTCTTGTCTTCCATTGAATGCTTTCTGCATCTTGCGATAACAATGCTCATGATACAAGAACCTCCTATTTCCCATATACGCATACTTACGAGAAGACTTCAAGTATTCAGACTCGATATCCTCCTCACACAATGGACAAGCCTCTTTCCCATGAACTGTGTGCCCAGAAAGGTCGCCATAAGCCGAATTGTCAGTTATTGTACACAATAACATCGCTCTCAAATTGAAAGTTTCGTTCTTATATGCATCAAATACTTCTATCCCACTATCCCACAACAATCGCAAATCATCTAGAAGAGGTTCCAAATATACATCTATATCATTTCCAGGTTGTTTAGGGCCGGAAATTAACAACTACAACATCAAATACTTTCTTTTCATGCACACATATGGAGGTAAGTTATAAATAGCCAACACTACTGGCCAAGTACTATGTTGGCTACTCATGTTTCCGTGTGGGTTCATTCCATCAGTGGACAGCGCTAGACGTAAGTTTCTAGGTTCATTGCCGAACTCGGGATACTTAGCGTCGAACGATTTCCATTGCTTACCATCTGCCGGGTGTCTTAGCTTTCCATCATTTATTCTTCCTGTTTCATGCCAAGTTAACATTTTTGCATCATCGGGATTCGCATAAATCCTTATGACTCTTGGTATCAATGGAAAATACCACAACACCTTAGCCGGGATCCCTTCCTTATCCTTATAACGCCACTCCAAACATTTAGGGCAATTGGTTAAGTTTTGATATAATTTCCGATACAATATGCAATCATTTGGACATGCATGTATTTTCTCATATTTCATACCCACTCCTCTTATTAGTTTTTTCGCCTCATATGTCTTAACAGGTAGAACATTACCATCTAGAAGCAACTCCTTTATCAAGGCTAAAAAACTAGTGAAACACGTGTCACTCACCCCATTTGCCCCCTTGATATTATACAACTTCATCACAAATAGACATTTTTGTGAACTTACAACCAGGATACAGAGGTGCTTCGGACTCACACAACTTCTCATACATGTTGTTAAGGTCATCCCAATTACTAGTGTCATCACCTACATCTTCAAAAGCAATCGACTCATCATCATTCTCTTCATTATCTATAGACCCAACATTCAACTTCTCTACTTCCAACTCTTCCAACTCAAAAAACTCGGCAAACTCAGGATCATCAGTTAGCCTTTCGTGTACCTCAACATCATCTTCTTCAGAGTTATTCTCTTCCTCTAATGATTCCCCATGAAAAATCCAAAGTGTATAGGATCGACTAAATCTCCACTTTTCTAGGTGTATTTTAACGTCCGGAAAAGCAATATAGCTAATATTACCACATCTTTCACAAGGACATGCAATACTAGAAGAACCTTTCAAATTGTTCGAAACGAATTCATAAAATTCAGCTAAACCATCCTTGTAGGTGAGGTCACTCATATTTGCATCAATCATCCAAGTTCGAGTCATTATTCTACATTCGTAATAATAGGCAACTAATTCAGAAAATACAATAATAGGCAAACAAATAAACGAAATTCAGGAAAGCAATTAAGCTAAATTATCAACAAATTAGATAATAACCCAAAAAATCCTATATCTAGTTATAAGCGTTGCTAAGAAACATATATATACCTGATTGATAAACACGATGAGGGAGAGAAGACGTGACAACAGTGAAGGAGATGAAGACAGAGAGACGATCAGGGAGGAATGGAGGATGATATAGTAGCAGTATTAGCTTGTGTTTGTGTTTGTAGCGTATAGCAGAATAAAGCAATATGTTGTTCTTAAGATTTTCATAATATTAATAACAACGGTTATTGAGTCTACAACCGTTGTTAAAACGTATTAAAAACGGGTTCTAATATAACCGTTGTGATTACTTTTCACTAATTTGGCGCCAAACCATTAACAACGGTTAAAATTTAACCGTTGTTATTAGTTTTTTCATTAACAACGGTTGTTTAAGTATGACCCATTGTTAATACCAATAAAAATGGTTAACAACACATAACCGTTGTAATTAAGTTTGGTAAAATTCGCGGAATAAATTCTACAACGTGTTTTGATGATTTTCGTGAATAAGCGTTGTTAAAGGGCCGTTGTGGTTGCCTGTATTTGTAGTAGTGTACATCTTTGGTCATCATTCTTGCCTCCTCTTCATACTAGTCCATCTAATATCACCAATAAGCTTCCAAATATGCACGAAAGATGGGAATTTCCGCCTTATTATCTCCTTTTCTACAAAACATATGAAATGCGATAGAAAAGCAAATAGGAAGGTTTTGACGGATAAAATGGCCATGAAATGCTATAATAGTATGCAAAATAGGCTCAATTAGGGGACTAAATGTGCGCAAATAATGGTCACATCAAATATCCCCAAACCGAACCTTTACTCGTCCCGAGTAAAGAGGTGATAAAAACTAGACCTTTATTTAAACTATCCTACTAATATAACTGATATGAGACAATTAGCGGGTCTCACTCCGCCTCTTCAACTCACAACAAGACAACCATGAGGTAGGATGCCTTCTTGCAAGGCAAGGTGGGGCTTGCCAAAATGGAGACACATCCAAGCATTAAAGCACATAAAACAAGTAATGGATGCATCTACAAAAGAATAGCCACTTTCCTCATCTAAGTGGCGGAAATTATCTATAAGGGAAGCAATTCAAGGGTACACACTCCTTCATAGATACAATTTCTTCAAACTACTAATCCTAGAAGGATACCAATAAATCACCTCCAAGTTGTGTCAAGCTAGGGTACCTTTGTCCTCAATCGTTAAATGCTTTTGTCAAGAATAGACTCCCTATGGTGTTAGAAACACTGGAGGATCGCGGAATTCCCCCTCTTGCCTAGACAAGAAGAAGGGCCGTCCCCTCTCTACCATGCACAAAAATGGATACGATGGATAAAGGGATCAATAGATATTTGAGTTTCACTTTGGGAGTTTTCTTTTGTTTTTGTTTTTCCCCCCAATTTCTTGTGGCATTTGACATTTGAGAACACTTTCTTGCCATTTCTTTTTTGATTATAACGAGTTTAATAATGATGATCAATGGTCATAAACAAAATACATAAACAAAGTATAAAGGATTTAGAATTAACCTTCGGTCCTAGCAAAATTGGCCTAAGAACAATATCAAAATTGATATTCGCCTATTAGTTGCACCCAAGACGATCTGAGATATGCCCTTTGATTATGCTAGAAATCGATCTAAAATTTTCTGTAAAATTTAGTTGTTTTTGTGTTTTGTGATGAGAGAGAGGAGGCAAGGTCAAGAAAAAGCATTAGGGTAGAAATAATTCTCTCCCTTTCTTTTTATACTGACCGAATCATCGAGTTTATTAGGAAAGAATAATACTTTCCTAATTTTCTGCCATCAGACCGAAATAAGGACTATCAGCTCCTTATTTTTGGTCTTTCCAAAAATATATAATATGTGTTGAATTGTCATCTAGTGAGGATCGAACCCATGACCTCTTTGTATGTGTACCCTCACTATTACCACTATGACACATTCAACTTGTTGATATTAAATACAACTGATTATATTTAATTACGAATTAACAGATTAATTCGTCCAAACTAACCTTATATATATATTTAATTAAATATAACTTATTATATTTAATTTACGAATTGACAGTTAATTCGTCTAATCTTAATATTATTTAATTTTCATTAAATAATTATCTCATCAACACATTGACTAACTTTTTAGTCATTTTGGGCATCAATGTAATTATATTTCTATAACCACATTTCTCAAACACGTCGTATAGGTGTGACCTTTAGGGACCAGTTGATCACCGCCATCTGTATGATAATAACGTCAAACTTTCTAGCAAGCCAACCGTTATTAGGTAAACGTTAATCAACTGATTAAATATACGAAGTATACCCTTGTGAACCTGTAAGAGATTTACAAATGTTATCACACTAATTTGTGGAGGACACAAGCTCCAACAAACTCCCACTTGTCCTCACAAGTGTATGTGCGATAACCGATTCTCATATCCTATAAAATTTCTCCCACTCAATGTAAAACAATTTGCAAATCCGAATTCACAAAGGTCGTATTTTACAAGCGATCAGTATCAAGAGTGGTTTCCCCGACTAGAGAATAACTTAACTGATAAACGAATCAACATTCGAGCATGGCCATGCATTTCAGTTACAACTCCTCGAGTGGCCCTGAGAAATAACTATACCTGATATAGGTTGGATATTTTCCTCAACTCAAATCTTGCAGATGTAAGCACAGTATGAAATGACCCAGAAAAAATCTACTTAGCCCCAGTTACGGTAGACCGTGAGAAAGAAACCAAAGTCACCCAAAAACTGCCTTAATCTCAAGAGACAGTTGATAGTCAAAAGAATCGACTCTAGGTACACAATGGATGTCCTATCCACGACCTGGCACCGAATGTTATAAAACATTTAGGACTCCATTACGTTGTCACAAAAAGTTGTCCTACGAGGTATCGTCATAATCTCGTATCTGTGATTGATTAGTCAACCGTTTAACTTATGGCTCGTTGAACCCACCATCAATCGACTGCACAATATAATAGTCGGAGTTATCAGCTCACATTGGCGATTACGGACCAAAACAAATATAATGTAATTCAGTTCACTTTGTGGCGTTCAATGTTGTCTGTACAATCCACATGAAAAACAAAATATTATATATATAAAACGATGAAGTTATAAATAGTATATGAAAAAGATAATGTATCAAATCCATAATCAAGTACTACAACTCAGGAACATGTTTAATTCCCATGGAGTTAACATGCCCTATATGCTTATCATAATTCAACGGTTTGGTGAGAGGATCCGCGATGTTATCATCCGTCGCAATCTTGTCAATCACTATCTCTTCTTGCTCCACGTAATCACGGATCAGGTGAGCTTTCCGAGTACATGTCTAGATTTGTTGCTAGACTTTGGCTCCTTAGCATGGAAGATGGCACCTCTATTGTCACAATAGATGGTGATCGGGTCATTCGAACTAGGAACTACCAAAAGCCCTTGTAATAATTGACGCATCCATATCGCTTCCTTTGCTGCCTCCGAAGCGGCATAGTACTCGGATTCAGTAGTAGAATCTGCTACAACACTCTGTTTGGAACTCTTCCAGCTGACCGCAGCACCATTAAGAGTGAAGACGAACCCGAACCGAGATTTTGAATCATCTCGATCCGTTTGGAAGCTAGCATCTCACAGAATCCGGTTGCGCATAGCTTAGTATCGCCTCCATAAGTCAATACCCAATCCTTAGTCCTCCGTAGGTACTTGAGGATATTTTTGACTGCAATCCAGTGTGTTTCACCTGGAGTCTTTTGGTACCGACTCGTCATACTCAATGCATATGCCACGTCTGGACGTGTGCATATCATGGCATACATGATCGATCCTATTACGATGCATAAGGAACACGACTCATGCGTTCAAATCCCTTCAGGCGTCGTGGGTGACTGAGACTTGCTCAACTGCATCCCAGTCGTCATAGGAAGGTTCCCCTTCTTGGAGTTGGTCATGCTGAACCTCTCAAGAACCTTATCCAAATAAGACTCCTGACTAAGTGATAACGTCCGTCGTGATCTATCTCGGTAGATACGGATTCCCAATATACGCTGTGCCTCACCCAAATCTTTCATCTGGAAATGGTTCTTCAACCATTATTTAACCGAAGATAGGAGAGGAATGTCATTCCCAATCAAGAGTATGTCATCGACATACAATATCAAGAATATAATCTTGCTCCCACTCGACTTGATATATAGGCATGGTTCTTCGACCGATCGATTGAAACCATACTCTTTTATCACTTGGTCGAAACGATGATTCCAACTCCGAGAAGCTTGCTTAAGTCCATAAATGGAACGCTTAAGCTTGCATACCTTCTTAGGATGTTTAGGATCTATGAAACCTTCGGGTTGCACCATGTACAACTCTTCCTCCAAATAACCGTTTAAGAAGGCGGTTTTCACATCCATTTGCCAAATCTCATAATCATGAAATGCGGCAATCGCTTAGATTATCCGAATGGAACGTAGCATGACTACAGGTGCAAAAAATCTCATCATAATGCAATCCTTGCACTTGAGTGAAACCTTTTGCCACAAGTCGTGCCTTATAGATATCTGGTTGCGCGTCTACAGAACGCTTTATTTTGTAAAGCCATTTGCACTGTAGAGGTTTTACCTTATTAGGTAAATCAACGAGATCCCATACGTTATTCTCATACATGGAGTCCATCTCGGATTGCATGGCTTCGAGCCATAGCTTTGAGTCGGAAGTGCCATAGCACCTTTATAGGTTGCGGTTCATTACTTTCTAGAAGTAAAACGTCATTCTCCTCGACCATACCAATGTATCTGTCCGGAGGATGAGAGTCTCTACCCGACCTCCTAGGTTCCTCAGGAATATAAACCGTATCATCAGTTGGAGGTACATCTTCCTCCATCTGTTCCTCGGTTGTTGGTTCTGGAATCTCCGACAGCTCGAAGGTTCTATTACTCGTTTTGTTCTCGAGAAATTCTTTCTCTAAGAACGTCGCACTAGCCGCAACAAAAAACCGATGTTCGGTAGGCGAGTAGAAGTAATGACCAAATGTTCCTTTTGGATAACCTATAAAGTATGACTTGACCGATCGCGGGCCGAGCTTATCCTCGTGTCTCAACTTGACATAAGCCTCGCAGCCCCAAACCCGAATAAAGGACAAGTTAGGGACCGTTCCCTTCCACATTTCATATGGAGTCTTGTCGACAGCTTTAGACGGACTTCGATTAACTATAAGAGCAGCTGACAAAAGAGCATAACCCCATAATGAATTAGGCACTATGGTGTGACTCATCATGGATCGAACCATATCAAGTAAGGTTCGATTTCTCCGTTCGGACACACCATTCAATTGAGGTGTTCCAGGTGGAGTTAACTGCAAAACGATTCCACAGTCTTTCAGGTGTTGATCATACTCATTTGAAAGATATTTGCCACCCCGATCTGAACGAAGTGCTTTAATCTTTCTACCCAGTTGGTGCTGTACCCTATTCTGGTATTCCTTGAATTTCTCAAAGGACTCACTTTTATGCTTCATTAAGTAGACATATCCGTATCTACTCAAATCGTCCGTGAAAGTGATAAAATAACTATAGCCATCTCTAGCGGTAATTGACATAGGTCCACATACGTCCGTATGTATGAGTCCTAATAGGTCACTAGCGCGCATTCCAACACCTTTGAAGGAAATTCGAGTCATCTTGCCAATGAGACATGATTCACACGTGCCATATGCAGAAAATCCGAATGAGGGAATAGTCCCATTATCGACGAGTTTCTTTACGCGTTTCTCATTTATATGTCCCATTCGACAATGCCATAGATAGGTTTGATCTTTGTCACCAACCTTTAATTTCTTATTATTCATGTGTAATACTTCCGTGGTTTGATCTAAGATATAAATTCCATTCATGGAAACTGCTTTGCCATAAATCATTTCATTAAAAGAGAAAATACAACTATTATCCTTTATTGAAAATGTAAAACCGTCTTTAGCAAGTACGGAAAACAAAATAATATTCTTAGATAAACTGGGTACATAGTAACAGTTATTTAAAGATAACTCAAAACCACTAGGGAGTTGGATTACATATGTTCCCTTCGAGGCAGTAGCTACTCGTGGTCCATTCCCGACTCGCAGGTCCACATCACCTTTTTCGAGAGGTATGATGTTCTTTAGGCCCTGCAAATGATTACACAGATGAGAACCACAACCAAGATCTAGTACCCAAGTTCAAACTTGCATGGTTAATCTCAATCATATGAATATAAGATGACATACCAACAGGAACGACGCGGCCTGCCTTGATGTCCTCACGGTAGATGGGACAGTTCCTCCTCCAATGTCCAGTCTTGTGACAATGGTGGCATTCTATGTCACCGCCCTTGCTCTTTGTCTTGCCCTGTGAGCCACTAGTCTCACCAGGCGCACTCTTACCGTTTCCTGGCTTCTTAAACTTTGGCTTACCTATAGCTAGGTCGCCATGAACCTTGCCCTTACCTTTACTCTTGTTGTGAATCGTGAGAACATCCTGCTTCATGCTCCCACTCAATTTCATATCCTTCTCGGTGCATACGAGAAGGGAGTGTAGCTCATGAGGACTCTTTTTCAAGTCATTCATGTAGTAGTTCGCCCCGAAAAGGGCAAAACCATCGTGAAGAGAATGAAGCATTCGGTCAATGACAATGCTCTCACCGATTCTACAATTCAAAGTGACTCGGTTTCTCGACATTCTCAATCATGTGAAGAATGTGTGGGCTAACCGGTTGGCCCTTCTCGAGTTTCGCATCAAAGAAGCGACAGGTATGCTCATATGTAACGATTCTCGGTGCCTTTGAGAACTTGTTAGTGAGCGTGGTGAAAATCTTGTTTGCACCTTGGGCAATGAAGCGTCTCTGCAAATTGGTTTCCATTGCAAAGATGAGTACGTTCTTTATCGCACCCGCTTCCATAACGAAATCACTATAAGCGAGTGACTCGTTGACTCCTGCATTTGGGCCTGGTTGACCGGTATTGGCTCGATTAAATACCCGAACTTACCGTCAGCGCCAGTGGCAAGCGCATTCCGTAGTGCCGCCTCCCGATTCGCAAAAATTGGACCCATCATTCTTCGATCGAGTGGACCGATTCATTTGGTCCATGAACATTTTAAGCCAGGACGAACGATCTAGTGTGGCACTAGGCATTGGGATTGCGTTATTTCCAAACCATTTGTTGTAACAAAGTATTATTGATAATAAGCGTGTTCTACACTGCGAAAGAAGAATAAAATAATAAGCATGCATCGTTTTATTTTAAGTCTAATGAACTAATGTCATAACGCGAAGACTCAAAAACATTTATACAATTGACCTCCCTCAAGAATTATATAAATGACCCCAAGACTCAATTTTCTATAAATTGATAAGCTAACCTTTTAGCTAATTCTACCGTTAGAATTCCTGGTCGATAAATTTCTGTAAATTCTATCTTTAGTCCATCATAATCACGAGAAACTCTTCAGACTATGATGTTGAGGTAAACTAAGTCAACACAACTACTTACCCAACGTAGAAGGGGTCATATTAGGCCTACCGACGAAGAAGGGACTCATAGATGTTTGCCCTTATAAAGGCTAATCTCAATTTCCATTTTAGAGGAAGATCCCATCAACTATTTTTAATTCATTTTAAGTGAACTATAATCTAGCATGCGAGAATGATTTAAACTAAAGTGATGGCTTATAGACTGTGACATCTGCATGTCCATGAAAACTAACATACAACTATATGAGTCAATTCTCATGCATTTTAGTAGTAGGTGGTTTGGTTTTAGGCGGAATATGATGCAATTACTAGCATGTGATGAAAAGCAATAAAATGAAAAACGCAAAAAAAAAAAAGTAAAAGTCCTAGTGTGGCCTATCCTATCAAAATGAACAATAAATACAAGTTTGGAATCCATCCTTGGACCCGAGAAGCTTGTCTTGATGTTCCATCTTGATCCATGTAGCGGGAGTGAGCTTGAATCTTCATCTTTAGTCTTCTTTGAAATTACAATAAATAAAATTACATAATTGACCTATTAATTACATTCTAATTTCAAAAACCTAAAACTAAAATAAAGGAGATTCGAGATCTCATAATTACATAAAAATATTGTTTCCTTCATTACGAAAACATAATTGACTAAGGCCACACTAAGTATTACAAATTACAACCGATTGCAAAATTAAATACGTAAATAAAATTCATTCATTCGATTCATTCAACATAATTAAAAGCATCAACTAAAATAAATTAAACATACATAATACAATACATTAATTATGTTGATTAATTTATCCAAACCACCTATTTAAATTAAATTAAGTGACAATTCCGCAATTTAATCACATTAATTTCATACTTAATCCATATTAAACTTGTAATATGAATTCTATCCGTCAAAATTTTAAACTGCTTTAAAATAACTCGGTATCTTTAAATTGTGAACCGATTCACAATAACTAATTGGCCAAAATAAAAAAAAAAAACAAAATCCAATTTTTCTTCCTTTTGGCTCTCGGCAAAAAGGAAAACAAAATTTTTTTTTTTTAATTTGTAATCTCAGCTCACGGCTGACAAAAAAAACAGCCATTAAATTTTTTTTTTTTTTCGGAAATAAGGCAAAAACAAGGAAAGAAAAAAACTTTCCTTTTCTTTTTCTTTTAGATTCGTCAAAAAGAAAAATAACCAAAAAAAAGTTTTTTTTTTTTTTTTTTTTTTTTATGAACACTGTTCACAGTGAACAGTACCGAACAGAAAAAAACGACAACAACGGCAAAAAAAAATAAAACAACCGTCACAAAAAAAAAACTTGCGGCAAGAATTGCCCTAAAACAAAACCGATGAAGAAAATGTTTACAGTTGCCATATAGAACGTGATTTAGCAAGTGAATTAATGAACATGATTAATCTTATATGCTAAAACTATATAGCAAAAACAAGTTCTTGTCTCATCGACATGATTATTCCATTAACAATTTAATTTAATCCGAATTAAATCAAGGTATCTACAAATTCATTTTATTATCATCTTAACATATTAAAACAATAATTCATATGAATCAAATGGAAAAAAAAATCATCAACAAAGGAAAAACAGGCCGGAAAAAAAAATTCTCTCGGCACAAAAAAATTTCAGCCGAAAACCCTAAAATTTTTTTTTCGAAATCCCCATTGTTTACATACATATTTTATGAAAATCATCAAAAATAAAATCGTGGCCTATTGCTCTGATACCACTTGTGGGAAATAATCTGTATACTTCCCTTAAACTAGAAGGATTATAACGAGTTTAATAATGATGATCAATGGTCATAAACAAAATACATAAACAAAGTATAAAGGATTTAGAATTAACCTTCGGTCCTAGCAAAATTGGCCTAAGAATAATATCAAAATTGATATTCGCCTATTAGTTGCACCCAAAACGATCTGAGATATGCCCTTTGATTATGCTAGAAATCGATCTAAAATTTTCTGTAAAATTTAGTTGTTTTTGTGTTTTGTGATGAGAGAGAGGAGGCAAGGTCAAGAAAAAGCATTAGGGTAGAAATAATTCTCTCCCTTTCTTTTTATACTGACCGAATCATCGAGTTAATTAGGAAAGAATAATACTTTCCTAATTTTCGGCCATCAGACCGAAATAAGGACTATCAACTCCTTATTTTTGGTCTTTCCAAAAATAAATAATATGTGTTGAATTGTCATCTAGTGAGGATCGAACCCATGACCTCTTGGTATGTGTACCCTCACTATTACCACTATGACACATTCAACTTGTTGATATTACATACAACTGATTATATTTAATTACGAATTAACAGATTAATTCGTCCAAACTAACCTTATATATATTTAATTAAATATAACTTATTATATTTAATTTACGAATTGACAGTTAATTCGTCTAATCTTAATATTATTTAATTTTCATTAAATAATTATCTCATCAACACATTGACTAACTTTTTAGTCATTTTGGGCATCAATGTAATTATATTTCTATAACCACATTTCTCAAACACGTCCTATAGGTGTGACCTTTAGGGACCAGTTGATCACCGCCATCTGTATGATAATAACGTCAAACTTTCTAGCAAGCCAACCGTTATTAGGTAAACGTTAATCAACTAATTAAATATACGAAGTATACCCTTGTGAACCTGTAAGAGATTTACAAATGTTATCACACTAATTTGTGGAGGACACAAGCTCCAACAAACTCCCACTTGTCCTAACAAGTGTATGTGCGATAACCGATTCTCATATCCTATAAAATTTCTCCCACTCAATGTAAAACAATTTGCAAATCCGAATTCACAAAGGTCGTATTTTACAAGCGATACAATGGGATGATCAACAAGTCAACACTTCTTAATCTAAGCTTGATTTAACCATAAATCCTGAAAAGGTTAACTAAGATAGCACACATCAAATGGGCATGTTATCATCAATCAAAGGAACCCAACAGGGGGTTTTGAGTTGTTTGACTAAACTAAATAAGATAAAGCAAGAGAAATAGAAATGAGAGGAATTAACAAGCAAGGGAGAGAGGACTAGGATTTTGGGTCATCAATGAACGTCAGTCAATCGCAGTTAAGGTCACAGATCATTCGATGTGTCGGTCTAAGGGGCAATGAATATCTCCTTTCGGTCTCAATTCGCCCTAAAATGCCATTAGCTTAATTTTCGCCCTCACTAAAGCATCCTATTGTTCACTGCGGGTCTCACCCCTTCCAACCTTTCGGTCAAGGTTAAGGCTTACCAAAATTAAAAGGGTAATTTCATCGATTCAACTAGCAGGATACAATTATAGCAGCGATTAACAACATAGACTAAAACAACAACGACAACCTATAAACCTAATTAGCAATTTAACATTAGTCTATTGAATCACCTAATCCTAGCAGAGAGATTTATCTAGACATAAATAAAGAAAGAACAAGAATAAAGGGAAGAAAAACAATAAGCATTAATTAAATTAAAGAAAAAAAAGGAAAGGAAGAAAGTTACAGTAGAAAAGGATCCGGAAAATAGGAGAGAAAATAGTAAACAACAGTAACCAGAGGAAAAAGTAACGTGTGATGTGTGTCGAGAGGAGAGCCCCCTTAACCTAATTATGAAAGCTTAAATAGGAAAACAAAAGTCTATTCCGAAATTAAGCCCAACACGAGTTAATTAATCCCGCGTAACATCAAAACCACTCGATCGAGTAACTTTATATCACTCGATCGAGTAAAATTAAGATCAAACCACTCGATCGAGTAGAAAATCTACTCGATCGAGTAAATCCTAAAATGCAACTACTCGATCGAGTAGAAAAAGGGCTCGATCGAACATAATTGTACTCGATCGAGTACTTTCCAGCGCACAATTTCCTGCTCTGCGCACTGAACTTCAAACGGCTGCCATTTCTTCGTTACTTGGGAAAACAGGACGATTCTGGTGGTGTTGGAAAGCTAAGAGGACAAGCTTTCGTCTCCAATTAGAATCACCTGAATATCTATTGTATAACTCGAGATATAGCTCTTCAAAGTAGGCACTAGCAATTTAAAGTTCTTCCTTTGCTCGCCTAGCTATCTTACTTCTTTGCGCATCTCAAAATAGCTACATTCCCGCTCCAAATTCACTCTTCTTCCAAATGCATGCTAAACGGACGGTAAAAGGCTCGATTTCACTATTTTTTGGTTCATTCCTGCAAATAAGACAAAACAAACCAAAGTAGCATATTCGGGGCATTTCGTAGCATAAAACTACGATAATAGCATAGAAATACGTACATAAAAAGGTCTAAAAGGACTATATAAAATGCACGTATCAAATCTCCCCAAACCAAACCTTTACTCGTCCTCGAGTAAACTAAATGCAAACTAATGGAACGGAAATGATAACTCATAGCTAGCTATAACTTGTCTACTTAAACTAGTTTAATGCAAACTAAAATCAACAGTTACAGCTACAATGGTCATTACGCAAACGAATTATAAGATGAAATAAATAAAGCTGACCTATCAACCCTGCAAGACCAACAAAATCGGACTCTCACGTGGTCACTCTTATCTCATGAAGCAAAGGGTGAAAGTATATGTATAAGAGAGAAAGAGAAAACAGTCACTCACCTAGACTGCGACCTACATAACTGATGTGACCATAATTGGCGCATATTTAGCCCCCGAATTACCATTGTTTCCATGCTTTTTAGTGCCTATTTGGGTCATTTCTTATCTTTAGTTCTTTGTATTGCATATTCTTTGAGATTTTGATCCCTTGGTAGGAAAGGAGTAAGAATCTTGCATTTTCGTGGCAAAACAAGGTTAAATTGATCATATTCAATGACCAAGCATCAAGGAGAGACAAGACTAGAAGGCCTTTGTACATAGCATAGTAGAAGAGCATAGTTGAGAAAAGGATCCTTGAGTCCCCAAGGAAATCCTCAAGGAATTCATGAAGAAAAGGGAAGAAAAGAAGAAGAAAAGATGCTGCTAGACAATCCGAACGGATTGTACACAATCCGTCCGTCCGCCCAAGCCCAATCCGAGCGTCCCTCAAAGGAATCCGCTCGGATTCCCCCTCGCCAATCCGAGCGTCTTGCCCAAGGATCCGCTCGGATTCTCCAGGCCAGATCCGGCCGTCCCGACTCCCATCCGCACGGATTTCAAAGACAAAGACGTTTTCATTCTTCAAGCCACGATAAGAGAAGCCCTTCTCTCGGAGAATACCGAGTCTCCTTGCTCAACTTAAAAAGTGTAATTACTAGTTTAGCCCTTAGTTAACCCTAATGCATCCTCCCTAATTTTCACTATAAATACCCCATTAGTCTAATTAGAGGAGCATGTTCTTCTTATCAATAATTAGTGTAGTTAATATTAATCAAATCTCTCTTCAATATTGTAATCAAATATTAATCAAGTTTTAATCCAAGTTTTAGTTCTTTAATCTCTCTCTTGTTCTTACTTTATTTTGGGTAATTGAAGATTATTTGGGTTATTATTGGGAGATTGACAACCTCTCAATCTAGGATTCAAGTACTTCTATTATTCTTGCTTTATTATTGGAATCATTAGTAGGTATAATCTCTTAATCCCTTTTTAATTATTGCTAATTACTTTCATTTATTCATCATGTTTCATTATGTTAGTATGATTGACAACCTTTCTAGCATGATCAATATGATAATGAGTGAGTAGTCTCTTAGCTAGGGTTTAATGGGTGATTAGGGGAAACCAACATGGAGAATGATTCATGCTTAAATTAATATGCTTTCATATCTTATTTGCTTGCTTGTTTTGATCTTAATACATGCACATGTTATATTTGATAAAATGCTAAGCCTATGAATCCTTGCATTTACTATCATCTTCTATCCTTTCAACTTGACTTGTAAGACATAACCCAACTCGAGTCTTGTTAGACCATGCATTTGTTGAGTAGGAAAGATTAAGTCGACTTGTAGGTGTTGTACAATCTAATCGATTCGGCTCCGGGACCCAAACTTTCCTAGGATTGTAAGATATAACCCAACTCAATCCATCACAATAATAATTGCTTGCTTATAATTTGAGAACATGTTTGTATGATCATATCCCATGATTCCCCTATGAACCCATGACACCCTAGTGCCTTTAATCAATTGTTTACACCCCTTATTTTATTCATCTTGCTAGTTTATTTTCATTGCTATTTTAGTTTAGTAACCTTCTACATCAACCCAATTTGTGACACCCCTTAGACACTACTAGTTACAATAGAATTCTCATTTCAATACCCGTCCCTTGGGATCCGACCTTTACTTGCCTCTTTACTAATTGTAGAGTTGTTTGTGAAGTATAAATTGTGTTTTGTATCGACCATTGACCAACGACCACATATATGCTTAATTGTGAACACGAAATGGACTCGATCAAAAATGGCGCCGTTGCCGGGGACGGTGTTTAATTGATTTAAGATTTCTTTTATTGTTATTAGTTGTGTCTTTTTCACCTTGGGGAAGTAAAGCTCCTCAAGGTTTGTTCTAATTGTTTTCGAGTTGTTTGATATTTTGCGAGAATGGATTTCATAGATTGTTTTGTAGAGGACCACTTGAGTATCCCTTATTTCAAGGATCCCATGCAAGCATTAGAGGCCTTAGAAGCAAGTAAGGCTAAGAGCATGTATTGGGAGTTGGAGGTGGATCTCTTTGAGGCCTCTTTAGCTAACAAGGAACTCACTCATGCACAATCCGAGTTGGTGCATAATATTCTAGTAGAAGCATGTCAACCCATAGAAGATGAGCAATCCATCCTAGAGGATATTCTACAAACTCAAGAGCAAGAGGAACCCATCATGGAATTCGAATATGATGAGGTTCATGAAAGTGAAGAAGAATATGTTATGAGAATGGAATGTTTAATGGAGATGGAGCAAATTCTCAATGAAACTCCAAAGGAGGAAAGTGAGGTACAAACTCCTACTTTGAAACCCCTTCCCCCAAATTTGAAATATGCTTACCTTGATGAATCAAAGACCAAACCCGTGATTGTTAATGATAGACTTGATGATGACCAATTGGGAAAATTACTTGATGTGTTGAAACAACATGAGAAGGCTATAGGTTATAGTCTAGATGACCTTAAGGGGATAAGTCCCAACTTTTGCATGCATAGGATTCATCTAGAAGACGACCATAGACCTACCATTCAACCCCAAAGAAGATTGAACCCCACATGCAAGAAGTTGTCAAAGGAGAAGTCATGAAATTACTTGATGCGGGAATCATATATCCCATATCGGATTCTTTGTGGGTTAGCCCCGTCCAAGTGGTACCTAAGAAAGGAGGTACTACGGTAGTGACAAATGAAAAGAATGAATTAATACCCACAAGAATGATCACCGGTTGGCGTATGTGCATTGACTACCGTAAATTAAACTCCGCAACAAGGAAAGATCACTTCCCCTTACCATTCATTGACCAAATGCTTGAGAGGTTAGCCTCTAACAAATTCTTTTGTTACCTTGACGGGTATTCCGGATTCTTCCAAATCCCTATACACCCGGATGACCAACATAAGACCACCTTCACATGCCCCTATGGCACTTTTGCATATAGAAGGATGCCTTTTGGATTATGTAATGCCCCCGCTACTTTCCAAAGATGCATGATGAGCGTCTTCTCCGATTATCTAGAGACCATAATGGAAGTTTTTATGGATGATTTTAGTGTTTATGGAAAGGACTTTGACTCATGCTTGCATAATCTTTCTCTTGTATTGCAAAAATGTGAAGATGTTAGTCTTGTTTTAAATTGGGAAAAGTGTCATTTCATGGTCAATGAAGGAATTGTTTTGGGTCACTTGATTTCGGAAAAAGGCATCGAGGTCGATAAAGCTAAAGTTGAGGTGATAGAGAAACTCCCGCCTCCCGTGAATGTTAGAGGGGTGAGAAGTTTTCTCGGTCACGCGGTTTTTACCGTCGTTTCAAAAGATTTTTCGAAAATAGCGAAACCCCTCACTCAACTTTTGCTTAAGGATGCCCAATTCCAATTTACTGACGAGTGTGTTGAAGCTTTTAATAGAATCAAAGAAGCATTGATCTCGGCACCAATCATCCAACCCCCAAATTGGGAGTTACCTTTCGAGATTATGTGTGACGCTAGCAACTACGCCGTTGGAGCGGTGCTTGGCCAACGGGTAGGGAGAGCTCTTCATGCCATCTATTACATAAGCAAAACCCTCGACCCTTCTCAAGTGAATTATGACACAACCGAAAAGGAGCTTCTTGCCATTGTTTATGCTTTGGATAAATTCCGGTCCTACTTACTCGGATCCAAGGTGATTGTATTTTCGGATCACCGTGCCCTTCGGCATCTCTTGATAAAAAAGGAGGCAAAACCAAGGTTGTTGAGATGGATTTTGCTTCTTCAAGAATTTGATTTGGAAATAAGAGACAAGAAAGGAGCCGAGAACGTAGTGGCGGATCATTTGTCAAGGATCCGGTTTCATGATGAGAATGGAGAAACCCCGATCAATGACTCATTCCCCGACGATATTTTGATGGCTATTCAAACTCAACTTGAAAGGCACATCACCCCATGGTTTGCCGATTATGCTAACTATATTGTTGGAAAGGTGCTCCCTCCTAACTTGAACCACAACCAAAGGAAGAGATTCCTATTCGAAGTGAAGAGGTACTTTTGGGATGACCCAAACCTCTACAAGGAGTGTAGTGATGGGCTCTACCGGAGATGCATCCCTCAATGGGAAATCCAAGGAATCTTGGAAGGATGTCATTCATCACCCTACGGTGGACACCATGGAGCAAGAAGAACCGTTGCAAAAATTCTCCAATCGGGTTTCTATTGGCCCACAATGTTTCAAGATACAAGAGAATTCATCATTCATTGTGATGCTTGTCAAAGAACGGGAAATATATCTTGGAGAAACGAAATGCCGCAAAGGGGCATCCTAGAGGTGGAGATTTTCGACGTTTGGGGAATTGACTACCAAGGACCCTTTGTGACATCCAACGGGAACAAGTACATCCTTGTGGCCGTAGATTATGTTTCAAAGTGGGTGGAGGCAATTGCCACCCCAAATGATGATGCGAAAACGGTCACCAAGTTTTCAAGAAGATAATTTTTCCACGATTTGGAGTTCCTAGAGCTATCATTAGTGATGGAGGAACACATTTCCATGAGAAGAAGCTTGCATCCCTTTTGACCAAGTATGGTGTTCAACATCGAACCGGCTTGGGATATCATCCTCAAACAAGCGGTCAAGTGGAAATTTCAAATAGAGAGATCAAACAAATTCTCGAAAAAGTTGTGAACAAGACTCGGAAAGATTGGAGCACAAAGCTTGATGATGCTCTTTGGGCTTATAGGACGGCCTATAAGACTCCCATTGGTGCCTCCCCCTACAAGCTTGTCTATAGAAAAGCATGTCACTTGCCAATCGAATTGGAGTACAAAGCTTATTGGGCAATCCGAGCACTCAATCTTGATCTCAAATTGAGCGGTCAAAAGAGGATGATCCAAATTCAAGAGTTGGAGGAATTCCGACTACAATCCTATGAGAATGCAAAGATTTACAAAGAAAGAACAAAATTGCTTCATGATAAGAGAATTCGACAAAAGGCCTTGCACAAAGGAGACAAAGTCCTTCTATTCAATTCTCGCTACCGACTCTTTTCGGGAAAGTTGAACTCTAGATGGATGGGTCCCTATGTGATAACCGAAGTTGGGAAATATGGAGATTTCGAACTCAAGGCCGAAGATGGAAGCAAGTTCAAGGTAAATGGTCAAAGGTTGAAGCCATACTATGAAGGATCATTTGTTGGAGAGGTCGAGGCTACCTACCTCGGACCTCCTTCCCCTTGAAAGAACCATCTAAGGGAGAGTTTGGTGGAGTCCTCCCTAAACCACCAATTGTAAATATACTAACCCTCTAACTTGTATTTATTATTTAATTGCATTTGTTTAATAGCATAAATTCTTTTCATGAGCGTAAGTGAGGGAGGGTTACTAACAAGTTTTTGAATGAAGGAAGGAGCAAATTCCTAAGTGTGGGGATGCATTGAAAGAAAGAAGAAAAAGTCAAGGCTCGCAGCTAGAATCCGAGCGTCTCTCTGGAAATCCGGGCGTCCTGGCAGAATACAGACGTCCAGGGAAGAAACCGCATGTCCAGCTGTGTTGAGAAATTGAAGGTTTCTGGACTGATGAAGAATCCGAGCGTCCCATGGAAGAAGACGCCCGTCTGAGAGAATCCGGCCGGATTAGTGGAAAGACGCTCGTCTTTTCCCCTGAGCATTTCAAGAAATTTCTCTGTCAAAGAATCCGTCCGTCTTCGCAAGAAGATGCCCGTCCTGACCCTGAAGAATCCGAGCGTCTTATGCTCGGGACGCTCGTCTTGAGGCGAGAAAATTTTTGGGATTTTACTCTGTGGTAGAATCCGGGCGTATTGCCCAGAATCCGCCCGTCCCGTGAGAGGAGAATCCGAGCGTCTTAGCTTTGAATCCGCTCGTCTCCCTGCCCGATTTTCGACCCGACTTTTCTCAATTAAATTACACCCCACCACCCATATAATGACACATCACTACTCCTTCCACTTACCCTATAAAAACCACCTCCTTATGACTCCCATACATATCCAATTCACTCTCTTCACCCACAAAATTAAAAGTCCCCAATTTTCTAGGGTTTCCAATTCTCAATCAACAAGGAACAACCTTAGCAAATCTTCAATTCGAAATAACCCAACAAAAAGAAGCAAGAATGGCACCAAGGAGATCCTCCTTTCGAAATGAAAGAAGACCAAGGATGGTGGGAAGTTCCTCTACCTCACATCTCAACACCATTAGAAGAGAGCATGTGGAGATTGTAGACCTCACAAGGCTCGATGATTTCTCGAATGTGGAATTCCTTGATGATGTGCAGCGATTGGTCTTCCATCGACTCTTAAGTAAGAATATTCTTCCCACTAAATTCCTTTGTCATGATACCTTAAGAAAACTTGGAATCTTTCACCAAGTAGAGGCACTCTTTGAGGTTTTTGGTCTTTCGACTCTCTTTCGCATGTATGAACCCACCTATCGGTCTCTTGTGCTCGAATTCTTGAGTTGCTTAAAGATTACAACTTCAAACAAAGTGATTTGCATAGAGTTTAGGTTGGAAAATGTCTCTAGAACAATGACCCTTGTGGAATTTGCGAATGTGTTCGGGCTTGATGTTTCGCCTACCCGAACATCAAGACCCAAAAAGTATAGTGTCGCACCTTTGTGGAGGGCCATGACGGGCCGGGACTTCATTCTTACCAAGGAGTGTCTTGCTTTTCACATCCAAAACCCGATCTTGAGGCTCACATACCGATTTATTTCGGGTACCCTCTTCGCCCGCCGAGATCCGGCTATTGTGAACCAATTGGACCTCATGTTCATGGAATCTTATCTAAACATTCAAGGAAGAGACGGGTATCATCTCAATGCACCTCTAGTTTTGCTAGAAAAGTGGGCAAAATTTCGAAATGGAGATGATGATGGGAAGAAGCATATAGTGAATGGTGGACTCATAACAAGACTTGCAAAGCACTTTAATCCTAGGTTCAATGAGAACAATGAGTACACTCCACTCTCGGGAGGAATGAGAATTAATGAAGACCTCCTTGTTGTCCAACACCATTGGATAACCCTTGAGGGGGTTGATAAAAGGATCAAATGGTTGACGAAAGGAAGTGATCCTATCTACCTTCCGATGGCCGACCTACCTCGAATTTCCCCAAAGAGAGGACGCTTGTCCCCAATACCCTCCTACCTCATTCAAAGTCAAGAAAGGCAAGCTCCACCCCCACAAGCTCCTCCACCACAACAACAAGAACAACAAACCCAAGGTGAAAAGATAAAGGTGCCTCCCTACCCCTTTCCCTACCAACCTTACAACCATCCGAATCCCTTCATCCTCCCCCGTGACGACTTTGTCACGGGAATCTTGCAAGACTTGCACTACCGTCAATATGAAACCAAGGTGGACAACTATTATGCTCTTTACCCCCAATACCACGATATGGCTCAAAAGGGACGGATAAGTGAAGAAGGAGCTTTTCCTCCATGGGCTGAAATGGAGTTGCTCTTTCCCAACTCGGAGAAGGCCAATGAAGGGGCAAACGGTCGCAAAGGGGAAGAAAGTGGCGACTCTTGTGGAGGTGATACGGTGAAGCTTGAGAGTGAAGAAGAAGATGAATTCATGGATCCAAGTTTAAGTGATGCTTCTAGGGATATTTGGGATACCGATATTGAAGGAGATGATGCCGATATCTAGGAGATTACTTCATCACTAGGTGGAGCGGGCAAGAGGCACCCACCTTAGTTCAAGTGAAGTTTTCTCAACTCTCCTCTTTATCTTTATTTTTCATGAAAAGAACTTTGTATCTTGTTTCTTTGTATTTTATTTAACTTTGACTATTTGTTGGTTTAGTCCTAGCAACATCAAAGGACTCACACCTCGGTTCCATTGAGGTGTTCTTTATTGTTCCCATTTTTGAAAATCCAAAATGACAATCTAGTTTCATGCATAGCATAGTGTGTGCATGAACTCCCCCATGCTTTGACATTAGCAATAGTGTCTTATTTGGTTTGGGGAAGTTAATGCATACACAACGGGAGGTAATCTAAATTATCCTCTCCGTCATAACAAAAACCATGCATCATGTAGTATAGCTTAGTGTAGAATTGCATTTAGTATAGAAATCATGCATCATCTTTGCATAATTTCCATCATTTTGGCCATTGAGGACAATGCCTATATTAGTGTGGGGAGGGGAATTCTAACACTTAACTTTTATTCAAAAACCATAAAAATTGAAAAATTTCAAAAAAATCATAAAAATTTGAAAAATTGAAAAACCAAAAACAAGTTCATTTCCTTTGTATATATTGTCTTGTATATATTGTGTTTGTTTATCCTTGTTCACTTTGATTGACTACGCCACATCCGAGACATGAGGATATTGAAGACCGCATGGTATGATCTTTCAAATCTCCTTTTTCCTCTTTATGTTGATGACTATGTGGCTTTATTTTGATTGATGCGGTAAAAACAATGTGAACTTAGGACTTGCATTTAGTTTATATGTCATATTAGTTGGTAGAATCATTTGCATTAGGATGTTTATATGTTAGTTGCATCATGGCATGTAGTTGCATGTTAGAAAAATTTTGCGAAACCGTCTATTTGGGAAGCTTGACAAGTGTATATAGGCCCTAGTAGATGCTTTTTATTCTTAAGACTTTGCTTGTTAGAATACTTGTAAAACACCCTAGGATGTGTCATGCTAGTATCCTTTGACCCATGGTTTAAGGCCTAGTCAAGAGTACCTTGTGGTGTGATAACTCCTTGGCTACCGTTTATTCCAAGGTGACCCTTGAAACCATGCATACTTCTATCATTCATCCATGTTCTACCACATTTTTGTCATCAAAGGGAATGGGCACAAAAAGAAATCAATTTGAGTTCAATGAAATGAAAAATGAAAGAAAGTTTGCAAAAATGCATCAAAAGAAAAGAGGAGCAAAAATAGAACTCCTAAAGCTTCAAATACAAGGCACCCTCGTTACTAATTGGGGTGACTTTGAAAATGTTCAAAAAGAAATTCAAAAAGTTGTCAAGTTTTGAAATGCCAAAAATCAAAAGAAATGGCAACGAAAGTGTTCTCAAATGTTATATGCCACAAGAAATTGGGGGGAAAACAAAAACAAAAGCAAACTCCCAAAGTGAAACTCAAATATCTATCGATCCCCTTATCCATCGTATCCATTTTTGTGCATGGTAGAGAGGGGACGACCCTTCTTCTTGTCTAGGCAAGAGGGGGAATTCCGCGATCCTCCAGTGTTTCTAACACCATAGGGAGTCTACTCTTGACAAAAGCATTTAACGATTGAGGACAAAGGTACCCTAGCTTGACACATTTTGGAGGTGATTTATTGGTATCCTTCTAGGCTTAGTAGTTTGAACAAATTGCATCTATGAAGGATTGTGTACCCTTGAATTGCTTCCCTTGTAGATAATTTACGCCACTTAGATGAGGAAAGTGGCTATTCTTTTTGTAGATGCATCCATTATGTGTTTTTGTGTGCTTAATGTTTGGATGTGTCGCCATTTTGGCAAGACCCACCTTGCCTTGCAAGAAGGCATCCTACCTCATGGTTGTCTTGTTGTGAGTTGAAGGGGCGGAGTGAGACCCGCTAATTGTCTCATATCGGCTATTATTATTAGGTTAGGTTAGTATTGGTCCTAGTCTTTGTCACCTCTTTACTCGGGACGAGCAAAGGTTCGGTTTGGGGATATTTGATGTGACCATAATTGGCGCATATTTAGCCCCCGAATTACCATTGTTTCCATGCTTTTTAGTGCCTATTTGGGTCATTTCTTATCTTTAGTTCTTTGTTTTGCATATTCTTTGAGATTTTGATCCCTTGGTAGGAAAGGAGTAAGAATCTTGCATTTTCGTGGCAAAACAAGGCTAAATTGATCATATTCAATGACCAAGCATCAAGGAGAGACAAGACTAGAAGGCCTTTGTACATAGCATAGTAGAAGAGCATAGTTGAGAAAAGGATCCTTGAGTCCCCAAGGAAATCCTCAAGGAATTCATGAAGAAAAGGGAAGAAAAGAAGATGAAAAGATGCTGCTAGACAATCCGAACGGATTGTACACAATCCGTCCGTCCGCCCAAGCCCAATCCGAGCGTCCCTCAAAGGAATCCGCTCGGATTCCCCCTCGCCAATCCGAGCGTCTTGCCCAAGAATCCGCTCGGATTCTCCAGCCCAGATCCGGCCGTCCCGACTCCCATCCGCACGGATTTCAGTACAGCACGTTTTCATTCTTCAAGCCACGATAAGAGAAGCCCTTCTCTCGGAGAATACCGGAGTCTCCTTGCTCAACTTAAAAAGTGTAATTACTAGTTTAGCCCTTAGTTAACCCTAATGCATCCTCCCTAATTTTCACTATAAATACCCCATTAGTCTAATTAGAGGAGCATGTTCTTCTTATCAATAATTAGTGTAGTTAATATTAATCAAATCTCTCTTCAATATTGTAATCAAATATTAATCAAGTTTTAATCCAAGTTTTAGTTCTTTAATCTCTCTCTTGTTCTTACTTTATTTTGGGTAATTGAAGATTATTTGGGTTATTATTGGGAGATTGACAACCTCTCAATCTAGGATTCAAGTACTTCTATTATTCTTGCTTTATTATTGGAATCATTAGTAGGTATAATCTCTTAATCCCTTTTTAATTATTGCTAATTACTTTCATTTATTCATCATGTTTCATTATGTTAGTATGATTGACAACCTTTCTAGCATGATCAATATGATAATGAGTGAGTAGTCTCTTAGCTAGGGTTTAATGGGTGATTAGGGGAAACCAACATGGGGAATGATTCATGCTTAAATTAATATGCTTTCATATCTTATTTGCTTGCTTGTTTTGATCTTAATACATGCACATGTTATATTTGATAAAATGCTAAGCCTATGAATCCTTGCATTTACTATCATCTTCTATCCTTTCAACTTGACTTGTAAGACATAACCCAACTCGAGTCTTGTTAGACCATGCATTTGTTGAGTAGGAAAGATTAAGTCGACTTGTAGGTGTTGTACAATCTAATCGATTCGGCTCCGGGACCCAAACTTTCCTAGGATTGTAAGATATAACCCAACTCAATCCATCACAACAATAATTGCTTGCTTATAATTTGAGAACATGTTTGTATGATCATATCCCATGATTCCCCTATGAACCCATGACACCCTAGTGCCTTTAATCAATTGTTTACACCCCTTATTTTATTCATCTTGCTAGTTTATTTTCATTGCTATTTTAGTTTAGTAACCTTCTACATCAACCCAATTTGTGACACCCCTTAGACACTACTAGTTACAATAGAATTCTCATTTCAATACCCGTCCCTTGGGATCCGACCTTTACTTGCCTCTTTACTAATTGTAGAGTTGTTTGTGAAGTATAAATTGTGTTTTGTATCGACCATTGACCAACGACCACATATATGCTTAATTGTGAACACGAAATGGACTCGATCAATAACATGCATGCAACAAAAATGATAGACGATTCAAGTACTACACATACATTCCAACCAACAATGTCCGTCATAGCCGAGGGCTTACAAATGATATGGGAAAGTGAGGTTCAGGTGAGAAAAGGCAAAACAAGTTATGGAGATGTGGAGGTAAAAGCGTCAAGCTAGTTCCTAAACAGGACCATATAAGACCGTCTGAATCTCAACTGACTAAGAAATAAACACAAGTGCCCTTCTTTGGCACAAAACTCACTACCCAATACACAATCTCCTCAAAAGGATGTAGATAAAACAGCGGAGTAAGACCGTCACAAGATAGAGATAAACACAGTCGGTCTCTTTTATTCATACAACTCAATTCAATTTTTTTCTTTTTTCTTTCTTTTCTTCTTTCTGTTTCACGTGAATTTCAAATTTTTTTCATTTTTTTTCATTTTTTTTCATTCACGTTTTTCTCATATTTTTTCTTTTTCAATTTCTTTTTTTTTTCTTCCTTTCTTCAATTTCCACCAACTCCAATCATATACACACGAGCCAAACTGCAGACGGAAAAATATACCTAAAAAAGACATGCTAAACTAGCTTGACTAGGCAGGCTCAGTTTGGGATGTAGCTAGTGGGTTAAAAAGGCAAGTTTTGGCTTAAGTGGAGCTAAATGGGTCAAAAATATAAGAAAAAGGAAATTTGCAAGCACCTCCCTGCATGTGACACCGACCACAAACTCGAATGTATGCAGTTGACAAGAAATCGAATTTCATAAATGTGCAAAAGTAATAGACATGTTATGCAAGGAGTACTACTCTCAATTCCTATGTAAACCGGTCATGAATGACACCAGTTATAAGGCTCTAAAACTCAGAATTTATAGAGTAGGTTGCCAATTTATCAGGTCAAGTCTAAACAGTTAGCTAAATTTTTGACATTAACTCGTAGATATGCGCAGGACTAAACTAATAACTGTCAATAAAGTGCAAGGCTCAAGTAAAAATGACAAGTTAAAGTGCAATTTCATCACGGAAATCTACCGTTCTGACTCAACCTATATGCAAAAATAAACGTGAATTTTTTTTTTTCGTTTTTTTTTGAGAGAAATAGAACAATGCATATGAAATATGAAAATTAAACGTGATAACGGGAATGCAATAAAAGCTGAATGCAGACACAGATATGAATGCATAACCTCCCGAAACCAAACCGTACAATGCCCTCATTGTACCCAAAAATAGGGAAAGGATATGCAAACTAAAAAAAAGGAGAGTGAAGATGCGGAAAACTTACAAGATAACGCGAAGAAGGGACCTCCCCAAACCAGCCAGCAACATGGGAGGTCGCAAATAGCTTCATAGTGGCGTCATAGGAAGCGAATCAAAGCAAGAAAACTCGATCGAGAGAACCGATTATTAAACAAAATAAAAACTGAAATGTTTGAAAAAAAAAACAAAAAATAAAATCTCCGGGTTGCCTCCCGGGTAACGCTAGTTTCAGACAGGTCCCAGCTTGACCTTCTTTCTTCATCCAGCTGCTCCAGTCAGTTACAATCAAAGCAACTCAAAGCTCTTAGCATGAGATCATATATCTGCGCATGTGCTACACAAGAGCATAAGTAGCGCCATGATATAAAAATAAAATAGGAAATTGAAATATGCGACCGTTTAAGCCTGACAAATTTCCTAGGACTGCTCCTAAATTTATCCACAAAATAAAGGAGCTCGAGAGCAATTAATATTAATCTAGGGAAGCGTTTCAGATTAACAAAATTGAGATGACAAGAACGGTGAAAAAATGTTAAATTAACTGACCAACTGGGAGGGGGTATAGCACTAAAAGAAAAAACACGAGTCATACGAGGCAGCGTACTATTAATATTAACAACAATAAAATTATCGCTAACTACCTCAGGTGGGTTGCTCTCAATGTCGGAATCATTGACAAAAGAATATAGTACCTCATCCGTGCTAGGAGCAATTACCGACTCAACTGTCTTCTCGTCACCCTCCTCTGTGGATATCGTCCCGTAAATCGCAGCCTCAAGTGCATCCAACTCGGCCTTGAAAAGGGGGGATTCACCGTATCCATTATTATCATCAAAATCGTCATCTAGAACAAACCCACATGACGAATCAATGCTCTCACTGGCCAAATCAGTCGATCGAGTAGAATTGTTACTCGATCGAGAACTTTCCTCTTGATAATCACTCGATCGAGCATATGAAACAGCTCGATCGAGTACTTCCTCTAAGCAGCTGTTCGATCGAGTGGAATAAAGTGCTCGATCGAACGATTCTTCAGGTATTTCACTCGATCGACTAATATATGTCACTCGATCGAGTAATTCTTGCTGTACAGTGCTGAAATCCTCGTGTAAGGCATCATTATCTGATAGAACTTCGTAATCCGAGTCATCCCAGTCATCAGAAACAGCTAACTAAGCTATTTGAGACTCGATCTTATCAAATCGCGCACAAGTGTGTCTATCACCTTCTTGCACTTGGAGTGCAAACACCTTCATCAAAGATTTCAGCTCCGCAATCTCTTCTTTCTGTTTATCAGGAGGAGGAGCTTATTGCTGCGGTGGCCAGACAAACGGAGGCTGTTGGTAGCCTCGTTTATAGGGTAGATGTGGCGGCACAACTACAGTAGAGTGGCTAGCTTGTCCACGCTTCTTGAACGCATAGACCTCGTCGCGCCAAATTTGGATACGGTCGTTTCCCGCTAAGCAAATAGCTGCATCATGCCCAGCAGCACCACATCTCTCACACAAAACCACCTGCCGCGCCATAGAATGGGATATAGGTGGAAGGTCAAAGGTACTCAAGCCTTCCCTTTGACGATCTTTGACCTAGAATTGTCTAGGTAGGACCTGTAGGACCTATCAAAACAGCACTAGAGAAAAAGATGAGAACGGCCTCAAGGGATAAAAATCCCTTGAGGCGAAAAACAGACAAAATAAAACAAGTAAATAAATAGTTGCCTCCCCGGCAACGGCGCCAAAATTTGATACTGTCGTTTCAGTACCGAAAATAAATACCTAAGTACAACTAACAGAAGTCAGCGGTAAGTAGGTTCGATCACCACAGGGAGGCGGTCACTATCTACTTGTCTATTCGGTCTGTCTAAGTCACAAATTAGGGGTTCTGAGTTTTTTGACTAAACTAAATAAGATAAAGCAAGAGAAATAGAAATGAGAGGAATTAACAAGCAAGGGAGAGAGGACTAGGATTTCGGGTCATCAATGAACGTCAGTCAATCGTAGTTAAGGTCACAGATCATTCGATGTGTCGGTCTAAGGGGCAATGAATATCTCCTTTCGGTCTCAATTCGCCCTAAAATGCCATTAGCTTAACTTTCGCCCTCACTAAAGCATCCTATTGTTCACTGCGGGTCTCACCCCTTCCAACCTTTCGGTCTAGGTCAAGGCTTACCAAAATTAAATGGCTAATTGCATCGATTCAACTAGCAGGATACAATTATAGCAGCGATTAACAACATAGACTAAAACAACAACGACAACCTATAAACCTAATTAGCAATTTAACATTACTCCATTGAATCACCTAATCCTAGCAGAGAGAATTAGCTAGACATAAATAAAGAAAGAACAAGAATAAAAAAAAGAAAAACAATAAGCATTAATTAAATTAAAGAAAAAAAAGGAAAGGAAGAAAGTTACAGTAGAAAAGGATCCGGAAAATAGGAGAGAAAATAGTATTCAACAGTAACCAGAGGAAAATGTAACGTGTGTGATCCGTGTCGAGAGGAGATCCCCCTTAACCTAATTATGAAAGCTTAAATAGGAAAACAAAAGTCTATCCCGAAATTAAGCCCAACACCGGAATCGCCATTTCTTCATTACTTGGGAAAACATGGCGATTCCGGTGGCGTTGGAAAGCTAAAAGGACAGGACTTCATATCCAGTTGGAATCACCTGAATATCTGTTGTATAACTCGAGATATAGCTCTTCAAAGTAGGCACTAGAAATTTGAAGTTCTTCCTTTGCTCGCCTAGCTATCTTACTTCTTTGCGCATCTCAAAATAGCTACATTCCCGCTCCAAATTCACTCTTCCTCCAAATGCATGCTAAACGGACGGTAAAAGGCTCGATTTCACTATTTTCTGGTTCATTCCCGCAAATAAGACAAAACAAACCAAAGTAGCATATTCAGGGCATTTCGTAGCATAAAACTACGATAATAGCATAGAAATATGTGCATAAAAAGGCCTAAAAGGACTATATAAAGTGCACGTATCAACTTTGAAGATATTGGAGGCATCTCATTCATACACAAGAAGAAGGATACGCAATACATAGAGAAATATAAACATTGTTATTGTCATACAATTATTCTCCAAAACAAGGGTTTTCCACGTACAAAATTCTTTGTCTTATTATTATTGTCGTTATTTCATTTACAGCTTTATATTGTACCCTGACGACCTGACCAACAGACTATCTAGATCTAGTTAACCTTACACAACTCTACCCTGACCCGATTTCGCCTTGCGCAAAATCCACACAAAACAATTGGTGCCCACCGTGGGGCATCTAGCTCTTTAAATCCTTTTTTCTTATCTTACAAAAATTCAAAAAACCTACAAAAATGGCTGAACCCACCGTTGAAGAACAATTGAATGCAACTCTCCAAAAAATCGCTGAGTTGGAAAGCCTGAAAGAAAAAGTAGCCCAAACTGAAGCAGAAATTCTGCAATTGAAAGAATCTGAATCAGCTCTAAAGCAAAAATTAGAGAAGACCCAGGGAGCAGGCTCTAGATTCAAACCAGGAACCCCATTTTCATCAATCATTAAAAATATTTATTTTTCCAGTTTTGGGAGCCCAAGTATTCCTAAATCCATTAATGTTGATGGTGATGGTGAACCAAAAGATGATAAAGAGAAACCTGATGAATCCGCAGCAGCCATCATGATAGCAGTGGTTCAAGAGATCAAGAAACTCAATGAAAAATTCGATAAGATACCTGGAGTACTGCCAAAGATGGAAGAAGTCGCCCTGACTATGCTTTGATTCGCCTTTCATAGACGAAATAGCAAAAGTAGACCTACCAAAAAAGTTCACAATTCTATCCATGAGGGTCTATGATGGAACCACGGATCCACAAAATCACGTGGCTCTTTACAAGCAGAAAATGCTAGATGCATCTATTCCCAGCGATTTCAGACAAGTTTGCATGTGCAAGGGATTTGGAACGACCCTGACTGGCCCTACTCTGCAATGGTACATCAACCTGCCAACTGGGAGCATCCATTTCTTTGCCAACCTGATCAACAGTTTCAACCAGCAGTTCGCGAGTAGCAGGGAGTTGGAGAAACGATCCAGTGACCTTTGCCGAGTTACACAGAAGCCTGATGAAACTCAAAGGACATTTCTTGCAAGATTCAACAAGGAGAAAGTATCCATACCCAGGTGTGACGTTGGATAGCAGTGGAGGCATTCAGACAGGGGCTACTACCATATAGTGATTTATACAGCGAACTCACTAAGTATCCCTGCCACACCTTCGAAGATGTTCAGGCCAAGACTCTTGCTTTCATCAGGCTGGAAGAAGATAAAATCTATAAACTTGGATCACCCAGCAGACCAAAAGATCATGAAAGGAGCAGTAGGAAGAGCAACAAAGGAAACAACTATAGATCTACTCCATATTCCAGGCCAGATCAGTCAGAAGTTAACCTGGCCCATGAGTATCAAGGTAAGGTTAAAGTTTACCCACCTATCTCCGAACATAACTTCAGTGTTGATATTGCAGGATTGATCCAGAGACTTGACAACATGGGATCAGCTGTCAGATGGCCCAGGAAGTCAGAAAATCCAAATCCCAGAAGAGACAATTCAAAATGGTGCGAATTTCACATGGATATTGGACACACCAGGGATGATTGTTTCACCCTGAGGAAGGAAGTGGCCTACCTGCTAAAATCAGAACACCTGAAAGACCTGATCAAGACAAAAGACAGGAACGCAAACCAAGATAAAGAAAATCAGGAGCATAAGCAGGATCGTAGTCTCCCTCCACCACCACCAATCTATGAAGTAAAATTCATATCTGGTGGTTCGGAGATTTGCGGCCTGACAAGTTCAGCAGCAAAGAAGATAGCCAGGACGCCAAAGACTGTGTCACCCTGCAAGCCGGATCATGTTCCAACAATCACTTTCAATGATTGTGACCTAGTGGGCATCCCTGATGTTCATCATGATGGCCTGGTAATTTCTATGCAGATTGGAACAGCCACAGTACGAAGGATCCTGGTAGACGGAGGCAGCTCAGTGAACCTTATCATGATTGACGTACTGAAAGCCATGAAGATCAACGAGGACCAAATCATCAAGAAATCCAGCGTCCTAGTAGAATTCAGTGGTGAAACCAGGAGCACTCTAGGAGAAATCCACCTCCCAACCTACGTGGAAGGAGTCTCATCTTATGAGAAATTTGGAGTCCTTTACTGCCTGTCATCCTACAATGCTATTCTGGGCAGACCTTGGATTCATAATGTCAAGGCCGTACCATCAACCTATCACCAGTGCATCAAGATACCAACAGACTGGGGCATAGCCATAATCAAAGGAGATCACAAGACAGCCCAGGAATGCTACACAGCAGCCTTGAAGCCTTCCAAGGCAGGTAAGTCCCTGGCATAGCAATTACAAGATTCCTCGTCAGAGCACTTATGTGGCACCTCCCAGAATGGAAACAGATTAGGTAATCCTAGACCCTGAGTACCCTGACAGGTATGTTTTAATAGGATCTGACGCACCAGATAGTGTCAGGCCTGAACTGGTAAAATTCCTTAAAAATAAATCATCTTGGTTTGCTTGGTCACATTTTGATATGACTGGAATTAACGCTGATATAATTACTCATAAGCTCAATGTTGACCCATCTTTTAAGCCTGTACAACAGAAAAGGCACAAATTTGCAGCTGAAAGAAATACCATAATAAACGAGGAAGTAGAGAAACTCTTGGATATGGGGATGATCAGGGAAGTAATGTACCCTGAGTGGCTGGCTAACGTAGTTGTTGTGCAGAAGAAGAATTGAAAGTGGAGAGCCTGTGTAAACTACACTGACCTGAACAAAGCCTTTCCTAAAGATCCATTCCCCCTGCCTCATATCGATGCCATGGTAGACGCAACAGTAGGCCACAAGATGCTGACAGTCATGGATGCTTCCAGTGGATTCAATCAAATAAAGATGCACCCTGCTGACCAGGAGAGTACTGCATTCATTACAGACCGATGCATATACTGTGACACTGCCATGCCTTTCGGCCTGAAGAATGCAGGGCAACGTATCTGGCGCCGGTCAACATGATGTTTAAAGACCAAATAGGTGACATCATGGAAGTATACATAGACGACATGGTGGTAAAATCCAAGAATGCAGAAGATCATGTGAAGCATCTAGAAATAGCATTTGAAATATTAGAAAAATACAACATGAAGTTAAACCCTGCAAAATGCCACTTTGGAGTCTCTGTAGGCAAATTCCTTGGATATATGGTCACAAAGAGAGGCATAGAAGCTAGCCCTGAACAGATAAAAGCCATTTTGGAACTACAGTCACCTAAATCTGTCAAAGATATCCAGAAATTGACAAGATCCTCTAAGAGATGCAAAACATTTTATAACCTCCTCAGAAAGAACAAACAGTTCCAATGGACGGATGAACATGAGGCAGCTTTTCAGGATCTATAATCCTATTTATCATCTCCACCCTTACCGACTAAACCGAAAAGGAGAGCCTTTGTCGAGATACCTATCTCATCATTGACACAAAGAAGTCGGCGTGATCCCTAGTGAAAGAACAGACGACCAAAGAACATCCAGTCTACTATGTAAGTAAAAGCCTGCTAGATGCTGAGTTGAGGTATGAACTACTTGAAAAATATGTCTTAGCTTTAATTATGTCATGTACTAAATTGCGAACTTATTTTGAAAGTCACCCCATTATAGTCAGGACCAATTTGCCCATAAAATCTGTCCTGCATAAGCCTGAACTTTCAGGCAGGATGGCCAAATGGTCAGTACAGATTAGCACATACGACATCTCCTTTGAACCCAGGGCAGCGATCAAATCGCAGGCCCTAGCAGACTTTGTGGCTGACTTTAGCCCTAACCTGGAACCAGACCTGATAAAAGAGGTCAACCAATTAGAAAATAAAACCCCAGACCAAGAATGGACCCTATTCATAGATGGGGCATCCAACGCCAGGGAGACAGGGTTAGGATTAGTACTTAAATCGCCCCAGGGAGATATAATAGCACAGGCTGTAAGCTGTGAGTTCAAAGCCACGAACAACGAAGCAGAATATGAAGCCCTGATAGCAGGCTTAAAGGTATGTATAGACCTCGGTGTTCAAAACCTAAAGGTAAAAACGGATTCACTCCTAATTGCTAATCAAATAAAGGGAATTTATACGGCTAAGGATGCAAAAATGATTTCGTATTTAGAATATGCAAAAAACCTTACCGCTAAATTTGCTTTATTTGACATAGATCAAATATCAAGAGACCTGAAAACCCAGGCTGATGCTCTGGCCAGCCTAGGTTCAAATTTAACCCCCACTGTTTTCGATAAAATACCAATTGTGCACTTATTAGAGCCAGCCATCAGCAAACCTGAACAGGTCAGTCCTGTCAATCAGGACAATAACTCTTGGACTAAACCCTATTATGACTGGTTTTTCCGAGGAATACTACCTCAGGGCAGACATGAGGCAAGGGCTTTTAAAATTAGAGCTTCAACTTATGCTATCATCAATAACACTCTGTTCAAGAGATCGCAGGCTGGACCCTACCTAAGATGCTTGGAGCCTGACGAAGCTAAACTAGTACTCCAAAAAATACACGATGGACACTGTGGTAACCACAAAGGAGGAAATAGCCTGGCAAGCAAAGTTCTCAGGACAGGCTACTACTGGCCCACACTGAGGGCTGACTTCCTGGAATACTCTTCAAAATGCGAATCCTGCCAAATTCATGCACCAATCATACATCAGCCATCCGAACTCCTCCACTCAATCTCTGCGCCCTGGCCATTCATAAAGTGGGGCATGGATATTGTGGGAAAACTGCCCGTAGCTCCAGGACAAAAAGTATTCATGTTAGCTGTGACTGATTACTTCTCCAAATGGATTGAGGCTGACTCCTTCAGGCAAGTAACTGAAAAAGAAGTAATATCCTTCATCAGGACAAACATCATTTGCAGATATGGAGTCCCATCAGAAATAGTATGCGATATCAACCTGGTAACTTCAACCCCTGGATACCCAAGCATTTTGCCAAGAATGGAATATCAACCTGGTAACTTCAACCCCTGGATACCCAAAAGCTAATGGCCAGGTCGAATCAAGCAATAAGGTAGTTATAAGCTGCCTAAAAAAGAAGCTAAAAAGAAGACGAGGCAGATGGGCTGAAGAACTTCTATTAGTACTATGGGCAGACATGACAACTCCAAAAACTGCAACAGGCCAAACACCTTACTCCCCGGTGTATGGATGTGAAGCTGTCATTCCTGCGGAAGTACGGGTACCAACATCCAGATGCAGCTGAACAATGTTGAAGCAAACAAAGACCTAATGCAAGACAACTTGGTCCTAACAGAAGAATTAAGAGACGCTGCCAAAATCAGGATGGCATCATATCAACAAGCAGTCGCCAGGACTTACAATAAAAATGGCAGGGTCAGGGTCTTTAAAGAAGGAGACCTTGTCCTACGCAAAGTATTTCCAAATAAAAAATAAAAATCAGCAGGTAAACAGGCTCCCACATGGGAAGGCCCTTACTTAATTGATTCAATTGTTGGACAAGGAGCTTACAGACTCCAAACGCTTGAAGGGGAAATGATCCCAAGATCCTGGAATGTAACTCATTTAAAATTATTCCATATGTAAAGATCAGGCTACAATCAGGTATAAATTCAATCACTACTCAACCTAACGTGCTATGTGATGAACTATATGTTTTACATGCCTTGTCTGTATTCTATATCTGTTCAATTAAACTATCTATTTACTTTTTGAATCCTGAACAATTATACATAATAAAAGATTATATCCATAAATATTCAGGATTAAGGGCTACTCTACTATATATTCTTGAAACAAAAATTCTGCACTTAACTGTGCCTGACGAGTTGGTAACCACCACCAGATACAGCAAAAAGTCAGGACCAATCAGGCATGAAATAATTACCTGACCTGACTAGGTTTATTGCCACGGATTACAACCGGCTGGACGCAGCAAGACAGGTGTAAGGGTGTTCTCTCCCAAACACTTAGTCTAAAATGCCCTCTTGACAGGCCGAATACCAAGCCCTTTAGCTAGGCAGGGGACATAAGCCCTCCTGACAGGCAGGTTTTCCCACCCCTTCAACCATTATAGCAAAAAACTATACTTGGTTAAATTACTCATGAATAAAATAAAACGAAAATGATGTGCAAGTTATTCAAACAAAACGAATGACAGGCCCAACAGGATGAAACTCACAAGCCAAGCAAAAGTCAAAAGCAAAATCAGCCAAAAGAAGGCCACCATGCCTATATTAATAAAAACCTTCACCCCTTGGGGCAAAGGTGCCAAAATATTCATAAAGGCCAGGGATAGTCTCCCTGACCCAAGACAGGAAAATAAAAATATTGTTTGTCCAGGGACATCCCCCCTGGATGGTCGAAAATACCAACTGAAAAAATATATTACTGCTTCTGCTTAGAAACAGCACCAACATCAACACCCTGCTCCCTGCTCTTAGCCGGATCAGCATCAACATCCTGCTTCCCTGGAGAGTCGACCTCTTATTCATTTTCCATGTTATGCAGGTCAGGATACTTTAAAGCAGAGAAAGCCATCTCAGCTTCAGGGTTCCATTTCGCCCCTGGCCTCGACAGTTCCGACATAGTAGCCGCCCTTCCCTTGATATAGAAGTAGAGGAAGCATCATTCACTTGAACTCCAAATCATCCCTCTCTTGGGTGAGCTCCTCATTTCTGTCCAAGGCCTCCCGCAATGTACCGCTTACTCGAAATTGCCTCGATCTTAGCAAGATCTCTCTCGGCCGCACCCACACTAAGTCGCTGCTTTAGCGGCCAGTCGGTCACTGCAAAATCCAGCTCAGACTTTAGTCTATCATAATCTGATCTCATCAGATCAATCCTGGCTACCAAAGAAGTAGTCTGATAGGCATTATGGAGATAGGTCGTAGCACCCTCATCAAAAGCAGAGAGAAAAGTATGAGTAATTTACCCTAATAATAGAAACTACCAAAATAATGCACACATAAAAATTGTTCCAGCCTACCTCCCTTACGGCAGCCAAGGCACTAGCCAAGAGGCTGACTGAATGATCCACCGAAGCAACTGCCTGAGTAGTAGTCTCAACAGGGTCAAGGGTGAGCATGACATCTGTTGGAGCTTGTGTCCTCCAGTTAGTGCGGATAACGTCATTGCACATACACTTGTACGGACAAGTGGGAGCTTGTTGGGGTTGGTGTCCTTAACAGTTAGTGCAAGGACTTATAAATCTCTAAAAGGATCAAAGGGCATACTTTTGGTATTATTATCAGTTGATCCACGTTTATCAATAACGGTTGGCTTGCTAGATAAGTTTGACGTTATTGTCATACAGATGGCGGTGATCAACTGGTCCCTAAAAGTCACACCTATAGGATACGTTTGAGTGATGTGACAGTATGAAAATACAGTCATGTAGATGCCAAATTTGACTAACCAGTTAGTCTGAGTTATTTGACTAATAATTAGTCAAAATGTGATGTTGAGATTTTATATTTAATACGGATTAAATATCATGGGCTAAAGGCGAATTAACCAGTTAATTCGTAAAATTAAATATAAGCGTTTTATATTTAATTAAATGTATATTGAATATAATTATACAATACTGTTTTGTCGGACATGTATTAATAATTCAACTAACCCGTATTATTAGTTGATGCCTTAATTTCCGATAACCGATAACAGTTTATAATGAAACCGCATCGTATACACTTAGCAAGCTATGGACCGGACCACGAGTTTAAGTGAAGAGAAAATGAAAAGCCCATTTGGGCTCCTCTATCTCGGTTTGGCCGAGGCTCCCATAGACAAAAGGGGAGTCTTCTCCTCTTGTCTAACCTAATTCATTTTGCTAAAAATTATTAGGGTTTTGGGAATTGTGCCTCCCGAATTCCGGATCTCTCATCCAACACAAACTCACAAAACAATCCCCTCGATATTGCAAGGCAATTAGGGGATTCTCTCTAGCACAAGGGCATTACTCGGACATCTTGGGTGCAACGATTAGGAGGAGATCTAACTTGATCTCTCATTGCCTATTGCACTAGGACCGAAGGTTATTTCTATATCTTTATCGTTTCATTATGTTTTTCGTTTTATGACTATAATCACATGTAAATTTTGCGTTATAATCCTATAATTAAAGGGTATTATACGGATATTACCCTTCAAGTGGTATCAGAGCGAGGCCACGTAAATTTTTATATGTGTTTTTCATCAAACGTTTGTTGAAACGATGAATTTTGTTTAAAAAAAAAAAATTTTGTCACGGCTCAATTTTTTTTACTCGGCAGAAATTTTTTTTTGCTGCGTTTTTTGTTGTTGTTTTGTGCCTTGTGATCCGTGTCAAGTTTACACGGTAATAGTTGTCTTTTGTTTTGTGTTCATTTTCGATCTTTGCATATTGTATTGTAATCGATATTCATTGCAATTTGTTAAAGTTCGATCAAAATGATTGCATAAAATTTCGTGTGGCTAATTTTTTTTTAGAAAACCGTGTGGCTTTCTTTCACGGCCTGTTTTCTGTTTTTTTTGCATCGTTATGCGTGCCACATGATTTTGTTAGATCAATCGATCTCTTGTTTTCAATCATTCTTCACATGTTGTAATTTTAACCGATAATTATTGCAATATGTTGAAGATTAACAATTGTAATTTGATTTCTATACGGATTAGATTAAATTGCAATTGAGTTTTTACAAATCGTTTTGTTGTTTGATCACTTGTTTGATCTCGTTTTAGCCGATTAATTTTTTTTTTTTTTTTGCCCTTAGAGGCTCTCGGCATTTCAGCCGAATTTAAAAAAAAAAAAAAAAATTTTTTTTTTTGGCCACTGGTACTGTTCACGTACAGCAGTACAGAAGAAAAAAAAAAAATTTTCTGTTTTTTTTCGGCCCCTTTTAATGCATAAAACGGTTTTTATGCTCTCGCTTGTTAGTGAAACGGTTCACCCACGTAAAATAAAGTTACTTTAAAACGATTTATTGTAACGGATTATCTCGGATTAAAATTAATTTGACTAAAGCGGTTTTGTCATATAATTTTAATTATCTTTGGTGGTTTGGATAAAAATTTAACATAATTACGGAATTATGTCACGAATGAATTTGTTTTTAGTTAATGCATTTATTTATCGTTAATTTTGAATGCTTTTGAATGCCTTTTTATTACGTATTTATTTTTACAATCAGTTGTAACTTAGTGTGGCCTTAGTAGAACGTGTTACCGTAATGATGGAACACGGTCTTGGTTGTATTTTGAGATCTCGTATCTCCGTTTTGGATTTTTCACTTGTAATTACAGTTTTAATTAGAATGTAAATAGGTTTATATTTGTAATTTTAAATTGTAATTTTTGAGAAGACCAAAGATGGAGACCGGATGCTCACTCCCGCTACATGGATCAAGATGGAACATCAAGACAAGCTTCTCGGGTCCAACGGTGGATTCCAAAGTTGTTTTATGTTCTTTTTATTAGGATAGGCCACACTAGGAATTTTTATTTACGTATTGCATTCATTTATTTATTTTATTGTAACGATAGTAAGCATCATATTCCGCCTAAAAACCAAACCACCTAATAAATGCATGAAAACTGACACATTTAGAGGTCACGAGTTAGTTTTCTTTGACATTCGTATGTCACACGATTTTTATAAGCCATCACCCAAATTAATTCATTCACGCAGACGCTAGTTATTCGTTCACTTAATATGAATTATAATTTAGTTGATGGGATCTTCCTCGTATAAACAAAAATTGAGAACGGTCTTTATAGGTCAAACTCCAATGAGTCCCTTCTTCGTCGGTAGGCATAATATGACCCCTTCTACGTCGGGTAAGTTGGAACCGATTGACCTATTTTATCTCAACACTATGGTCACTCGTACGATCCTGTGACTATGGTGGACTATAGATAGGATTTACGGAAATCTATCGACCAAGAGTTCTTCCTGAAGAATTAGCTAAACAGTTGGCTTATCAATTTACGAAAATTGAGTCTTGGGATCACTTGTATCATTCTTGAGGGAGATCAATTATGCAAGTGCATTGAGTCTACATGTTAAAATGAATTTTAAATAGACTTAAATCACCTCGATGAGTTGCTTATTTCGTTTTGTTTTTCTTCCTTTTTCAAAGTGTAGAACACGAACATTTAAACTCGCTAATAACATAATGGTCTGGTCGTGAGGACGACCCAATGCCAAGTGTCACATTGGACCGTGAGTCCTGGCTTCGGATCTTCATGGATCGATGAATCACCTCTACTCGATCAAGAATGATGGATCAAACTTCACGGATCGGGAGGCGGCATTACGGAATGCCGCCATTGCCGATGGGAAGCTCAAATATCTGATTGAGCCCATCCCACCAAACCCAGGCCCCACGGCTGAAATTAACGAAATCGACAAGTATAACGATTTCGCCATGGAAGCAGGTGCGGTAAAGAACGTACTTATTTTTGCAATGGAATCCAATTTGCAGAAACGCTTCATAGCTCAAAGTGCAAACAAGATTTTCACTACACTCACTAGGGAATTCTCAAAAGCACCGAGAATCGTGACCTATGAGCTTACCACTCGCTTCTTTGATGCGAGACTCCGAAAGGGCCAACCAGTTAGCCCACACATTCTCAAAGATGATTGAGAATGTCGAGAAGCTGGAGACCTTTGATTGTAAGATCAACGAGAACATTGTTATTGACCGCATACTTCACTCACTCCACGATGGTTATTCGCAATTTAGAGCGAATTACTATATGAATGATTTGAAGAAAACTCCCCATGAACTGCACTCCCTCCTCGTACAGACCGAGAAGGACATGAAGTTCAGTGGGAGCATGAAACAAGATGTTCTCGTTGTGTCAAACAAGGGCAAGGGTAAGGGCAAAGTTCAGCCAGGCCTAGCAAGAGGGCAAACCGAAGTTTAAGAAGTCGGGATCAGGTAAGAGTGGGCCTGGTGAGGCAAGTAACTCATCAGGCGCGACGAAGAGCAAGACCGAAAACATGGAATGCCATCATTGCCACAAGACTGGGCATTGGAGGCGTACATGTCCTGTTTATCATGAGGACATAAAAGCAGGTCGCGTTAAACCTGTTGGTATGTCTTCTCCTTCTACTTTTATTCATATGATTGAGATTAACCACGCAAGTTACGGAACTTGGGTACTTGATACTGGTTGTGGTTCTCATCTGTGTAATCATGTGCAGGGCCTCCGAAATCTCAAGCCTCTCGTAAAGGGTGAGGTTGACCTGCGTGTCGGGAATGGAGCTAGAGTGGCTGCCGTCTCGAGGGGAACATATGTGATCCAGCTTCCTAGCGGATTTGAGTTATCATTATATGATTGCTATTATGTACCCAGTCTTTCGAAAAACATTATTTCAGTTTCTGCACTTGACAAACTTGGTTTTTCATTTGTAATAGAAAATAATGCTTGCATTTTCTCTTTACACAATATGATTTATGGCAAGGCAGTCTCCTTGAACGGAATTTATGTTTTAGATCAGACCACCGAAATGTTACACGTAATGAATAAAAAGTTAAAGGTTGGTGACAAAGATCAAACGTATCTATGGCACTGCCGTATGGGACACATAAATGAGAAACGCGTAAAACATCTCATTAAACATGGAGCTATCTCGGCCTTTGATTTTCAATCATTTGGCACGTGTGAATCATGTCTCATCGGTAAGATGACTCGTATTTCCTTCAAAGGTGTTGGAATGCGCGCTGGTGACCTATTAGGGCTCATACACACGGATGTATGTGGTCCTATGTCAATCACCGCACGAGAAGGCTATAGGTATTTCATCACTTTCACGGATGATTTAAGTAGATATGGCTATGTCTACTTAATGAAGCACAAAAGTGAATCCTTTGAGAAATTCAAAGAATACCAAAATAGGGTACAGAACCTACTTGGTAGATAGATAAAAACACTACGTTCAGATCGTGGTGGCGAGTATCTTTCTCACGAGTTTGATCAACACCTTAAAGACTGTGGGATCGCCCTACGCTTAACTCCACCTGAACACCTCACCGAATGGTGTGTCCGAACGGAGAAATCGAACACTACTTGATATGGTTCGATCCATGATGAGTCACACGGTTTTACCCGATTCATTATGGGGTTATGCTCTTTGTCACCGCTCTAATACTTAACCGAAGTCCGTCTAAAGTCATTGACAAGACTCCATATGAACTATGGAAGGGAACGGTCCCTAACTTGTCCTTTATACGGGTTTGGGGCTGCGAGGCTTATGTCAAGTGGAGACTCAAGATAAGCTCGGCCCGCGATCGGTCAAGACATACTTTATAGGTTATCCTAAAGGAACACGTGGTCATTACTTCTATTCGCCAACCGAACAACGCGTTTTTGTTGCGGCTAGTGCGACATTCTTAGAGAAGGAATTTCTCGAGAATGCAAAGAGTGATAGAACCTTCGACCTGTCGGAGATTCCTGAACCGAACACCGAGCAACCATTGGAGGAACCAATTCCTTCAATCCCGGCTGCGGTAAATATTCCTGAGGAACCTAGGAGGTCGGGAAGAGTCTCTATTCCTCCGCATGCATACATTGGTCCTGGTCGAGGAACATGACATAGATGACATTCTACTCTTAACGAGTAGTGAACCCGCAACCTATAAAGGTGCCATGACCGATTCGACTCAAAGTCGTGGCTTGAGGCCATGCAATCCGAGATGGACTCCATGTATGAGAACAACGTGTGGGATCTTGTTGACTTACCTGCTAAGGTTCGTCCCCTTCAATGCAAATGGCTTTACAAGATAAAGCATTCTGTGGAAAGTCAACAAGATATCTACAAAGCACGACTAGTTGCTAAAGGTTTCACCCAAGTGCCAGGTTTGCACTACGATGAGATTTTTGCACCCGTAGTCATGCTGCGTTCCATTCGGATTATCTTAGCGATTGCCGCTTTTCATGACTATGAAATTTGGCAAATGGACGTGAAAACCGCCTTCTTAAACGGCTTTTTGGAGGAAGAGTTGTACATGGTACAACCCGAAGGTTTTATCGATCCAAAGACATCCTAAGAAAGTGTGCAAGCTTAAGCGTTCCATTTATGGACTTAAGCAAGCATCAAGGAGTTGGAATCATCGCTTCGACCAAGTGATAAAAGAAAATGGATTTACTCGATCGGTCGAGGAACCATGTCTATATATCAAGTCGAGTGGGAGCAAGATTGTCTTCCTAATATTGTATGTTGACGACATACTCCCGATTGGGAATGACATACCTCTCTTAACTTCGGTGAAAGTATGGTTGAAAAACCATTTCCAGATGAAAGATCCGGGAGAGGCACAAAGAATTCTAGGCATCCGTATCTATCGAGATAGATCACGACGGATGCTATCTCTCGCCAGAGTCTTACATAGACAAAGTCCTAGAGAGATTCAAAGATGACTAACTCCAAGAAGGGGTTCCTTCCTATGTCTCCGGGGTGCATTTGAGCAAGTCTCGGGCACCGAGACATCGGAAACAAAAGAGCGCATGGCACGGATACCTTATGCCTCGGCAATAGGATCTATCATGTATGCCATGATATGCACACGTCCCGACGTGGCATATGCATTGAGTATGACAAGTCGATTCCAACAAAGATCCAGGTGAATCACATTGGTTGGCTGTCAAGAACATTCTTAAGTACCTACGGAGGACTAAAGATTGGGCATTGACTTATGGAGGCGAACAAAAGCTATGCGCAAGAACCGGTTCTGCAGACGCTAGCTTCCAAACGGATCGTGATGACTCGAAATCTCGATCCGGATTCGTTTTTACTCTTAATGGCGCTGCAGATCACTGGAAGAGTTCAAACAAACTGTTACAAAGAGATTCTACGACTGAGTCCGAGTACTATGCCGCGTCTGAGGCTACAAAGGAAGCGATATGGATGCGTCAATTCTTACATGGGCTATCGTAGTGCCTAGTTCGAATGACCCGATCACCATCTATTGCGACAATAGTGGTGCCATCTTCCAAGCTAAGGAGCCAAAGTCTAGCAACAAGTCTAGACATGTACAACGGAAAGCTCATCTAATCCGGGATTACGTGGAGCAAAAGGAAGTAGTGATAGAAAAGATTGCTACAGATGATAACATAGCAGATCCTCTCACTAAAGCATTACGACAAGATAAGCATGAAGGGCACGTTAATTCCATGGGAATTAAACGTGTTCCTAAGTTGTAGTACTCTTTTTATGGATTAGATTCATTCGCTTTTGTACTCTATACAACATCATCGTTTTGATATTTTTATATATATATTGTTTTTCATGTGGATTTGTACGACAAATTTTGAACACCACAAAGTGAACTAAACGAACATTATATTTTTTTTTCCTTAATTGCCCACATGAGCCGATAACTCGCAATTATTTTGTGACGTTGGTTGATGGTGGGTTCAACGAGCCATAAGTCAACCGGTTGACTGACCAATCACAGAGGCGATTTATACGGATATTTCGTAGGACACAATTGTGACAACGACGTGGAGTCCTAAATGTTTTATAACATTCGGTGCCCGGTCGTGGATAGGACCTCCATGGTGATCCTAAGAGTCGATTCTTTTGACTATCGACTGTCTCTTGAGACTAAGGCAGATTTTGGGTGACTTTGGTTTCTTTCTCACGGTCATCCGTAACAGGGGGCCAAGTAGATTGTTTCTGGGTCATTTCATGCTGTGCTTAGATCGGAAGGAGTTCGAGTTGAAGGAAATATTCAGCCTTTATCAGGTACTCGATATTTCTCGGGGCCACTCGAGGAGTCAGAATCGAAATGCATGGCCATGCTCGATACGGATTCGTTTTATCGCTTAAGTTACTCTCTAGTCGGTCGGGGAAACCACTCTAGATCCAGATCGATTGTAAAATACGACCTTTGTGGATCCAGATATGCAAATTGTTTTACATTGAGTGGGAGAAATTTTAAATGAATATGAGAATCGGTTATCGCACATACACTTGTACGGACAAGTGGGAGTTTGTTGGAGCTTGTGTCCTCCAGTTAGTGCGGATAACGTCATTGCACATACACTTGTACGGACAAGTGGGAGCTTGTTGGGGTTGGTGTCCTTAACAGTTAGTGCAAGGACTTATAAATCTCTAAAAGGATCAAAGGGCATACTTTTGGTATTATTATCAGTTGATCCACGTTTATCAATAACGGTTGGCTTGCTAGATAAGTTTGACGTTATTGTCATACTGATGGCGGTGATCAACTGGTCCCTAAAAGTCACACCTATAGGATACGTTTGAGTGATGTGACAAAGATGAAAATACAAATATGTAGATGCCAAATTTGACTAACCAGTTAGTTCGAGTTATTTGACTAATAATTAGTCAAAATGTGATGTTGAGATTTTATATTTAATACGGATTAAATATCATGGGCTAAAGGCGAATTAACCAATTAATTCAGAAATCAAATATAAGCGTTTTATATTTAAATTAAATGTATATTGAATATAATTATACAATATTTTTTTGTCGGACATGTATTAATAATTCAACTAACCCGTATTATTAGTTGATGCCTTAATTTCCGATAACCGATAACAGTTTATAATGAAACCGCATCGTATACACTTAGCAAGCTATGGACCGGACCACGAGTTTAAGTGAAGAGAAAATGAAAAGCCCATTTGGGCTCCTCTCACTCGGTTTGGCCGAGGCTCCCATAGATAAAAGGGGAGTCTTCTCCTCTTGTCTAACCTAATTCATTTTGCTAAAAATTATTAGGGTTTTGGGAATTGTGCCTCCCGAATTCCGGATCTCTCATCCAACACAAACTCACAAAACAATCCCCTCGATATTGCAAGGCAATTAGGGGATTCTCTCTAGCACAAGGGCATTACTCGGACATCTTGGGTGCAACGATTAGGAGGAGATCTAACTTGATCTCTCATTGCCTATTGCACTAGGACCGAAGGTTATTTCTATATCTTTATCGTTTCATTATGTTTTTCGTTTTATGACTATAATCACATGTAAATTTTGCGTTATAATCCTATAATTAAAGGGTATTATACGGATATTACCCTTCAACATCTGATTTAGAAGCAGCGTAGTCCCTGATCTTCACCCTAGCAGCCTCCATATTGTCCACCCTGGCTCTCACTTCCTTGACCGGGGCAGAAACATCAACATCTTCAATTTTCCTTTTTTGGGCTGCTGAACTCGTTTCAGCAGGGACAACAGGCGCAGCAGAGACCTTGGCAGCATCAGAATGTTTAGTCAAATCAATAACAGGCTCAGCATCCCCGCTTCCTTGGGAACTTTCCTCCTTGATCTTAGCCAGTCTGGCTGAAAGGTCAGCCATACCAAACCTGGCAAGACGAATGGATGACCTGGTGGCTACAACACGAAATACTATATTAGCAATTTAAACCAAATATTATCAGGAAGCTAAAGTAAAAAGAAAAGAAAGACTAAGATAGACTTACTGCCTGAGGTAGTAGCACTAGCAGCCCCTGAAGGTTTAACCGCCCTGGCAGCACCGCCAGCCTTCAAGCAGCGAGGAAGGTGACCGACCCCACAACAGAGAGGCCAAGACCTTTCCAAAGGAGGAATAGCAAGGAAACCATAATTATTGGGAGTGGGATACTCAGTTTCAGTAACCCAATCATCAACTGCATACATAAGAGGTATGACTTATTATAATTTTCATTTTATTTTTTACTAACAAATAAAACATGCAGGGCAAAGAGAGAAACCAAAAGACTCACCAGCAACGCAAGCCTCATGATTTAAATATGCCAAGTCAGGACCCACAGAATTGGTCCTGACAAACATGTACCCAACAGCCCAGCTTTTATCATGGCCGCTGTCCAAGTTACTCAAAAGAGGAGTAGTAGACGCCCTGACCTTAAAACTTATACGGCTAGGACTGTTTGTTTTGACAGCATAACAAGTCTTCAAGTCATCAAGAGAAAAAGAAATATTGTGTTTTTTTACAGAGATTCTCAATGGAACATACAACCTTCCACACCATTGGCATTAACTGATAAGATGGAACACCGATCTCCTTAATAACCTCGACCATAAGAGGAGAAAAAAGAAGCTTACAGCCTGCCCTAAAAGCCCAATCATGAATACAGAACCAACCAGGACAAGCCCAGTCGGTCTTGATGAGAGAATTCTCAGGGATCCAGACTTCAGCATTAGCAGGGATGATCCCCTTATCCTTCAAAATCTTCTCAAACTCAGGCTTCAAACGGTTTGCAGGAGACTGATCCTCATTTAAGGCCTTCGTAGGCTTAAATTGAAAATCACCATGGAATATTGAGATCATCTCCAATGGAGAATCACTCGGCTTACTGATTGTGGGAGATGGAGCAGCAGAAGAAGTAGGCAAAGTTTCAGAAGAAGTTTCCTCAGGATTCTGAGGAGGAGGGTTGCAGGAAGCGCTGCCCTGGTAGACTTCTTTTTTGCAGCCATTATTTGAAAAATTATGGAAAATTGATTGAAGATTGAAGAAGTTGGGAATTAAGAGAACTGAAGAGAAAGATTATTAAAGAGAGAAAATAAGAAGAAATTGCTTTGATGAGTTCAATTTAATGAAGCACGCAGGTATTTATAATGAAGCAGATTAGGGTTTCAGCCGCAAAGGAAGTGGATGATCATTAAGGAAGTTGCAGTAAATACTACACGCATCATCAACTGCAGTAAAATAGCCGTTACAGGAAACTGACTAGGCAAAACTTAACCGTTGGGTAATCTTCCTAAAAATAAAGTTATCTCCTCATTTTTTCGTCCTGGCACACTATAAATAAGGAGATAAGAGGCAATTGTTAGGCCTGGAAATCCGCACCTTCCCGATCGATCTCATCCGAACTCGATCGCCAGGCCGCCGTGGGTGTCGCTATCGAACACATGAAGATAGGCGCCAGGCCATGGAGAGGACAACGGTCAAAATATCAGGACGATATTAGACCATATACGCGTATTATAAAGGAATTATATACGCAGCATTAAGTGTGAAGATCTCGCAGTAAAAGCAGTAATTAAGGGAGGAATAATTAGCAATTATTATTGGTAATAATGGAGAATAATCTACATTTAATACCATATCAAGCAGCCGTTCAAGGAAGAAGCCTATATAAAGAATACTTTGAAGATATTGGAGGCATCTCATTCATACACAAGAAGAAGGATACGCAATACATAGAGAAATATAAACATTGTTATTGTCATACGATTATTCTCCCAAATTACATAGTGAAATCCTCTCCTGGCTTGGTGCCCATGGTTTTTTCCCATTCAAGGGTTTTCCACGAACAAAATTCTTTGTCTTATTATTATTGTCGCTATTTCATTTACAGCTTTATATTGTACCCTGACGACCTGACCAACAAACTATCTAGAGCTAGTTAACCTTACACAACTCTACCCTGACCTGATTTCGCCTTGCGCAAAATCCACAAAAAACACCCACCATTTTATTACAAACAATAATAATAATAATAAATAATACTAAGACTTAGGCTATTCTTCCATTTTCCCTTTGCCTTTGTCATTCTTGTCATATTTCATATCTCGACCACGAGCCAGGCGCTCCTGCCCTATGTCAGATCTAATCACCAATGGTCTCTCTCGTGGTCTAGCCTTGCCATTATTATCAACCACCCTTTTGACGATAGGAGAGGTCTTCGATTTATTCGACGGATGAACAACTCGGGGTCCGGCTTCTTCCTATCCCTCGGTCAAGTGCTTCTCTTTCTCCTTCTCTACGTCACGAACCTTGTAGTCAACAGGCTCGCGCTTCCTTAGTCTCTCGCGCTCCTCAGGAGTAGTAGCCTTCTTCCACTGCAAGTAGAAATCTGACACCCATAATGCGCTGACAGAGGAGTTTAGGAACCACATGTTTCTTTGAGCCCATTTGATGGCCCACTCTCTTCGGCTCTCGGTAGTAAGCGCCATGGCAGTCTGAGGAACAGTGTCAAGCTTAGGAATCATCTGCTTCAATACAACCTGCCTCATCAGCCTCTCAGGGAAGATGCATATCATGAATTCCAAACCAGGAATTCGCTCCGATCGGGTAGGATCCAGAGACGATACTCCAGTGCCAGACTTAAGATGCCACCATGGTACAATCCATCTAATCAGGGGTCCATCCTCGTTCTTCAATTTATTCTCCCAGTAGTCGTAAACCCTAGAAAAATCCACCATGTAAAGCCTGGTCCTCATTGCTATTGAGCGAGCATGGTAAGTAGGGACATTAACTAGGGGCTCGATCAATCGAAAATGCTCCATAAGCCAAACCTACCAAAGCAGGTATTAGTATCCAACAAAAAAAACAAAAAAAAAATAAAAAAAAAAAACGAAAAAAAAGAAGAAAAAGTTGTATTCTTTTACCTGCAAGATGCTGGGACTTCCTAAATAAGGAAGGTCGCGATTGGCTTTCCTGTTATCTAATCTCAATATGATCTCTCCTACACATAGGCAAGCTGGGCTCCTGCACAACTCCATCTGCCCAACTAGACTCAAATAACGAGGATCACCTCTCATATCCTCATCAACATGCCCTTGAAGGACATAACCATACAATAAGCAAAAACCAAATGCCCTACGCCTCGCCACATAGGAGATAGAAGGGTCTGCCCTATTTATGAATCGATTGATAAAATCAAGCATTTGGACTCCTTTTGAGGTCACAAGGCGATCAACCTCAGCTCTTGTCAATCCAAGCAAATCCGTAAATTTATTCTTATATCCTTGAGAAGTAGAGGGAATGGCAGACATATGTTCTGAGTCCCAACCGCCAATTGCAGCAATTTCTTCAGGAAACGGACAGATATCACCTCTAGGGAAGGCAAACACGTGGAAGTTCGGGTCCCAATACTCAAAACAAGCATCCAAGAACGGTTTGACGACCTTAATTAGCTTCAAGCTCAAAGTCGATCCAAAGTTGTAGGCACCCATATCGTGTTTCTCCACATTTGAAAATTCGTTGGTCCATTCTTTGAGACAGATTTCTAAAGTATTTATGATGTATGAATAATTAGAGATTTTTTATGTAATAGTGTAGATACCTAGTATCTGCTGAGACTCCAACAAACACCTGATGATTATCGGACTACAACATGTTTTGTAATCGCGGCGTTTAATCGACAGTTTGTGTACAACTTTACGTCGGAAAACTTAAATCGATTTCGAAAACAAAACATTTTAAAACTTTTCAAAAGTACCTGGATTATTTCATGCACGACGACGGGGTCACAATGACACTAACTAGAGTCAAAACCGACACCGGACCAAAAACCGACTCAAAAATTCATATCCCGACTCCAACAACGAGTCAAACTGAGTCAACCACCAAACACAAAAAATTCAAAGCCTTCTATACTAATATTTTCCGGATTCATGAATGGTCAAGTACCAAACATATGACTACAAATCCTAGGATAGAATAAATCATGATTGCACTTGTGTGAAAGTGACAGGACAACTCAAAGACCTGCAACGTGGCTCGCGCCTCTTTGAGTAGCCCAGGTGGCCACGTCGCTCAAAACTCACACAACCACTCATTTTCCTATAAATACCCCTCAAATTCCCTCATTTGAGAAGTCACGCGAGTGTCCGCCCCCTCGTTTCTCCCATAAACTTCTTGTCTCTACTTCTTAAGTCACAATCCGACGCGTATTTACGACCTACCGATCGTAAATACAAGCCTTACACATTGTTTGGTACCGTCATCGTGCATTAAATCACTTGACTGACCACTTCGACCACTACACCGTCACTAATCTTAATAAAAACACTCTTTTTACTTACCAAAACGGTTTTAAACCGAGTCTTTTCCGACCAAACGAGTTGTTACACTTATGTCGGTTTCTCGCCATAACCAAACATGTAAGTATGAGGATGTAAAAATCCTTCTTTTATCATGTCTTCATTTGTTTTATGACTATAACATGCTAAAACATGCATAACATGATCCAAAACATGGGATAAACGAGCCAAAACTGAGTTTGGGCCTGAGGCAGACGCCCCTTATTGTGCACAATGGCTCGCGCCTCAATCGGATGCCCAGGTCATAACTCAACCGTGTTTGTTCTCGTCTTTCCCCTCTAATTCATTTTCATATTTGTAATCGGTTTTTACCATTTCAAATATTTTCAAACCCTTTTTTATTTTATTTCATTTGTTTTAACCATAAAACATTTTTCACCCTTGGTTCCTCATTCCATGACGGTTAAATCCGTGTTTCGGTGATAATATTTGGTTAATAACATTTAAAAGGTATTTTAAAGCCTTTTATTTCATTTTTGGGAGGTATTTTAAAGCCTTTCATCATTTCTATACATTTTCAAAACAAGCATATTAGTCAACAACACAAAGTCATCCTTAGTTCTACATACCATGCCGGATTTTAACTCGGGTACGATGATGAGTATCGACTAATTACATTCAAATGAACTTAAAACAATTAGTTCATAATTATTTTCGAAACTATTCATGTCAAGCTTGTCAAATCGAACCCGACACCGAATATCATCAAAATAATGATGATTATTCGAGTCTCGTTCCTCAAATCAACAAATGCGGTCTAAACGACCCTTTCAAACCAAATCGGGTCAAATACCCATTTTTCAATACGTTTTATAAACGTTTTACAAAAGGTCAGGACACGGCAAACAACCGTTAGTTGACCAGCGTCTAAACAGGCCCCTTCTTTCTTATTTCCAAAACCAGGGGAGACCCCCTTGCACTGCCAACAGGCTCGCGCCTCATGTGGCTGCCTGGTTCAGGGTCTGTTCCCTTTCTAGCATCAGTCTAGGACGATCTCAACTCCGGTTAGCCCGGATATAAGACGGATCAGACGACTATTTGCTCATTCAAAATCATATTTGCAAAATGCTTCACTAAGACAAATGGATCACGTTATGCACCATAAACCTAATACGGTAAATGGATGTTTAATTTCCTTCTTGCATGCAAATAAACCATTAATCCAACTCGACATATTATACTTGATACTTGGATTAAATCAACCGACTTAGAAAGCTCTCACATGTTAGGTTTAAATTATTGGATGCGCATTCATGCATTTAAACCATTTTATCAACTTTTGCATTCAACCAACCAAGGTCGATCAGTAAGGCCGCTACCGCGGGCGGGATTGGGTGTCTGATTAAAGGGCTTCCCAATACGTACCTTCACCTCTTACTCAGAAACTTTGGATAGTGGACAACCTTATCCAGGGCGTACGAGAGTCATTCTAGAGATAGGATGCTAAAGAGGGACGATTTCCTTATCTTTAGTACCTATGTCAAAACGCTGCTTTTTGCCTCGATTTGACCAAGGATAAAGTGGAATTCGAACGGGTTCCAGGCATCCCACAAATGCTTGGTGGCGACTCCGAACATCTCTAATCGTTTCGAGACCCTTACGGAGACGAAACCGACCGATCTAAAATGATCCGGTCGAAGGCATTTTTACGCCGCCGAGCGTGGCTTTCAAAAGACCGCTGTATGTCCACAGATCGGTTGGGCTTGCAGGTGGGCCATGTCCACAGATTGGGGACTGCGCTGGGGAAAACTAGGACACTTACGTCTTTGTGATCCCTAGATGGTGAGACTCGAACGAGGTCTTGGTTGGAATGCATTAATTGATATTACGGTCACGGTCGGGTTCCTTGTCCGGGCCCACAACCTAACCCTTTTCGACCAATTGGCTCGTCTCGTCGGCGTGAGTTTTCTCATCCCCGCGTTTCGAATTCCGATTGAGTCAAGCATACTATTGACGTCACACATTTCTGTTTCGTCAAAGAGCTTTCATCACTTTCGAGCACGAGGTTAGGTCACCCTCCTTATACATTTTGTTTGGATTGGTATCCCTCTCGCAAATCGGGGTTTGATTGCTTGGTGTGTAACCCACCCTTCTAAGCCAAAACCCGTGTCAGCATAATGCATAATGTAATGAACAGTGAGTGCTTATGTGCTACTTGATCATAAGTCCTTCCGTGTCATTTTCAAACTTTCAAAAACACCCTTTTGCGCCGTTATAATGGCCGTTTCAAACCTCGGTCTTTTACCGACCGTTGCATGCCTTTCTAGGCCGTCGTAATGACGATTTTTAAAGTCGGTTTTTATAACCATTTCAGCACGCCTTTCTAGGCCGTCATAAGGATGATTTTTAAACACGGTTTTTATAACCAATTCAACACGCATTTCTAGGCCGTCGTAATGACGATTTTCAAACCCGTATTTCTACAACCATTTCAAATCACCTTTTTATGCCGTTATAATCGCCGCGTCTAGACACGGATTTTAACTCGTCTCGCGCCGACAATGGCTCTTTCAAAACCCGATAAAAGCACACAACCATTTCTCGAGACACTTTCGAGATCCCGAGGACCATGCACCGTCCCCGAGACCTTTTCAAACATTTCAAACTCGATTTTCAAAACATACAATTTTGAATTTCAAAAACCGTCTTGGGAGGCAATACCTTGTTTTCCGAGCCGATTCAAACTCAAAACCGTCTTTTGTAAATAAACTTAAGACAATCCCTTTCAATTGACCGACTTGCGGAGATCTCTATCTTCGGAAGCCGTCCACAAAGCGACAAATGATTCTTTTTGAAAATTTCTATTTTCGAAAACTTCAGTCCACCATTCCAATTCCGCCTCGTGTCTATCGAGTCGAAGCAAACGTACTTATGGGTCTTTACTTATAAGTCGTCTCACCACGAGACTTGTCCAATGGCGTCACGCCGTTACGTTGGACTCAAGTTAAAAGTTCGGTCAACACCGTCACGTCATAAATCGAGTCAGCACCGAGGTACCACGCACGGTCATCCTCGTCTTGTTGAGTCTGATCTTTGTCTCGTCCTTTGTGTTATCTGTGTTCAGTCTTCGAACCGTGTCGGATTGAGTTGTAATGTGAGCCGTTTTTCTGCCTCAGAGCCATGGCCCCGTCTTCAACTTCGTCTGTCAACAACAATAACAATGATAACAACAGAGATGTCACGACTGCTCAGCTACCAACCTGCTCAACGCTGTTAAGGTCACCCTGAATCGTGTCGAGACCCTATCGACACCCTGGAAAACAAAGAAGCTGGAGAACATAACACTCTACCTTTGACTGGAACTGAGAAGAGGCTTAAACTCTTAGAAGAACAGCTCCTAGCCCGGGGTAACAATATCCATCTTGAGAACAACCGAAGGTTTGAACCTGTTGGGGATCAATTACGTGACAACTTTACCCTGACTGATGTACCTAAGTTCAAGGGAGTGGAGGACCCGCTCAATCATATTCGAGCCTTCAAAGACTACATGGCCACTAAAGGGGTCAAACAGGAGCTCTTCACCCGGATCTTTCCGTCATCCTTGGAACCGATCCCTCGCCAATGGTACTACTCCCTTGACCCGAAGAACCTTACTACCTGGGATGAGGTCGCGGTTGAATTTGCTAAGCAATACGCTGACAATGTTGAAATCCAAGCCAATACCCGTACCCTTGAGGTCCTAACCCAGAACGACAAGGAGGGATTCACCGAGTTCTTAAGCCGTTGGAGGAGGGTAAGTACTCAGCTGGTCATCAAGCCGAGTGAATCAACTTTGGTGGAAACGTTCGTCAACAATCTCCGCCCAGTGTATGCCAACTTACTAAGGTATCAAAATATTAAGACCTTCCAGGATCTGCAAATTCTGGGAACACGCATTGAAGATGACCTCCGAAAGGGTGTCCTAGCCAAGACCACTGGCAGAGGCTACTAGGGGTCCACCTCAACCGGATCTCATCCTTATGGTCAAACGAACAAGATCGATGAGGTCAACCTCATTGAACCATCTCCTAAGAGAACTGAGCTCCCCCAGAGAGTGTTCACTAATATAGGGTCAACATATGCAAGTGCCCTGGAGAGGCTCATGGACAAGGGAAAGTTAAAACCAATCGGACCCACCCCGGAACCGACCGATGCTAAGAAATCCTGCTTCTGGAACCCCAATGCCTACTGTCAGTACCATCAAGGGAAAGGGTGTGATATAGAAACCTGCTTCAAACTCAAACACACCATCCAAGACATGATTGAGGAAGGGGAATTGCCTTTACCCCCACCCAATAAGCCAAACAACAAAACAAACCCTCTGGGAATCCACGCTATCTCCAACGATGAGCCAACTCTGGACTGCTCTCACCTCATCCTACCAATTGATGACGAGGTGAACACCTTGTAAAAAGACCCCTCGGACGGGGTATTTGTGTTTAGTACCGCAACTATGCTCACCATGTTCCAACAGGTTGAGGAAGCCATAGCCAGCCTCTCCGAGAGGATTATCCGACTTGATGATGCTTACCGCCGGCATAGCTTCAATCCTCCACCACCATGCCCGAGGGAGAGTCCCACGAGCGCCCAAAACTACCCTCACCAGGACGGATTGCTCCCGCGACCATTCTGGCATGCACCTCACAATAATCATTCTCACAATAATTATCCTCACGATAATCACCCTCCCAATAATCAACCCCACAAAAATTACCATCACAGAAATATCCCTCACAAAAATTGCCTACCAAAGAATACCCCTCCAAGGCGCCTTCGAGATCCCGAAATCAATGGTATCTGGAGAGATGATGTTAATATGTCTATATCGTCCCAGGGAAAGAGAAACGGGCGAAAGAGATCGATCACCTTACCCGGTCCGGGAGCCCCTATTAGAACCCGAACAATTCAGCGGTCGCTCCAAACGACCAAGTCGTCCCGGAAGTAGACACTCAACCAAGAGCTCATGAGAATTCGATCCTCAAGCAGCTTCAGAAGGCAAAAGCCGAGATCTCGATCTGGCAACTGATCGCGACATCCTTTGAGCATAAACATGCTTTGCTACAGGCCTTGGGAAAATTAACTGTGCCCTCAACCTTTTCCCCTGAAGAAATAGTGGCACACATGATGAGGGACGCCCCTGACTTGAACAACCTGGTCGTCTTCTCTGACGAAGACATCCCTCCCTTCGGAGCCAATCATAACCTTGCCATGTACATTACCGTACAATGTCTCAAAAAGAAGGTACCCATGGTCCTTGTAGATGACGGATCCGCGGTAAATGTCACTCCCCTCAAGATTGCTCACAAGCTGGGTATTAAGGAAGCTGATTTGGTCCCAACAAATCAAGGAGTACGCGCCAACGACGGCACTCGTCGCAAGGTCGCGGGGCTCATCACTCTGACTGTCGCAACCGTACCACTGGAAAGGCAAACCAGTTTTCAGGTGGTCGACATCGACGCCTCCTTCAATATGCTCCTGGGACGCCCCTGGATTCACGCCGTCAAGGCAGTTACCTCAACTCTCCACCAGAAGATCAGGGTGCCCTTCAACGGGAAAACGATCATAATTCCTGCTTCCCCGATCAAAGCCGTCATGAAGAAGGGAATAGCCTCCGAGACCATTGAGGAAGATGATAATGAAATGGGGGGATTCCAAGCTGTGAATGCCATAACTGATGAATCAACACCCTTTGATTGTGACCCGTTCGCCAACCTCATGGTCAACCGCATCATGATGTGTCAGGGCTACTTCCCGGGTTTGCCTCTCAATCCACTGAAGAGCACCTTACCTCCCTTGAAACAGGCTAAGGTCCCCAACATTCCCTTCGGACTGGGATATGAACCTACCGATGAAGATATCCAGGAGATGAACCTCCTAGTTCGGAAGCGTAAGAAGCACGGAGTTATCCTCCGTCCATATCATCTGACCCTCAATGGATACTTTGTCCTCGAGGGAGAATCAGAGCTCTATCATGGCTTTCCGGAGCCGATCTATGACGCTGTAGCCAAGGCCAGGTACCCGAGTGTGGAAGTCTTCCAGGACTACTACTTCATCCCCAACAATACTGAAGCTGCATAAACTGAGTCTAAGCCGTCGTCATACCTTGATGGACAAGCTGTCACCCTCCTCTTTGGAGAGGATAACATTAAGCAATTCGACTATGAGGACATTATCAACATCGCCCTGAAGGACAAACAATTTGACCCAACTGTTTTGATCTCTGACACTGACCCGGAGAAAGCTACACAGGGCTAGAGAAAAACCGTCAAGTGGACCGATCGCCGAGGCCGCATTCTCAAGATCACAACTGGAAAAGGCCCTATGTTCAAAGAGGGACGTGGAGAAGAATTTGAGTCTGAGTCTGAGTCGGAGTCAGAGTCTGTCATAGCTCCTAACACTCCCGATGTCCCAGTCAAGGTCCCCTTCCCACTATTTTATCACAAGGTCGTGGCTGATTCAGAGGCTGAGTCTACTACGGTCACCCCCACTCTCATAAAAGGTGACAACCTGGAGCCTGTTCCAGGGGCCACCTCCTCTGCTGAGTCGCCTCTGACCGACCATGAGATGTCTGTCCTCTCCAAGCTTTTCGCACGTGTCAACTTAATGAACGCTAAGTTTGCTTATGACTCGTCTCAATTTAACTGCAATGCAATTCTGAATGACTATGAGGAATTTGACTTGAGTGACTACCCACCTCATCTAGCCCAAGAACTTGACAAACGGGAAACCAGAACCCCCATCCTTGAGGAGACCGAACCTATTAACGTAGGGACCGACAACGCACCTCAAGAACTTAGGATAAGGACAATCCTGGACCCCTCGGAAAGACAACAGTTCATTGATCTCCTCCACGAATACAAGGACGTGTTCGCCTGGTCCTACAAAGACATGACTTGGATTGACAGGGAAATTGCAGAGCACCGGATACCCATTAAGCCCGGGGCTAAACCTGTAAAGTAGAAGCTACGCCGGATGCGTCCTGAATGGGCCCTAAAAATCAAGGAAGAAGTGGATAAACAATTCAAGGCTGGTTTCATCAAAGTGTCTGAATACTCTAACTGGGTGGCCAACATTGTTCCTATACCAATGAAAGACGGGAGAATTCGGGTTTGCGTCGAATTCCGGGATCTGAACAAGGCAAGTCTAAAGGACGACTTCCCTTTGCCACATGTTGACATTCTGGTAGACAACACTGCTAAACATGCTCTCCTATCATTCATGGACGGGTATGCCGGATACAACCAGATCAAAATGGCTGAGGAAGACATGTACAAGACTGTTTTCACTACACAGTGGGGTACATATTGCTACACAGTCATGTCTTTCGGTCTCAAAAATGCTGGGGCTACCTATCAAAGAACCGCTACCACTCTCCTACATGATATGATGCACAAGGAGGTAGAGGTGTATGTCGACGACATGATTGTCAAATCAAGAGAACGGGACGCCCACATCAGCGCCCTTCAAAAATTCTTCGCTCGTCTGCGGAAATATAATATGAGAATAAATCCTCAGAAGTGTGCATTCGGGGTCACCTCCGGAGAACTCTTGGGACATGTCGTCAGCAAAAGAGGCATTGAGATTGATCCAACCAAAATCAAAGCCCTTCAGCAAATGCCTCGGCCTAGGAACGAGAAGGAGATTCGGGAATTTCTCGGTCAGGTCCAATACATCAGCCGCTTCATTGCCAAGCTCACCATAATTTGTGAACCAATATTCAAGAAACTTCGCGCCTTCGTTCACACCGATTGGGACGACGACTGCCAAAAGGCCTTCGACAGGATAAAGAAAATCCTATCCAAACCTCCTGTCCTCATGCCACCTCAACCAGGGATTCCTTTATCCCTATACCTGACTGTTACAGACACAGCCATGGGAGCAATGCTAGCACAAATAGTCGACGGTGAAGAACGAGCTATCAACTACATCAGCAAAAAGGTCATTGAGTACGAGACAAGGTACACCCAGCTGGAAAAGGCATGCCTTGCCCTAGTGTGGTCAACAAAGAAGCTGCGGCATTATATGCTCAGCTACACGGTCCACATCTACTCCAAGATGGACACGGTCAAATACATCTTCGAAAAACCCGTACTAAATGTGATCGAAGCCATTTGATGTTCACAATTAAGCATATGTGGTCGTTGGTCAATGGTCGATACAAAACACAATTTATACTTCACAAACAACTCTACAATTAGTAAAGAGGCAAGTAAAGGTCGGATCCCAAGGGACGGGTATTGAAATGAAGATTCTATTGTAACTAGTGGTGTCTTAGGGGTGTCACAAATTGGGTTGATGTAGAAGGTTACTAAACTAAAATAGCAATGAAAATAAACTAACAAGGTAAATGAAATAAGGATGTAAACAATTGATTAAAAGCACTAGGGTGTCATGGGTTCATAGGGGAATCATGGGATATGATCATACAAACATGTTCTCGAATTATAAGCAAGCAATTATTGTTGTGATGGATTGAGTTGGGTTATATCTTACAATCCTAGGAAAGTTTGGGTCCCGGAGCCGAATCTCTTGGATTGTACAACACCTACAAGTCGACTTAATCTTCCCTACTTAACACATGCATGGTCTAACAAGACTCGAGTTGGGTTATGTCTTACAAGTCAAGTTGAAAGGATAGAAGATGATAGTAAATGCAAGGATTCATAGGCTTAGCATTTCATCAAATATAACATGTGCATGTATTAAGATCAAAACAAGCAAGCAAATAAGATATGAAAGCATATTAATTTAAGCATGAATCATTCCCCATGTTGGTTTCCCCTAATCACCCATTAAACCCTAGCTAAGAGACTACTCACTCATTATCATATTGATCATGCTAGAGAGGTTGTCAATCATACTAACATAATGAAACATGATGAATAAATGAAAGTAATTAGCAATAATTAAAAAGGGATTAAGAGATTATACCTACTAATGATTCCAATAATAAAGCAAGAATAATAGAAGTACTTGAATCCTAGATTGAGAGGTTGTCAATCTCCCAATAATAACCCAAATAACTTCAATTACCCAAAATAAAGTAAGAACAAGAGAGAGATTAAAGAACTAAAACTTGGATTAAAACTTGATTAATATTTGATTACAATATTGAAGAGAGATTTGATTGATATTAACTACACTAATTATTGATAAGAAGAACATGCTCCTCTAATTAGACTAATGGGGTATTTATAGTGAAAATTAGGGAGGATGCATTAGGGTTAACTAAGGGCTAAACTAGTAATTACACTTTTTAAGTTGAGCAAGGAGCCTCCGGGATTATCCGAGAGAAGGGCTTCTCCATTTCGTAGCTTGAAGAACGAAATCGTGTCTTTGTCTTTGGCCGTGATCCGTGCGGCCGGAGTCGGGACGGCCGGATCTGGGATGGAAGATCCGAGCGGATCAAGGAACAAGACGCTCGGATCGGGCATGGGAATCCGAGCGGATTCTTGGTCGGTCGACGCTCGATCGGCGAGGACGGACGGATTCTCTACAATCCGTTCGGATTGTAGTTCAGCAGCTTTCCTTCTTCTTTTTCTTCCCTTTTCTTCATGAATTCCTTGGGGATTTCCTTGGGACTCAAGGATCCTTTTCTCAACAATGCTCTTCTACTATGCTATGTACAAAGGCCTTCTAGTCTTGTCTCTCCTTGATGCTTGGTCATTGAATATGATCAATTTAGCCTTGTTTTGCCGTGAAAATGCAAGATTCTTACTCCTTTCCTACCAAGGGATCAAAATCTCAAAGAATATGCAAAACAAAGAACTAAAGATAAGAAATGACCCAAATAGGCACTAAAAAGCATGGAAACAATGGTAATTCGGGGGCTAAATATGCGCCAATTATGGTCGCATCAAATATCCCCAAATCAACCTTTGCTCGTCCCGAGCAAAGAGGTGACAAAGACTAGGACCAATACTAACCTAACCTAATAATAATAGCCGATATGAGACAATTAGCGGGTCTCACTCCGCCCCTTCAACTCACAACAAGACAACCATGAGGTAGGATGCCTTCTTGCAAGGCAAGGTGGGTCTTGCCAAAATGGCGACACATCCAAACATTAAGCACACAAAAACACATAATGGATGCATCTACAAAAAGAATAGCCACTTTCCTCATCTAAGTGGCGGAAATTATCTACAAGGGAAGCAATTCAAGGGTACACAATCCTTCATAGATGCAATTTGTTCAAACTACTAAGCCTAGAAGGATACCAATAAATCACCTCCAAAAGGTGTCAAGCTAGGGTACCTTTGTCCTCAATCGTTAAATGCTTTTGTCAAGAGTAGACTCCTATGGTGTTAGAAACACTGGAGGATCGCGGAATTCCCCTCTTGCCTAGACAAGAAGAAGGGTCGTCCCCTCTCTACCATGCACAAAAATGGATATGATGGATAAAGGGATCAATAGATGTTTGAGTTTCATTTTGGGAGTTTGCTTTTGTTTTTGTTTTTCCCCCCAAATTTCTTTGGCATTTGACTTTTTGAGAACACTTTCTTTGCCATTCTTTTTGATTTTTGGCTTTTCAATACTTGACAACTTTTTTGCATTTCTTTTTGAACATTTTCAAAGTCACCCCAATTAGTAACGAGGGTGCCTTGTATTTGAAGCTTTAGGAGTTCTATTTTTGCTCCTCTTTTCATTTGATGCATTTTTGCAAACCTTTCTTTCACTTTTCATTTCATTGAACTCAAATTGATTTCTTTTTGTTTTGTGCCCATTCCCTTTGGTGACAAAAATATGGTAGAACATGGATGAATGATAGAAGTATGCATGGTTTCAAGGGTCACCTTGGAATAAACGGTAGCCAAGGAGTTATCACACCACAAGGTACTCTTGACTAGGCCTTAAACCATGGGTCAAAGGATACTAGCATGACACATCCTAGGGTGTTTTACAAGCATTCTAACAAGCAAAGTCTTAAGAATAAAAAGCATCTACTAGGGCCTATATACACTTGTCAAGCTTCCCAAATAGACGGTTTCACAAAATTTTTCTAACATGCAACTACATGCCATGATGCAACTAAAATTTATACATCCTAATGCATATGATTCTACCAACTAATATGCCATATAATTCTAAATGCAATCCTAAGTTCACATTGTTTTTACCGCATCAATCAAAATAAAGCCACATAGTCATTAACATAAAGAGGAAAAAGGAGATTGGAAAGATCATACCATGCGGTCTTCAATATCCTCATGTCTCGGATGTGGCGTAGTCAATCAAAGTGAACAAGGATGAACAAACACAATATATACAAGACAATACATACAAAGGAAATGAACTTGTTTTTGGTTTTTCAATTTTTCAATTTTTATGATTTTTGAAATTTTTCAATTTTTATGGTTTTTGAATAAAAGTTAAGTGTTAGAATTCCCATCCCCACACTAATATGGGCATTGTCCTCAATGGCCAAAATGATGGAAATTATGCAAGAATGATGCATGATTTCTATACTAAATGCAATTCTACACTAAGCTATACTACATGATGCATGGTTTTTGTTATGACGGAGAGGATAATTTAAATTACCTCCCGTTGCGTATGCATTAACTTCCCCAAACCAAGTAAGACACTATTGCTAATGTCAAAGCATGGGGGAGTTCATGCACATGCTATGCTATGCATGAGACTAGATTGTCATTTTGGATTTTACAAAAGTGGGAGCAATAAAGAACACCTCAAAGGAACCGAGGTGTGAGTCCTTTGATGTTGCTAGGACTAAACCAACAATGATCAAAATGAAATAAAATACAAAGAGATATAGACAAACCGTGGGAGAGTAGGAGTCTCCAAGGCTAGTCTTCCATCATGCTATTATCATCACCACTTCCCTCATGAGAAGTGGTCACATTGCCACTTTCCTTGGCACTTTCTTCTTTGCTTTCTTCACCATCATCTTCCTCATCATTATCTTCACCATCTTCACCATCTTCACCATCTTCACCATCTCTTTCTTCATCTCCACTTGCTTCTTCCTCAATATTATCATCAATCTCCTCATCATTTCCAACAACCTCATTGTCTTCCACCACTTCCCTAGATGCACCCGGAAATAAGGCTTCTCTATCCGCCCAACTAGGCAAAGGACAAGATGGATCAAGGAGTCCTTGCCTAGCTAGATGTAGGAGGGGAGGATATTGAGCCAAATAAGCATTCTTCCGATCTTCATAAGCTTGCTTGTGCATGGCTTGCATTAGAAGAGTGACATAATCTTTCCCAATTTCAACTCCTTGCGGTTTGAACTCTTCATAATCATAGGGGTAAGGTGGTATAACAATGGAAGAGGAGGGAGTTTCATGATCACCCTTTTGTTGTTGAATGATGTACTCGGCTTCTTCGGATAGGGGAAGTAAATAGTTGGTCCGGTGGACACTAAGACGGCAAATCTTTGCGGGTAAAGTGAATGATCGAGCCTCACTTGTAAGCCACCCATACTTGGTATCAAGGGAATTGTGAACAACCCACTTAAACTTGTTAATCAAGGTGGACATATCAATAAGATGGCCACCATCCTTAGCCTTGTACTTGCTATCCTTATTGAAATTAGGATCAAAGTGCTTGGCTAGGACCGTGACAAGGCCGCCATTAACAATTACGGTTTGACCCTTCTTCCCACTATCTACATGGAGCCATCTATCAACCAATAGCCTCAAAGAATTGTAAGGCTTGGTGTGAATTCTTCCAATATTCAAAGTTGATTCAAGGAGAATAAAATCGAGTCCCGTGAAATGATTGGTGTCTTTTCTAGCAATTATGGTATTTCCCACAACTTTGTGCCATATTCTTATGCCCGGATGATGGACCAAAAGAGCACGACAAGCTTTAAAATCTTCAAATTTCTTCCCGGAGATTGCCTCCCAAAGAGGCTCGGGATCATACTTCCCATATTGCTTATAAAATTTATGTTCATCGCTAAGACCCAAAATTTCACCCAATTCCGGAAGGTAATGCGTCTACTAGTGTTAGCTAGACGAAACTCAATATTTTCCCTATTCTCAACTTTTGCCACTTTTAAAGAACTTAAGAATTCCAAGACAAGGGAGGGGTATGTTACTTCCTTCATTTCAAACAATTTCTTTAAACCCATGGCATTGAAAAAAACTCTTGTTTGTTCAAGAACACCCAACTTCTCTAAAGCATCTTGGCATATGAATTTGGTGGATTGAATTTGTTTCATAGCAAACTTGACAAATGTATTTCTATGGGAATCGGAAATGAATGTTACCTCCGGATAATGCAAGAGTTGATTAATTACCGGAGTAGAGGGTGATGCTTCCATAGGAATTTGTTGAGGTTGTTGCACTTCCAAGCTTGGTGTTGATACCACCATTGCCAAAGCTTTCTTCATTTGTAGAGCTTTTTGCCTTTGAGAGAGAGTTGTAGTCTTTGGTGCCTTTGTTGCCTTTGCTTTTGCTTTTGTTGCTCCCTTTGTTCTTGCCATTTGATGAGCTAACCAAGAAAAAGATCAAAAATCTTCAATTTGTAGAATGCCCAAATCGATTTTGAAGGTGAAAGGCTTTGCCTTTATGGGAACAAAAATCAATTCAAAGGTGAAGATTTTGTTCTTGGTTTTGATTGTTAATGAAGATGGAGTGATTGATTTGTTATTTGAAAGATGGTTTGATTTGATTTTGGTGAGTTTTGTTGAGGGTTTTTGTTTTTGAGATGGAGAGGATGAGGGTTTTGATGTTATGGGTAGTGTTTATGAGTGAATGAATGAATGAATGAAGGTGGGGTGGGTATTTAAAGAACTCGACAATATTAGGACGCAGGGACAATCCGTGCGGATTAGGCGCAATCCGTTCGGATTCTTCAGCTTCAAATTTTCAAAAATCCCGCCTAGAGACGGGCGGATTCTGGGGAATCCGCTCGGATTCTGCTGAGATGAGACGGGCGGATTTCGTGCAGGACGGACGGATTCTTGTCCAGAGATTTTTCTTTATTTTTCTTCAGCTGCAAGACGGGCGGATTTATCACAAGACGGACGGATTCTGTGAGACGGGCGTCTTTCCAGGAATCCGCTCGGATTCTTCAACAGTCAAGAATTTGCAGTTTTCAGCTCAGCCCAAGACGGGCGTCTTCTCAGCAGGACGCTCGGATCCTCTGCAGACGGGCGGATTTTCAGGAATCCGCTCGGATTGGTCCTTGTGTACACGTTCGATTCCATCCGTGCACCAACGCATTCCCTTATCATTCTTTCTTTCTTTCTTTCAAATCTTGTGTTCTTCATTGTGGGGGCACTACTAAGGCATGAATAGCCTAGGCAATTGCCATCCCCACACTAAGGTAAAACACTACACATCAATTAAAATCATTAGTCCCTCCCTCACTTCTCTCTTTTCATGACAATTATTTTGATCAAAGTAAATAAAATCCAAAAATGACAAAAATGCAATACAAAAATTGAAATGTAAGTTAGGGAGTTAGAAATATTTACAAGTGGTGGTTTAGGGAGGACTCCACCAAACTCTCATTCTTGATGAGATGTCAAGGAGGCATGTTCAAGGTGTTGTTGATGTTGCTCAACACCTTGAAGAAGTAATCAAAAGCTTGTTCATTGTTATGGTAGAGGTCCTCAATAGACCGTGGCCCTTGTTGTTGATCATGATCGATGGCATGCCCAATGTAGGGATTGAAGATCCCTTCAAATTCGTCGTCCCAATGACCACAAACTTCATTGAGTTGATCATTGAAAATCTCTTGCTTAGATGGAGACAACTCTCCCAATTTCTTCTCTTGGCCAATGAGGCCATCATCTTCTTCCTTGGTTGATTTTGATGAGCTTTGCAAGCTCTCCTTGTCACAATTCACTTGCTCTTTGAATGGAGCATCTTCAACTTTCTTCCTCCATTGGAGTTCCGATTTCTTCTTCTCATCTTTCCGGCTATAATGATCAATCATGAAACATGGCTCATGCAAACGAGGAGCTCTCATGGTTTTGTCAAGATTAAAAGTTATGCTTTCATCTCCCACTTCTAGAGTGAGCTCTCCATGTTTCACATCAATCACCGCACCCGCGGTGTGTAGGAAAGGTCTTCCTAAGATGATTGGAATGTTGGAATCTTCCTCCATATCAACTATGACAAAGTCCACCGGGATGAAAAACTTCCCAATTCGTACGGGGACATCTTCCCATATCCCTAGCGGTGTCTTCGTCGATCTATCGGCCATTTGAAGAGTGATATTGGTACATTTAAGCTCTCCCATTTCCAACCTTTTACTTACCGAGTACGGCATGACACTCACACTAGCCCCTAGATCACATAAGGCTTTGTTGATCGTTGTGTCGCCAATGGTACACGGTATTGAGAAGCTTCCGGATCCTTTAACTTTGGAGGTGAACTTCCTTGAAGTATTGCACTACTCACCTTAGTGAAGGCGATAGTCTCAAGTTTCCGGATCGACTTCTTCTTTGTGAGGATATCTTTCATGTACTTTGCATAGGCCGGAACGTGATTGATTAATTCCGTGAAAGGAATTGAGACTTCTAAGTTCTTCACAATTTCCATGAACTTCCCAAGTTGATCATCAAATTTAGGCTTGGCTTGACGACTTGGAAAAGGAAGTCTAATCACAATGGGCTCCTTTTCTTTGGCTTTGTCTTCATTTTTCTTTGAGCTTTCTTCTTTTGATGATTCCCCTTCTTTGGGACCTTGCACCACAACTTCATTCTCACTAGCTCTCACAACTTCATCCTCAACTTGCTCCTTCGGTGCTTCATACCTTGTACCACTTCTCAAGTGAATGGCACTAACCGTTTCATGTCTAGGGGGATTACCTTGAGGTGGTAATTGCCCCTTTTGTCTTTGTGAGTTTGAAGATGCTAGTTGGGTCAATTGTGTTTCCAACATCTTGGTGTGAGCTAGAATGTTGTTGATGGTGGTGTCTTTTGCTTGGCTATCTTTTTGCATTTGGGTGAAAAATTCTTGTTGATTCTTTTGCATTTGGAGGACCGCTTTTTGGACATCAAAACTTTGGTCATTGTGGTGATTGTATGGATTTTGATTTTGGTAACCTTGGTTTTGATTGAAAAAGGGTCTTTGATTTTGATTTCTCATGGGTGGTGGAGTGTATGTTGTTTGAGGGTTTTGGACATTTTGGCTTTTGTATGAGAGATTTGGGTGGAACTTGGTATTTTCATTGTAAAAATTTGAATAAGGGGTACCACTTTTGTAAGCTTGGAAAGCATTGACTTGTTCGGTTGTTCCCCTACATTCGCTTGAGTCATGACCCAAGGTTCCACAATTCTCACATATCCCGCTTGGGATTGATGAGGATGCCGTCATGGCATTGACATGATGCTTTGATGATTTTGAGCTTTCCTCAAGTCTAGCCATAGCTTGTTCAAACTTCAAGTTGATTGTGTCAATGTGAGCACTAAGTTGAGCACCCAATTGAGTAACGGTGTCCACTTCATACTTTCCTCCTCTAGTAGCCTTGCGAGGTCTACTATATTGCGAATTATGGACCGCCATTTCCTCAATCTTGTTCCATGTTTGATTGTCATCAACTTCGGTGAACATTCCATTTGATCCCATATTGAGAATGTTCCTTGAATCTTCATATAAACCATTCCAAAATTGTTGCACTAAAAACCATTCGCTAAGTCCATGGTGAGGACATGAGCGACAAATACCTTTGAACCGCTCCCAAGCTTCATACAAAGATTCTTCATCCCTTTGCTTAAAACCCGTAATTTGAGCTCTTAGCATATTAGTCTTTTCCGGTGGGTAGAAATTTTTGTAGAAAGCTAGAGCTAGCTTCTTCCAAGAATCTATTCCAAGGGTGGCCTTATCAAGGCCCTTCAACCATTGCTTTGCGGTGCCGATTAACGAAAAAGGAAATAAGACCCATCTTATTTGGTCTTGAGTCACGCCCGTTTGAGAGATAGCTTCACAATAATCACAAAATGTTTCCATATGAGAATGAGGGTCCTCACTAGGCATTCCCCCGAATTGGCTCCTCTCAACTAGTTGGATGAAGGCGGACTTGGCAATAAAGTTTCCGGTAAGATGTTGTGGGGTAGGAGTACCATTTGGTAGATCCTCCTCGGTGGGTATAGAGTGTGACGAGAATTTAGGCATTGTAGGTGGATTTTGTGTGGTATTGTTTAATGGGTTCTCTTCTCCTTCTATTGCGAAAGGATTGACAAACTCACTAGTGGGTTGAACAACTTCACCAACACCTCCCAAATTCCTCCTAACAAGTCTCCTATTATTCGTCAAGGTTCTTTCGATTTCACGGTCAAAAGGTAACAAATCTCTTTGTAACCTTCTAGACATGCAAAATATCAAACAACTCAAAAACAATTAGAACAAACCTTGAGGAGTTTTACTTCCCCAAGGTGAAAAAGACACAACTAAAAACAATAAAAGAAATCTTAAATCAATTAAACACCGTCCCGGCAAACGGCGCCATTTTTGATCGAAGCCATTTGGTGTTCACAATTAAGCATATGTGGTCGTTGGTCAATGGTCGATACAAAACACAATTTATACTTCACAAACAACTCTACAATTAGTAAAGAGGCAAGTAAAGGTCGGATCCCAAGGGACGGGTATTGAAATGAAGATTCTATTGTAACTAGTGGTGTCTTAGGGGTGTCACAAATTGGGTTGATGTAGAAGGTTACTAAACTAAAATAGCAATGAAAATAAACTAACAAGGTAAATGAAATAAGGGTGTAAACAATTGATTAAAAGCACTAGGGTGTCATGGGTTCATAGGGGAATCATGGGATATGATCATACAAACATGTTCTCAAATTATAAGCAAGCAATTATTGTTGTGATGGATTGAGTTGGGTTATATATTACAATCCTAGGAAAGTTTGGGTCCCGGAGCCGAATCTCTTGGATTGTACAACACCTACAAGTCGACTTAATCTTCCCTACTTAACACATGCATGGTCTAACAAGACTCGAGTTGGGTTATGTCTTACAAGTCAAGTTGAAAGGATAGAAGATGATAGTAAATGCAAGGATTCATAGGCTTAGCATTTCATCAAATATAACATGTGCATGTATTAAGATCAAAACAAGCAAGCAAATAAGATATGAAAGCATATTAATTTAAGCATGAATCATTCCCCATGTTGGTTTCCCCTAATCACCCATTAAACCCTAGCTAAGAGACTACTCACTCATTATCATATTGATCATGCTAGAGAGGTTGTCAATCATACTAACATAATGAAACATGATGAATAAATGAAAGTAATTAGCAATAATTAAAAAGGGATTAAGAGATTATACCTACTAATAATTCCAATAATAAAGCAAGAATAATAGAAGTACTTGAATCCTAGATTGAGAGGTTGTCAATCTCCCAATAATAACCCAAATAATCTTCAATTACCCAAAATAAAGTAAGAACAAGAGAGAGATTAAAGAACTAAAACTTGGATTAAAACTTGATTAATATTTGATTACAATATTGAAGAGAGATTTGATTGATATTAACTACACTAATTATTGATAAGAAGAACATGCTCCTCTAATTAGACTAATGGGGTATTTATAGTGAAAATTAGGGAGGATGCATTAGGGTTAACTAAGGACTAAACTAGTAATTACACTTTTTAAGTTGAGCAAGGAGCCTCCGGGATTATCCGAGAGAAGGGCTTCTCCATTTCGTAGCTTGAAGAACGAAATCAGCTGTCTTTGTCTTGATCCGTGCGGCTGGGAGTCGGGACGGCCGGATCTGGGATGGACGATCCGAGCGGATCAAGGAACAAGACGCTCGGACTGGGCATGGGGAATCCGAGCGGATTCTTGGTGAGGACGCTCGGACTGGCGAGGACGGACGGATTCTCTACAATCCGTTCGGATTGTAGTTCAGCAGCTTTCCTTCTTCTTTTTCTTCCCTTTTCTTCATGAATTCCTTGGGGATTTCCTTGGGGACTCAAGGATCCTTTTCTCAACAATGCTCTTCTACTATGCTATGTACAAAGGCCTTCTAGTCTTGTCTCTCCTTGATGCTTGGTCATTGAATATGATCAATTTAGCCTTGTTTTGCCGTGAAAATGCAAGATTCTTACTCCTTTCCTACCAAGGGATCAAAATCTCAAAGAATATGCAAAACAAAGAACTAAAGATAAGAAATGACCCAAATAGGCACTAAAAAGCATGGAAACAATGGTAATTCGGGGGCTAAATATGCGCCAATTATGGTCGCATCAAAATGGAAGGCTGTCTAGGTGGACACTCATGCTGTCCGAGTTTGATCTCAAGTTTGTGCCCCTCAAGGTTATCAAGGGAAGAGCAGTCGCCGATTTCCTGGCAGAAAATCCCGTCAACGAGGATCTAACGACCGACACCTGGTCACTTCCTGACGAACACATTCTTTGTGCCGATTCCAACGCATGGGACCTATATTTCGATGGTGCATCTAATCTAAGAGGCTTTGGGGTAGGAATCCTCCTAATATCACCAGAAGGAGAACATGTTCCGATCTCAGTCAAATTAGACTTCGCCGTCACCAACAATGCCGCTGAATATGAGGCATGTCTCATCGGCCTGCAAGCAGCCATCACACTTGGCATCAAAAAATTGAGGGTCCACGGCGATTCCTCGCTCATCATCAATCAGGTGTCCGGATCATGGAAAATCCGAAGTGACAGTTTAGCTCCCTACCGAGCAAAAATCAATAAAGAGGCCGAGTTCTTCGACCAAGTCGACTACTTCCACTTGCCACGAGAGGAAAATCAATTTGCTGATGCCCTAGCAAAACTTGTCGCGCTCGTCAACATACCTGACGACATGACTTCGATCCCTCTATGTGTCGAGAGAAGGAGCGAGCCAACTCACATTTGTGCCATCAACAATGACGAGGAAAGTCATGATGAACCTTGGTACCAAGCCATCCTCAACTACAAAACCAAAAACGAATTTTCTCCTAACTCTGACCAAAGAGGACAAAGAGCCATCCGTTTATTTGTATCACAATTCGTGATAAACCAAGACCAATTATACAAAAGAACACCTCAAGGGATTCTCCTCCTTTGCATTGACCATCACAAAGCCAAAAAAGTCATGGGAGAGGTCCACGACGGAGAATGTGGCCCTCACATGAGTGCAATGATGCTTTCCCGGAAAATCATGCGGCTAGGTTACTACTGGACCACCATGGAAGCCGATTGCCGTAACTACGTCAAACATTGCCACAATTGCCAAATCTTCGCCAATATACAACATATACCACCATCCCTTTTATACACCATGATGTCGCCCTGGCCTTTCTCGACCTGGGGCATCGACATCATCGGGAAAGTTAACCCGGTGGTCACCAAGGGGCATTGCTTCGTCCTCGTCGCCATCGACTACTTCACCAAATGGGTGGAAACGCAGTCATATGCAGTCTTGATCGCCAAACAAGTGGCCAAGTTCATCCAGAATAACATCATCTGCCGATACGGGGGTACCCCATGAAATCATCAGCGATCAAGGCTCTTACTTGCAGGCGGAAACTCAGGCCTTGCTGGACAGATACAAGATCAAACGACATCGATCATCCCCCTATCGTCCCCAAACCAACGGAGCGGTGGAGGCAGCTCACAAAACTCTTGTCACCATTATCAAGAAAATACAAGACAACTACCGCGATTGGCCGAGCAAACTCCCATTCGCACTTTGGGGATACCGAACTTCCATTCGAACACCGACAGGCGCCACACCCTTCTACCTAGCATAATGTATGGAGGCAGTTCAACCGGTACAGTTAGAGGTCCCTTCTCTACGCATCCTACTGGATAGTCAAGTCGCCGAGGTGGAATAGACCTGTCGAAGGTACGAACAACTCACTCTTCTAGACGAACAGCGGCTCAACGCCTGCACAACATCCACTATACCAACGACGTATACAACGGGCATTCAATAAGAGGGTCAAACCTAGGAACATTAAGGAGGGCGACTTGGTCCTCAAGTCGGTCCGAGCACTGCTACCCGTCGATTCGAGGGGAAAATTTAAACCCAACTGGGTCGGGCCATACCTGGTCAAGAAGATACTTTCAGGGGGCACAATGAGACTGAGTGACCTAGATGGGGAGGTCTTTACAAACCCAACCAACCTAGACCAACTCAAGAAATATTATCCTTGAACCATAGCAACCAACGATCTAAGCCTAGTTTTACAACTAGCGTCCACCTTAACCCTTTTCAAGTCAAGTTCCTCAAACGCGTTCTGATTTGAAATTGAATGTTTTATCTAGTCTAAGTTGCGGCACCTTGCCCATTTCGATTGTCCTTTAATCTGTCAAAGGCAACGTCCATTTGCACTAAAACAAAACAAAAACCCCTGAACTACGAGCATGGATTTCACCTCTTCAGGTGGATACGTAGGCAGTCCCTCTTATATGTGAGGGATACAAGCACAAAACCCAATCTAATTTACAAAACATTTCGAACTACGAGCATGGTTTGATTTCACCTCTTTAGGTGGATACGTAGGCAGTCCTTTCTTACACAAGAAGGATACAACCATCCCCATAATCAAAAAAACATCACCGACATCAACTTTCAAAAAAGAAAAGGGAAATCCATTCCCTTTCCCACAAGAATACCAAAAGTAGCCTTTCTCCCCTCCCAAAAATCCCACTTTCCCAAGTGCCAATGTTTAGGACGATTCAATTCAAATTGCCTTTACAAAATGGATGGAAGAAACGAGCGTTCACAGTTTTTGACACGAGTAATCCTCTTATTTAATTAATAATGGGAGGGATTACAATTTCAACAACAAATAAAGCTCGACGAGTCTACAACTTGTCAAAGCTAAGGTGTCGACTAAAACACCTCACATAATAAAACTAGCACAAAACACACAATAACTAGCTAGTACAACATAATAAAAACTCACAACACTAATACAACATAATAATAAAATGGGTAATGGAGGTCTTCACTCTTCCATTCTACCCTTGCCTTTTCCCTCAGGATACATCTTCCCCTTGTTCTTCTTATTGGCCCGCCTAGCATGGATTTCCTCCTCGGAATGGATCCTCAACGGATCTAAGATGGCGACGGCCTCCGGTCTAGCACAAGACCCCATGTTCGGCCCAAAACGATCCCATGCACGGCCCACCATGTTCTTGGGACCCGAGCTTCTCCTCTTTGGTGGTCTCATCACATCCGGGCTAGCTCCATCAACATACTCCTCGAAGAAGGCACGGTTGGCCTTGCCAACCTCTCGATACTTCAAGTCGACGACCTCGTCCTTACGGAATTTGGACATCTCTTCCAAGGACGGAGCTCTTGACCACTTGACATAAGCGGGAGTCACCCATGTCATGGCAACGGGGTTTGGCACCTCCCAAAGCGGCCGAGTGGCCCACCATCTTTCGAAGACCTCCACAAGCTCGGAGTTCCGGAAAACATTCTCTTGGACAAGGGTATCTTGAGCAGGCACCTTTTGTTGACTCCCCATTTGCCTCATGAGCCTTTTGGGATAAATGAAGGAAGCAACCTTCAAACCCACCACCATAAAAAAACGAGGACTAGCACCCGAAGCGGACAACCCTGTGAAGGACCTCAAGTGCCACCATTGCACTACCCAACGGATGTGAGGACCACCCTCCTCCGCCAACCTTGCGACCCAATATGCCTCGATAGAAGCAAAGCTATCCGAGTACAATTTATTTCTCATGGTAAGGTGACGGAAGGAATGAGAAGAAGAATCAACCGGAGGCTCTACATACCTTAGCCTCTCCAATAGCCACACTTGGAGGATCCTTGGGGATCCGATTGAGAGAGCTTCTCCGAAAGAGCCTCCCTTGTCAAAAGCATGGATGATCTCTCTAAGCACCAACCATGATGGATCTCTACCATGCTCCATTTGCTCAACCACATGAACAAGGGTCATGCTACCATAGCATTTCGGCCCCTCCTTCTTCAAAGCATCAACAAAGAGGTATACATGGACAAGGGAAAAGGCAAGAGCCCTTATCCTAGCCACCTCCGAAACATTGGCATCTAACCGATTGGAGAATATGTTGATGAGAGCCAACATGTCCACACCATGTGGAGCAAGAAGGAAGTTGACTTGACTTGTCAACAAACCCAACATGGAACGGAATTTCTCCTTGTAGCACAACCGAGTCGGAGGAAGCACCAGAACACAACCCGGCCACCCACCAATGGCTCCAACTTCTTCGGCTAGTGGACAAACTTCACCTTTCGGGAAAACGAAAACATGGTGTTTCGAATCCCAAAACCGAGAACATGCTTTGAGGAATGAAGGTTGTACCTTCACTTGACGGAGCACCAACAATTGACCAACTCCCATGCAAATGAGTTGATACTTTCCGGGAGGCGACAAATCTCGGCACCATTGTCGCAACGCATTCTCAAAGGCATTCATGAAATATTTTTGTGGAAGAAGAAGAAGAGGTTTTATAGGGAGATGTTTTTTGTGTTTCGGATGATGAAACAATGAAGCGCAAACATCACTATTTATACAAAACGATCAGCGCATTTTTCAGAAAAAGGGGAGAGCTGGCTCCCATCGCCAGGCTGCTCGCGCCTCTTTAGGCCCTCTCCCAGGATTCCCGCTTTAACTTGTCTATTTCAACTTGTGTTTTCTTCTGACACTTCAAACCTCCCGCCAGAAGGCTCGCGCCTCTTCGGGATGATCCAGGACATTTTGTGCTTCCTCACACTCACATTTCCTTGCATTCGCATTTTACGAAATCCGACACAGTTTCCATGACGCAGCTTTAAACATACGGATTTTTCTTTCTTTTTTTTTTTAAGGGGGGAAGGGCTAGTCGGCCCGATCCGCGACGGATCGTTTCCATGTCAATCAAAATTCCGAATTTGTTTCGCTTTTTCGCAATAAAATCGAAAATTGATAAAACGACATCAGTTTTCCTCAAAAATTCAAGCGCTCACAAATTCGAGTCTTGACCTCAAAAAATCAAATCAAATACACTTGTAAAAATCTTTTCTAAAATTCTTCCCTGACGGATTGAGTTTGAAATTTTTCGAGTCACAAATCAATTTCAACAATTTCAACGAAATTTAATTCTAGACACGAGTTAATTGCTCAATTTTCAAATTAATTCCTTTTGAATTCCAAACGTGACGACTTGTCGAGGGATTTTTCAAAATTCATTTCTTTTTTCAAAATTCAATTTTAACTTCAAGTCATCTTGGTTAATTTTGTTTTCAATCAAATGCTTTTACGTGTTTACGTTTATGCATATGTGCTACGTGTTGCCTGTTTTCTACACTAACGATGCAGGAACTGGTGCAAAGCAAAAAGAGAATCAACAGCCGACAGCGCTCCTCCGAAACAGAACAAAAAAAGCCAAAATCACAAAATGAGCTACAATCCAAAAACACATATATACAAACCGCCTCACGCAAAATACATCGACACACGTTTAATACAGATAACTGATCGTGCAAACAGGATCCAGTACAGACATCTATCATACAGACACTGGCCTAAAACAACCATCTATCATACAAACACTGGTCTAAGACAACGAACTGGGGGCTATCCGCCACCTACCGAACTAAGTACTCTCTATCCTCTCAAACGGAAAAGAAAGGGAGCAACACAAGAAACAGAGGAGCAACAACGGAAGCAGAGGTGGTTACCATGACGGTAATACCTCGTTCCTGCTCCACGACAAAAATGAAGACAAGATGTAATGCGCGGACTTTGGATGATAAGGAGGCCAAGGACCATGATGCGACGCGCCACCCTGGTGTCGACCTCCAATCATCAGCTGTCCTGTCTATGAGCCACAACGAAACAGATAAGCCGGCTGCGACAGCCACCTCCCCTCCTCCACGGAAGCATCCTCTACCACCACCTCGGCTCCCGCGGCATCCCCGGTCACTTCCGCTCCTCCAGGATGATCCTCCTCCTCCAATGCCTGAACAACGGACCCCATAGGTCCCAAATGGTTCCCTGCGATCAAGGTTAAACAAAAAACGTCAACCCAAATTTCGGCATCCTGACGGCGTAAATCGGACAAACCCAGAACAAAAAAAAAACAACCTGCAAAGCAAAGCAAGGGCAATCCCGCCCAAAATCCAACAACAAAAACAATTCACAAAAACGCACAAAAAACGACTCGCCCTTCTTTTCAAGCAAAAGACGAGTCAAAACAACCACAACAAAAACGGCACCCCAAGACCCACACAAGGTCCGCCAACAACCCAAAATACGTTCCCAATGCAATGGGGTATTTTTCCACACCACAAAAAGGCAATTTCTACGCCAGTTTGAGCGCAAACCGGTCAAAATTTCAAAAAACGACCGCAAAAAAGGCAAACGTGATTTTATCGCGCCCCAAGGCGACCTAAACTACCAATAAGGTCCATTTCAAGGTAAACTGACTCAATTCAAGCTCAAACAGGTGCTTATTTTGTCAGACATAAGATCGTCGCAAAAGGCAAAAATTCCAATTTTGCCCACAATACCCAACAAAGGTCCACAATGGCAAATACGGTCTTTCCCGACTACAATGCAACCTAGTGGGACCCATTACCCAAGCAAATAAACTTGGCATTGTGAGTTGAGATGATTTCTCCACCTCACTCACGTTTTTCGAGCATAAGGAGCGGGAACGGGGACCAAAATTCAAACTAAAAGCACCCCTATACTCCTAAACGGGTTTCTAACCTAATGCAATCATCAATTTCACTCGAAATGGGCTCAATCAAAAACGCCCAAATCGATTTTCTAGGGTAAACATCTCGCCCTAATTCAATTCAGCTAAAAAACCAACAAATTCGAATGGATTCAAGAGGAAATACATACCTTGAGATGACATTGTAGATGATAGCACGAATTCAAGCGAGTTAGAAGGCCCAGCAATGGCGATTTTAGTTTGTTTTTTGTCGAAATTTGGAAAAGACGAAGGGTGAATGACGAGCAGCCAAGCCTCGCGTCTTTTACAGAAAAATAGGGGAGCCCCCTTCTATCGCCAAAGGGCTTGCGCCTCAATGAGGCTTCCCTTTGCTTTATTCAGCGAAATTTGTGCTTTGGCCCAATTTCCTACGCAAATTCTTCAAAATTCAACGACGGCAATCAAAACCGTCATTTCAAAAATAATAGTGAATTCAAAGTTCATTATTTCTTCAAATTTCAAACAAACGGCGATCAAAACCGCCATTTTTCCTTCAAAATAATAGTGGAAAATTCAAAATTCACTATTTCTTCTATTTTCAATTGCAAGAATAATAGTGAAAAATTCAAAAATTCACTATTTCGTCACATTCAGACGACGACAATTAAAACCGTCATTTCTAAAATAATAGTGAAAAATTCAAAAATTCACTATTTCTTCAAATTTCAGACGGCGGCACATAAACCATCACTTCAAACGTAATGGTGAAGATTCCCAATTCACTATTTCCTTCACATGTCAACGGCGGCACATAAACCGTCACTTCAAACGTAATAGTGAAGATTCCCAATTCACTATTTCCTTCACATGTCAACGGCGGCACATAAACTGTCACTTCAAACGTAATAGTGAAGATTCCCAATTCACTATTTCCTTCACGTGTCAACAGCGGCACATAAACCGTCACTTCAAACGTAATAGTGAAGATTCCAATTCATTATTTCCTTCACATGTCAACGGCGGCACATAAACCGTCACTTCAAACGTAATAGTGAAGGATTCCCAATTCACTATTTCCTTCACATGTCAACGACGACACATAAACCGTCACTTCAAATGTAATAGTGAAGATTCCCAATTCACTATTTCCTTCACATGTCAACGGCGGCACATAAACCGTCACTTCAAACGTAATAGTGAAGATTCCCAATTCACTATTTCCTTCACATGTCAACAGCGGCACATAAACCGTCACTTCAAACGTAATATTGAAGATTCCAATTCATTATTTCCTTCACATGTCAAGGGCGGCAGATAAACCGTCACTTCAAACGTAATAGTGAAGATTCCCAATTCACTATTTCCTTCACGTGTCAACAGCGGCACATAAACCGTCACTTCAAACGTAATAGTGAAGATTCCAATTCATTATTTCCTTCACATGTCAACGGCGTCACATAAACCGTCACTTCAAACGTAATAGTGAAGGATTCCCAATTCACTATTTCCTTCACATGTCAACGGCGGCACATAAACCGTCACTTCAAATGTAATAGTGAAGATTCCCAATTCACTATTTCCTTCACATGTCAACGGCGGCACATAAACCGTCACTTCAAACGTAATAGTGAAGATTCCCAATTCACTATTTCCTTCACATGTCAACAGCGGCACATAAACCGTCACTTCAAACGTAATAGTGAAGATTCCAATTCATTATTTCCTTCACATGTCAAGGGCGGCACATAAACCGTCACTTCAAACGTAATAGTGAAGGATTCCTAATTCACTATTTCCTTCACATGTCAACGGCGGCACATAAACCGTCACTTCAAATATAATAGTGAAGATTCCAAATTCACTATTTCCTTCACATGTCAATGGCGGCACATAAACCGTCACCGCAGTCGTAACAGCGAAATTTAAAATTTGTTATTTCCTTCAAAAATTCAAACAAACGAGTAGTGGAAGTTCAAATTCACTATTCCTTCAAATGTCAACAGGGGGCTTCCTCGCGGAACCCGCTTATTTCAACAACATTGATAGTGAAATTCAAAATTCACTATTTTCACGGCGGCATCATGAGTCCGCTACTTTCAAAACAAGCACATCCGACGCGGCTATTCTTACGGTCAATTAACCGACCGCCCCATGGCTGGATAGCCTTACAACACATCGCGGCTGGCGAGCCCTCCTCATATACGCACCGTGGCTGGCGAGCCTTACAACGCGTCGCGGCTTGCGAGCCCTCCTCATATACGCACCCTGGCTGGCGAGCCTTACAACGCATCGCGGCTGGCGAATCCTCCTCATATACGCACCATGGCTGGCGAGCCTTACAACGCATCGCGGCTGGCGAGCCCTCCTCATATACGCCCCATGGCTGGCGACCCTTACAACGCGTCGCGACTGGCGAGCCCTCCTCATATACACCCCATGGCTGGCGACCCTTACAACGCGTCGCGACTGGCGAGCCCTCCTCACATACGCACCATGGCTGGCGAGCCTTACAACGCGTCGCGGCTGCCGAGTCCTCCTCATATACGCACCATGGCTGGCGAGCCTAACAACCGTCGCGGCTGGTGAGCCCTTCTTATATACGCACCACATCTGGCGAGCCTTTATCCGCAAACGTGCAAGGACGTATCCGAAGATGCCTCAGGTATGACTCCTTCTTATGGCTGGCGAGCCTTTATACGTAGTCTAATAGACTTTAAACGACCCGCACAAACAGTCGACAGACTCTAAACTGTTCCCGACGACAGGTCCTTGGCTCGTACCCTCGAGTCGCCTTGGCGTCGCCCTTCCCGACGGTAGGTCATTGGCCCGAATCCTTTCGAGCCGCCTCGACGTCGCTTGGGTCTCCAGGTTGTAATCTTCGATTGACCTGGGGGCTCTACTTTGACTTTTGCCCTGTCCAAGCCTCAGTCAAAGTGGGGGCTCAGAGATACCCGAGATCTGCTGAGACTCCAACAAACACCCGATGATTATCGGACTACAACATGTTTTGGAATCGCGGCGTTTGATCGACATTTTGTGTACAACTTTACGTCAGAAAACTTAAAACGATTTCGAAAATAAAACATTTCAAAACTTTTCAAAAGTACATGGAGTGTTTAATGCACGACGACGGGGCCGCAATGACACTAACTAGAGTCAAAACCGAAACCGGACCAAAAACCGAATCAAAAATTCAAATCCCGACTCCAACAACGAGTCAAACTGAGTCAACCACCAAAAACAAAACATTCAAAGACTTTTATACTAAGATTTCCCGGATTCATGAATGGTCAAGTACCAAACATGTGACTATAAATCCTAGGATAGAATAAATCATGATTGCACTTGTGTGAAAGTTACAGGACAACTCGAAGACCCGCGACGTGGCTCGCACCTCTTTGAGCAGCCCAGGTGGCCACGTCGCTCAAAACTCACACAACCACTCATTTTCCTATAAATACCCCTCAAATGCCCCCATTTGAGAAGTCACGCGAGTGTCCGCCGCCTCTTTTCTTCCTTAAACTTCTCGACTCGACTTCTTAAGTCACAATCCGACGCGTATTTACGACCTACCGATCGTAAATACAAGTCTTACAGATTGTTTGGTACTGTCATCGTGCATTAAATCACTTGACCGACCACTTTGACCACTACACTGTCACTAATCTTAATAAAGCACTCTTTTTACTTACCAAAACGGTTTTAAACCGAATCTTTTCCGACCAAACGAGTTGTTACACTTACGTCGGTTTCTCGCCATAACCAAACATGTAAGTATGAGGGTGTAAAAATCCCTCTTTTATCATGTCTTCATTTGTTTTATGACTATAACATGCTAAAACATGCATAACATGATCCAAAACATGGGATAAACGAGCCAAAACTGAGTTTTGGCCTGAGGCAGAAGCCCCTTATTGTGCACAAAGGCTCGCGCCTCAATGGGGTGCCCAGGTCAGAACTCAACCGTGTTTGTTCTCGTCTTTCCCCTCTATTTTCATATTTGTATTCGGTTTTTACCATTTCAAATATTTTCAAACCCTTTTTTATTTTATTTCATTTGTTTTAACAATAAAATATTTTTCACCCTTGGTTCCTAATACCATGACGGTTAAATCCGTGTTTCGGTGATAATATTTAGTTAATAACATTTAAAAGGTATTTTAAAGCCTTTTATTTCATTTTTGGGAGGTATTTTAAAGTCTTTCATCATTTCTTTACATTTTCAAAACAAGCATATTAGTCAACAACACAAAGTCATCCTTGGTTCTACATACCATACCGGATTTTAACCCGGGTACGATGATGAGTATCGACTAATTACATTTAAATGAACTTAAAATAATTAGTTCATAATTATTTTCGAAACTATTTATGTCAAGCTTGTCAAATCGAACCCGACACCGAATATCATTGATGCGTGTATTTTATATAAAGTTTTTACCTCATTTTTACACGCATTTCTGTACTTTTTATGTAGCACCTAGCTACAAATACCCCCGAATATTCTACTTTGGTTCGTTTTATGTAATTTGTAGGAATTAACCAAAGAGGAGCTCAATCGAGCCTTAGTTCGTCCCATTTGCATGTATTTATGAAGAACGAGGAGCCGGAGCCTGGAAATCTAACATTTGGGAGACGCGTGAGCTGGATTCGTGAAGTATTTCATGGTTTAACGTGCTTAAACAGCTCGATCGAGTGATTTATTGCTCGATCGAATGCTTTATATGCTCCAAGTTGCTCGATCGAGCAGTCCAAGTTTATACAAGATAAGACATTGCGAGAAGTACTCGATTGAGTGGTTTAATTCCACTCGATCGAGAGGTTTTGTGCTCAGTTGCTCGATCGAGTGGTTTATATCCACTCGATCGAGTGGTTTATCCTGCTATTGTTTATTTTCCGCCTAATTTCGTATGGGCTTTAGTAATTAGTCCATAGATTAGGTTTAGATGGATATTTTTCGTATAAGACTGGAGGGGTGAACAACGTAACTCCTCTCTCTTGTCTCTGCTTCCCCCTTCTGTTCGACACTCTTGATTCTTTTCGTACATTACTCTATACTTTACTACTCGGAATTGGATTACGATTGGTACTATCATTCTTCTTTAATCTTTTAATTATAATTATTATTGTTATTGTGTTGTTGTTCTTCCCTATTATTTCATCTCTACTTTATTCGATTTTTATTAGTTTGCTATAATGTTTAGTGTTAATCATTTATATGTTGTTATTGTTAATTCTATGATGAGGCGTAGCTAATTCCTTAAATATGTTAGGATTAGGGAAACCGTGGTAGAAACATGTTAGGATCGACATGATTAGATTAGCATTGCGACAAGAATTGTATTAAGCAATATAATTGTGTTTAGGTTGAATGAATGCATGCAGGAGACCGATTAATTAGTTACCCCCGACCTGGATCGAAAGATTGGAAGGGAAGGCTTGCTTAATTATAATAGGTGACACCTAATTAGGGCGAAAGCTAAGTTAGGAAGGCCCTAGGGCGATTAGAGACCGAAAGGGTATAATCGTAGGTTTAAGGACCGAAATGTGATGACCTCGCTCTTCTTATCAACAATTTAATCGACTTAGTTGATCCGATAGTGTAACTGCCACGGTAAACCGATTCCTAGCATATTTCTCTCTTTTATCTGATTTACCCCTGTTTTTCTTCCTTATTTTCTCTGCTTTACTCTTTTCCTTACTCTCACTAGCTTAGAATCAATCATTTAAAACCCCCCCATTTTGGTTACCGAGACGAACTTAGACAAAGCTGACATCTTCCCATCTCCCTGTGGAGATCGACCCGACTTCCCTAGCTATATTAGTTAGAGCCGGTTGGTATTTTTGACAGGTATACGACTGACGTGTCAAATTTTGGTGCCGTTGCCGGGGAGGTGGCGCAATATTGTGCTTTACTTAAGTTTGTCTCTCGTCTCAAGGAATTTATTCCTTGAGGCTGATCTCATTACTGCAAAATTTTGATTAGTTTTGCAGGAAATTCGTTGCTTTAATTTGTAAGTCTATTTGCCAGAATGCCTAATTCACAGATTTGTTCGATTGCTGAGCATATAGAGCCATGTGGTAGATGTGGCACGGAAGGGCATGACCCTATTGGGTGCATGGAAAGTGTAGAGCGCGTCCTTGCCTATCAGAAGTACAAGCAAGGAGTTCCTTTTTCTCACTTGTATTTAAGAAATAAAGAATGTCTCTACTCCTTCTACGCCAGCGCCGCAACCGGTTTCTCCTTCTGCAAATGAAGAAATTGCTGAATTAAAGTCCTTTGTGATGAGCATATCACAACAGTTTGATGAGAAGTGCAATAGGAATGAAACAGTCATAGCGGAATTGAGAGAACAAGTCGCGCAGTTAACACTCGCGAAAGACCAAGCCCAACTTCTATCGACATGCAATCCAGTTAGAGTGACGAATCTCCAAGTTGGCCTTACTCAAGAGGGGCCAAAAGTACCAGAAGACGGGGTTTTGATAGCCGGTGATGCCCCGGAGGATGATATAGATGAGTTTTTAGAAGAACTACTAGCTGCGTGCAATGCAGACACTCGATCGAGTGAAAAATCAACTCGATCGAGTGAATTAATTCATCCCATCACTCGATCGAGTGATAATTATGGTCAATCGAGCAGTGCATAAATTGGAGATGGTCGATCGAGTGATATTCTTACTCGATCGACTAAATTTGCTGAAGAACTCACTCGATCGTGTGATAAAAACGTTCGATCGAGTAAATCAGAAAAGGACATCACTCGATCGAGTAAGGAAAATGGTCAATCGAGTATATTGCAATGTGAAACCACTCGATCGAGTGGTAATTGTGCTCGATCGAGTACCAGAAGTGGCGGAGATCCTATTTTACTATCTAATTCCGCTATCGTGTCATCTTCCCCTGCTGCGGAGATGTCACGCATTGATAAAGGTAAAGAGAAAGTTGTGGGTCCACTCATTGCTACCAGAGTGCCCTTCCCAGGTCGTCTGAAGGACGCAAAGATCGAGCGACAGTATGGTTAGTTTGTGGACGTTGTCAAGAACCTCCAGGTATCTGTCCCTTTTTCCGAACTTGTTACTCAGGTGCCTACTTACGCTAAGTTTATGAAAGATATTGTGACGCGTAAGAGAAATTTAAGTGAATTTGAGACGATTTCATTTATGGAAGAGTCTAGTAATTTGCTTTTAAATAAGGGTCCACCTAAAATAAAAGACCCGGGCAGCTTTTCTATTACCTGTATTATAGGCAACGTGGTCATTGATCAGGCTCTTTGTGATTTAGGAGCCAGTGTTAGCGTCATGCCCCTTCCTGTCTCCAAGAAACTGAACATGAGTCATTTTAAATTGACTAACATTACCCTACAGATGGCTGATAGACCTGTTAGGAAGCCCTTAGGTGTCTTAGAGGACGTGCCTGTGAAAATAGGCAAGCTCTTTATCCCAGTAGATTTCATTGTTTTAGATATAGCTGAGTACACCCGGACCCCGATTATCTTAGGAAGACCTTTCCTTTGTACAGCTGGGGCTGTTATTGATGTCAGACAAGGGCGTTTGACTCTTGTAGTAGGGGATGACGCGGTCACTTTCAATCTGCCTAGTACTTTGGCTCGACCAATGATAGAGGATACTTGCTATTCGGTTGATATTATTGACGAGTCTATTTATGACTTCTGGTCGGATTCTTTTATGAAGGACCCACTAGAAGCTCTTATGCTTTTTGATGAGTGTGCGAGATAGCCCGGGGCACGATGACGACGCGTGTTGGATTTGCTTGTTGATGATTTAGATGAGCGTGAGGGAGAGCAAGTGGAACGGATGATTAGCACTCTTTGCTCCATTGAGGTAAAGGTACCGGAACGTAAGCCTCTTCCTCTCATCTAAAATATGTTTTCTTAGACGATCTTGAGCAATATCCGGTCATTGTTAGTGCTAAGTGGATAATGATCAGCTGACTTCTCTATTAGCTGTACTTAAGAAAAACAGGAAAGCAATGGGTTATTCACTGGACGACATCAAGGGGATTAGTCCCGATGTTTGTATGCACAGGATAGAGCTGGAGGAAGATCACAAACCTTGCGAGACGGGGTCGGCGTCGGGTGAACCGAGAAGATGCGGGATGTTGTGATGGCCGAGGTAATGAAGCTGCTAGACGCAGGTATTATTTATTCTGTCGGCAATTCTAAATGGGTGAGTCCAGTACAGGTGGTCCCGAAGAAAGGAGGGACAACTCTAGTTAAGAATGATAAGGATGAATTAATACCTACTCGAGTAGTGACTTGGTTGGCGGATGTGTATAGATTACGATGACGACTTAATGCCGCCACCAAGAAAGATCACTTTCCCCTTCCTTTTATTGATCAAATGGTAGAAAGGTTAGCTTCTCATAAATTTTTCTGCTATTTAGACGGGTATTCGGGGTTCTTTCAGATCCCCATTCACCCCTGATTTATCAAGCTAAGACTACATTTACTTGTCCTCAGGGCGTGTTTGCTTATCACAGGATGCCTTTTGGTTTATGTAATGCCCCCGCCACCTTCCAAAGGTGCATGATGGGGATATTTTCAGAGTATATTGAGTCTATTATGGAAGTTTTCATGGACGATTACAGTGTTTATGGAAGTGATTTTTCTAACTGTCTGTCTAACCTTGATAAAGTGTTGCAGCGCTGCATTAAGGTTAATCTTGTGCTTAACTGGGAGAAGTGCCACTTCATGGTCAACGAGGGAGTTGTCTTAGAGCACTTAGTTTCTGATAGGGGAATAGAAGTTGACAAAGCAAAGGTGGAAGTGATTCAGCAATTACCACCTCCTGTTAATGTTAAGGGGGTGAGGAGTTTCCTTGGTCACGCCGACTTTTATCTCCGGTTTATCAAGGACATGTCAAAAATTGCTAAACCACTTACACACCTGCTACTTAAGGATGCCCCTTTTGTGTTTACTGATGAGTGTCTTTCTGCTTTTCACAGGTTAAAGTAGGCTTTAGTCTCTGCACCGATCATACAGCCTCCCGACTGGGACTTGCCGTTTGAGATAATGTGTGATGCCAGTGACTATGCACTAGGAGCGGTGCTGGGCCAAAGGAAAGACAAAGCTTTGAACGCGATCTACTATGTGAGCCGAACTCTGGATGAGGCTCAAGTGAAGTACACTACCACGGAAAAAGAGCTGCTAGCTGTAGTTTATGCCTTAGAGAAGTTTCATTCTTATTTAGTTGGGTCAGAAGTTACTGTTTTTACTGACCATGCAGCTTTGAGGCATCTCCTTGCTAAGAAGGAGGCTAAACCAGGGCTATTGAGATGGATACTCCTTCTTCAGGAGTTTGATTTGCAGATCAAGGATAAGAAAGGAGCTGAGAACGTTGTAGCTGATCACTTGTCGCGACTGATGTGACAAGAAGGGGAAAATTCCTTACCTATTGGTGACTCTTTCCCTGATGATACTTTAATTGCTCTTATATCGTCTATTGTTAACTAAGAACCTTTGTGACACCCTCATTTATTGCGGAAAAGTAAACACGTAATTCTACAGAAAAACTGACAGGATATGTTTGTAATTGGTTCAACGAATTAAAAACCTGTCATTTTTAAAAATGACAGGTTTTTAATTCGTTGAACCAATTACAAACATATCCTGTCAGTTTTTCTGTAGAATTACGTGTTTACTTTTCCGCAATAAATGAGGGTGTCACGATTAATATCGAGCATATTTGCTCCCGACGCACGTTTGTGCACCCCAAAATAAATAACTTGACCTTAAAATAATAAACTTGAGAGATGGGTAAGATGGGTAGATTTAGGATCTTATGTTGTAGTCTCTTTGTGTTTGCTCTTTGTTAGGTACTAACATGTTTGTTGATTGTTATTTAATAATTGTTGCGTTCTTAGATCAAGGACCGTGAGCTTATCTATAGCTAATGAAGTTATTACCTTATTATAAAAAAAAAAAAATTGAACTAAAGGTTTTGAAAATATTTTAATGTTTTTCACTGGTTTTAACGTCAATTAGTGTTAAAGCTTGTTATTGGAGACGTCTGATAATTAGTTTTATCATTTGTTGGTGTAAAAATGTATTTTTATGTCTTTGAAATGAGAATATTTATGTTCTTGAGTGATCGCCAAGAGTATCTCCGTTCCATTGAAAGGACACTTATATTTTACGAAGATCAAGATTTAGTGCCTTTTGCTGAGGATTGAAGAATTGTTCAACCTTTGAAGAATGCTTCTACTTCCTTGAAAATGTTTCTCGTTCTTTTTGTATCTCGCCTTATTCTTAATCTCTTGGTGCCTATCCTTCTTTTAAACTCTCTATTCTTCTTCCTAGGAAGTTACATTTGTATCCTCCCAACTTGTCCTTTCACCCTTGCTAATTCTCCCTTAACGCCTTTTAGATAGTTCTCTTTCTTTTGTGGGGTGTTAACCTTGGTTGGATAATTTGGCTTGTGGAGTTGTTTCTGGTTGACCTATAACCCCGGTTTTGAGAAGTTGTGATATTGGAAGGACTTAGGTTGAGTGTTGATACCTTAGGAGTAAACACGGAGTAAGGTTTATGATGTTATTTTGGAAAGAGATACCTTTAGGATGTTGATAGCCATACATAAATTGATGTTACCTTATGACATTGTTGTTTGAGATTTGAGTATCTGACATTTCCTTGTTGTCTAATTTCCCTTTCTCCTTGATCATGAGCGTTACCGTTCATACCTCCTTTCCTCGCTTCATCTTGCTCCTCCTTTAAGTTTGACACTCGTATCTTGTGAAACTCTATCTTTGACATCCTTGTAATTTTGACTTCAATTTTTACCCTATGAAAGTCATTATAGCTCTCTTGTGGCTTAAGTTTGAGCTCTCTTAACATACTTTGTTTTTATGCTATCTAAGTTACTTTCCTTTTTGTACAACTTCTAAACTTTCAAGCTACCAGTTTCGATTCATTCTTAAAAGTTTATGTCACTTCTGCAAACCTAACCTATTTTTGAAGACTTGAAAATGAAAATTTGATTTAGTTCCCTATTCCTTCCTTGAATATAAACTCATTTATCGTAATTTTAATTACTAGACCGGAAATTTCTTTAAATTTTATCGAATTTCTATTAACCTTGATCTATTTATGACTTCTTTGTCAAAGTTTAATATTATATTTCCGGAATTTAACTCCCCTTTTAGTTTAAAGGTGAAACCTTTATTTCTACTTTGGCTTTTTGCAAAAGAACATTTGAGAAGATTACCTTTCCCTTATTTTGATTTTAACGTTGATCGGATGTTAGAACTAGTTATTGGAAACGTTTGATAACTTGTTCTACGATTGTCGGCGAATAGTTTTTGTTTTAAATTTGTCTCTGACTTGGAAAGTTAGCGTTCTTGTGTGCACGATAAGAGCAATTCCGTTCCATGAATGAGACTTATATTTTTGAAAACTCTTCATTAATGTTTTTGAAGGTATTTTGATTTTTGATTTATACAAATGATTTGCCTTTTGACCTTATCTTTAATTTGGAATGTGATGTTCTTGAATACGTAACGAGAACACATCCGTTCCTCTTATGAGAGTCGGGTTCTGTCGGAAAATTTTAGTTGAAATTCTTAAAAAAAATTTTGATTCTTACAATAAGTGACCTTTTAAATGTTTTAGTTACCGATCTCAATTCCAGTTTTATTTTCATAACCTTCCATTTCTACTTTCAAGTTTCGAGGACGAAACTTTTTAAAAGATGGGGTGATTGTAACACCCCGTATTTTATTAAGTTGAATAAGATTCTTTTAATTGCTATTTTGAATTAATTTTTGGGACGAGAGTGACTTTTATAAGGTTGGCTGTGGCCTGCTGTAGCCTGGCCGTGGCCTGTTGTAGCCTAGCAAAGAATACCGTGGCTTTGGCCGTGGCCTAGGCAAAGTGCTTTGGCCGTGGCCTAGGCAGTGGCCTGGCTAAGTCGCGAGTTTGGGCCGTATCTATAAATTGTTTTGACGCTAGTTTGGTTTATTTAAAATATAATTAAATTAATTTACGTCTCTTATTTTATATAAAGATAATTCGTTAATATCGTCCTTTCACATAATTATTTTTTTTTAGGTGGCTCATATGGGGTTGAAGATGAAGAGTAATTTTGGGGTTTTAGAAGCTTTCTCAAGTTTTTACTTGTCTCTTTGCTAGCGTAAGGTAACTATTCCGAGTTACTCGACGAATTAATGTCACATTAGTAGTTAATGTGTGCCTGTTGTTTGATAAGTGTTTAGGTGAATGAATAATGTTAGTAGTAAAGATAATAAGGTTGGTAAAAATTATGCTTATATTGATAATTATCACATGTTAGGATAGTTTATAAATTGAAATTGTAATTAATAGGCTCAAAATGAATTTTATAGTGATAAGTGTAATGTGTTGATGATTGTGCCGAAAACTGAGCCTTAATCCCTTTGACTGATTCGATGTCAGTCAATTGAGTGATTGGTCAGCCGCAATTTGACCCGTACCTGTCGCAGGGCTGGGGTTGCGGGTAAAAATTCGGTTGAATGAATTAGATAATCGGCCTTTTTCTTGTTTTAAGCCATTTATTATATCTCTATTTCACATGTGTAATTAGTTGAATTTAAATAGCTTCTTATTTAGTTAGTTGAATTTAAATAGCTTCTTATTTTGTAGTAATGGCCCTAGATTCCCCTAAAGCCTTTAATATTGTTAAAATTGCTAGAATTGGAAGTTAGTATTGAATTCTTATTGAGGAACTGTTGGATTGTATCTTTGTAAAAATAGACATTTATATAGCCTTTCACATGATAGAATGTTATCATTTAGGTTGGTAAGTAGGACTTTTTGCCCTTTTAAGGTTAAGTGGGTGTCTTACTTGACTTGTGTGGTGAGTCTTGTGTGGTGTGGGCTAAAGTATTCAAGCTGGGACTAGCTGTGACTAGGTCCTAGGTGAGTATTTCGGCCTTCATCATAGATAGGTCTTTATAGTCTCTGACGAGTATATGTTCACTGCTTGATAGCCTTTGTGTTCCTGACTAGTGGATGTTTATCCAAGTTGGGGCATGACCTCAGGTACTTATTTTGATAGTATGGGGTCAGCTTAAGTACTAGCCAACCCTTCGGTGGTGTCCTTAGGGTACTCACTTCACTTTGTTTTAAAAAAAGGTTGTGAGTCTTGGGTGCGGTGGTGTGTATCCGCATGTCTAGGTCTGCGCAGATTTTAGGCTAGGGTTGTGTTGTCTCTTGGCCATGTTTTCTTAATAGTAACCGCTGAGCCAAGATACCGGTTCGATTACCTTCCCTACCTCGTGGTATAGACTCGAGTTACAAAGTGACTATTGACGGGACTAAGAACTTATGCCTGTCTTTGATATATTGCCCTTTCTTGTTTGATGATTCTATGAATCATAGAAGGTGAGATGCAAGCCGGCTATGGTTGATAGAGTTTGGATTCCTGGATGTTATGTGAATCACATGATAGTGTAGTATGAGTCGGTCTAGTATTCACATGCTAGGACTAAGTTTTTTTATATTGTTGTTCACATGATAAGCACGATTGTCTAGCATCTATATGCTAAGGCATTGTGTGATTCGTATTCATATTCTTATGTTTACATGTTATATTAATTATGACATTTCGTGGCTGGGAGAACTCGGAGTTACTCCCCACTGACTGTGGCTTTCGTATTTGTATAAAATGCGAATGACAGGTAGGTGATGCATATATGGGGTACATGGACGAGCTAGCGAGCAAAGTAACCTTGGGACCTAGACTGATTTTATTTCATTGTGACCCTTAAACCCTTTTTATGTCACATACATTTTAGGGACATATGTCTCCCTCTTTTTCTTTGGTTTGTATCACTTTATTCTCGCAACTTTAGCATAGTTATGTAAATTAGTCTGTTAGCATTTGCAGGTGTTGGCATCCTCCTTCTGGAAATGTTTGTGAATGGTTTAGAAAAGTTTTTAAAAATAACAGGTTTTTAATTCGTTGAACCAATTACAAACATATCCTGTCAGTTTTTCTGTAGAATTACGTGTTTACTTTTCCGCAATAAATGAGGGTGTCACAACCTTGGTATGCAGATATAGCTAACTTCGTTGTCAGTGGCAAGCTGCCGCCTGCCCTTTCTCATCAGCAGAGGAAGCGTTTTCTGTATAACGCTAAGTAGTATTTCTGGGATGATCCTTATTTGTTTAAGGAATGTGCAGACGGTCTCTACAGATGGTGTATTCCACAGTAGGAGGCCAAAGTAGTCCTAGAAGGCTGTCACTCCTCTTCCTATGGTGGTCACCACGGTCGATTGCGCACCGTGGCTAAGGTACTTCAGTCTGGTTTTTTCTGGCCTTCTTTGTTTGCTGATGCTAAGTCTTTTATTTCAACTTGTGATGCTTGCCAACGATCAGAGAAAATTTCAAAGAGACATGAGATGCCACAAAACGGCATCTTAGAGGTTGAGGTTTTCGATGTCTGGGACATTGATTTCCAAGGGCCATTCCCGTCTAGTAAAGGTAACTGGTACATCTTAGTGGCTGTAGATTACGTGTCCAAATGGGTTGAGGCAATTGCTTCACCCCATTGTGATGCCAAGACCGTGATAAAAATGTTCAAAAAGGTCATATTTCCCCGATTTGGTGTCCCTAGGGTCGTCATTAGTGATGGGGGAATGCACTTTAAGGAAAAGAAACTAACTTCTATTCTGTTTAAAGTTGGTGTCCAACACTGGCGTGGTTTAGGGTATCATCCCCAAACTAGTGGTCAGGTTGAGGTCTATAACCGCGAGTTGAAAGAGATCTTGTCTAAGGTAGTTTCTAAATCACGGAAGGATTGAAGTCTTAAGTTAGAGGACACATTATGGGCTTATAGAACTGCCTTTAAGACACCAATTGGTGCATCACCTTATAGGTTAGTTTATGGGAAATCATGTCACTTACCTGTTGAATTGGAATGTAAGGCCTGGTGGGGAATTCGTGAGCTTAACTTTGATTCTAAGTTGTGTGGTCAGAATCGTCTTTTGCAGCTAGATGAGTTGGAAGAATTTAGGCTTAATGCCTATGATAGCTCGCGCATTTATAAAGAAAAGACGAAGAGATGGCATGACAAGAGAATTCTACCTCGGGAGTTCCACGTTGGGCAAAAGGTACTGCTGTTTAATGCCCGATTGAGATTGTTTCCTGGCAAGCTGAAGTCCAGGTGGAGTGGTCCTTACACGGTGACAGGTGTTACCAAATTTGGATCCGTGGAGCTCGAAGATTCCGAAGGTCATAGGTTCAAGGTGAATGGCCAATATGTAAAGCATTACCACGAGGCGAATGAGGCAGACAATCGTGTTGAAGTCTTGTACTTTGACGAGCTAGACACGCCAGTTAATTGATGCCAGAAAGGTTGTGCGGGACCTCATAAACCAGCGCTCTCAGGAGGCGGCCGATTTTTTATTTTACTTTTGTTGAACTTTTTATTTTTCTTTAGCTTTTTGTTGAACTTTAGACGCTGTTTTACGAACTTTTTATGCTTTTCTTGCTTTGAAATGCGTATGTTGCAGGCTACTTCACTCGATCGAGTAGTTTTATGCTCGATCGAGCGCTTTTTGGGGTAATTTCCACTCGATCGAGTGATATTCCTACTCGATCGACCAAAGCAGAAATCGCGTTTACTCGATCGACTGGTTTTCTACTCGATCGAGTCCTTCCATATTCCAGTTTACTCGATTGAGCCATTCCAAGTTGCTCGATCGAGCAGTTTCGTCTTCCAAAATAATGTTTTACGTCAATTGAGCTACTGCTTGACTTTCCTTGACCTCCCATGTTCATGGTCGGTTTGGGGAGGTCCCTCTTTATGACGTTTTGTAAGTTTTCCGACTCCACTTCTCCTTTGCTTTTCAGTTTGCATTTCTTTCCCTATTTTTGGTACAATGAGGACATTGTATGGTTTGGTTTGGGGAGGTATGCATCCATATCTGTGTCTGCATGTTTTTCTTGCATTTTCGTCTGCACGTTTATTTATTTTCGCATGCATCGTTGTTTCAATTAATTCAAAAAAAAATCTCACAAAATTCAAAAATTTTCAAAAATTTTCATGTTTAATTTGAGTCGGAACGTTTGAACTTTGACGCTACATTGAATCCTTACTTGAGCCTTGCATATTCTTGACATTTAGTGGGCATGATTATGTGCATGATCTACGAGTTTTTGTTTCTCTCTTATCTGAACGAATAGACTTGATTCATCATATCGGCAAGCTACATTACATTTTGAGGTTAGAGCTTTATAAACTGGTGACATTCATGACCGGTTTCATTTAGGATGTGAGTAGTACTCTCTTTAAGGCATGTAACATTAATTTGCATAAGCATGAGTCTGGTCTTCATAATACCTGTATGCATTCGGTCTGTGGATGGTGACACATGTTAGGAGAAGCAGTTCCCTTCTATTTCATTCTACCCATGAGCCTCACGTAGCCAAATTGCCTTTTTGTCCTATTAGCTACTGTCTATAATACTCCCTACCCTAGCCGAGCTAGTGACGAGTAGTTGTTGGAATGTTTTATTGAAATATGGTTATTTTATCTGATTTCAGAAGATGGTGGAAGAACTGAAGGGAATGAAAGAAAAAGAATTGTTGAAAAAAAAAATGAAACGAAAAAGAAAAAAAAAAAGAGAACGGAAAATGGAAATAAGAAAAAGAAAGAAAAATCATATAGATAAGAAAAAAGAAATTGTATAATGATTTTCGCTCCCATGTTCTATCTATACTTTATGGGGAGTTGACAAGTATTGGTGTTTAGTGAGTTTAGTGCATGGAATTTGAACTGTTTTATTTTTTTATATTGAGTATGAAGACGGGATACAGTTATGTTTGGATTCGTTGTTGCTAGCCTGGCTATTAACCCCACTTATCCAAATTCATTTTAGCCCCTTCTTACCCATTACCTCACTTACCCAAATGTAAGTCCTCGGCATGTGTCTTGGTCACTAGTATGGTTGGAATGCATATGTATGGTTGTAGAGACTTTATTCATGTTAACTGCATGCATGTTCTTATAGGTCGAGTTAGGTGAGTGTCTTTACTTCTGTCTATCTTTCACGTATATACTCACCTTGTGCCTAATTTTGAGTGACGAGCGACCCGTGAGAGTCCGATATCTTTTGAACCTTGCAAGGTCGACGGTTTAGTAAGTTTGGAACATTCGTTTAACTCGTTTGCATTTCTCATTTGCCACTTTGTCATTTTGTTGCATTAAATTGGTTTTGGTGGGTGATTTGTAGCTGATACGTTGGTCCCGTTCCATTGTTCTTTCTTAGTTGCATTCATATTTGCTTGGGGACAAGCGAAGGTTTGGTTTGGGGAGATTTGATGCGTGTATTTTATATAAGGTTTTTACCTCATTTTTACACGCATTTCTGTACTTTTTATCTAGCACCTAGCTACAAATACCCCCGAATATTCTACTTTGGTTCGTTTTATGTAATTTGCAGGAATTAACCAAAGAGGAGCTAAATCGAGCCTTAGTTTGTCCCATTTGCATGCATTTATGGAGAACGAGGAGCCGGAGCCTGGAAATCTAACATTTGGGAGACGCGTGAGCTGGATTCGGGAAGTATTTTAAGGTTTAACGTGCTTAAACAGCTCGATCGAGTGATTTATTGCTCGATCGAATGCTTTATATGCTCCAAGTTGCTCGATCGAGCAGTCCAAGTTTATACAAGATAAGACATTGCGATAAGTACTCGATCGAGTGGTTTAATTCCACTCGATCGAGAGGTTTTGTGCTCAGTTGCTCGATCGAGTGATTTAATTCCACTCGATCGAGTGGTTTATCCTGCTATTGTTTATTTTCCGCCTATTTTCGTATGGGCTTTTGTAATTAGTCCATAGATTAGGTTTAGATGGATATTTTTCGTATAAGACTGGAGGGGTGAACAACGTAACTCCTCTCTCTTGTCTCTGCTTCCCCCTTCTGTTCGACACTCTTGATTCTTTTCGTACATTACTCTATACTTTACTACTCGGAATTGGATTACGATTGGTACTGTCATTCTTCTTTAATCTTTTAATTATAATTATTATTGTTATTGTTTGTTGTTCTTCCCTATTATTTCATCTCTACTTTATTCGATTTTTATTAGTTTGCTATAATGTTTAGTGTTAATCATTTATATGTTGTCATTGTTAATTCGATGATGAGGCGTAGCTAATTCCTTAAATATGTTAGGATTAGGGAAACCGTGGTAGAAACATGTTAGGATCGACATGATTAGATTAGCTTTGCGACAAGAATTGTATTAAGCAATATAATTGTGTTTAGGTTGAATGAATGCATGCAGGAGACCGATTAATTAGTTACCCCCGACCTGGATCGAAAGATTGGAAGGGAAGGCTTGCTTAATTACAATAGGTGACACCTAATTAGGGCGAAAGCTAAGTTAGGAAGGCCCTAGGGCGATTAGAGACCGAAAGGGTATAATCGTAGGTTTAAGGACCGAAAGGTGACGACCTCGCTCTTCTTATCAACAATTTAATCGACTTAGTTGATCCGATAGTGTAACTGCCACGGTAGACCGATTCCTAGCATATTTCTCTCTTTTATCTGATTTACCCCTGTTTTTCTTCCTTATTTTCTCTGCTTTACTCTTTTCCTTACTCTCACTAGCTTAGAATCAATCATTTAAAACCCCCCCATTTTGGTTACCGAGACGAACTTAGACAAAGCTGACATCTTCCCATCTCCCTGTGGAGATCGACCAGACTTCCCTAGCTATATTAGTTAGAGCCGGTTGGTATTTTTGACAGGTATACGACTGACGTGTCAATCATCAAAATAATGATGATTATTCGAGTCTCGTTCCTCAAATCAACAAATGCGGTCTAAACGACCCTTTCAAACCAAATCGGGTCAAATACCCATTTTTCAATACGTTTTATAAACGTTTTCAGAAGGTCAGGACATGACATACAACCGTTAGTTGACCCGCGCCTAAACAGGCCCCTTCTTTCTTATTTCCAAAACAAGGGGAGACCCCCTTGCACTGCCAACAGGCTCGCGCCTCATGTGGTTGCCTGGTGTAAGGTTTGTTCCCTTTCTAGCATCAGTCTAGGACGATCCCGACTCCGGTTAGCCCGGATATAGGACGGATCAGACGACTATTTGCTCATTCAAAATCATATTTGCAAAATGCTTCACTAAGACAAATGGATCACGTTATGCACCATAAACCTAATACGGTAAATGGATGTTTAATTTCCGTCTTGCATGCAAATCAACCATTAATCCAACTCGACATCTAATACTTGATACTTGGATTAAATAAACCGACTTAGAAAGCTCTCACATGTTAGGTATAAATTATTGGATGCGCATTCATGCATTTAAACCGTTTTATCAACTTTTGCATTCAACCAACCAAGATCGATCAGTAGAGGCCGCTTTCGCGGGCCGGATTGGGTGTCTGATTAAAGGGCTTCCCAATACATACCTTCACCTCTTACTCAGAAACTTTGGATAGTGGACGACCTTATCCAGGGCGTACGAGAGTCATTCTAGAGATAGGATGCTAAAGAGGGACGATTTCCTTATCTTTAGTACCTATGTCAAACGCTGCTTTGTGCTTCGATTTGACCGAGGTATAAAGTGGATTTCGAACGGGTTCCAAGCATCGCACAAATGCTTGGTGGCGACTCCGAACATCTCTAATCATTTCGAGACCCTTACCGAGACGAAACCGACCAATCTAAAACGATCCGGTCGAAAGCATTTTTACGCCGCCGAGCGTGGCTTTCAAAAGACCGCTGCACGTCCGCAGATCAATCCGGACCTGAAGGTGGGCCATGTCCCCAAATAGACGGAAGAATTATGTGAATAAAACCTCCGTCGACGTCTATATTTATACTAAAAGCTGTTTCCTAAAAATCTGTCAGAACGGACACACTGGGGAAAGGACGCAGCACCTGCTGCGCCTCTTCAAAGGGACGCAGCTCATGCTGCGCCTCTTCCTCAACTGTATTTATGTGATTTTCCGCGTTGGATCTTTCCTAATTCCTTAAAGCATAATTTCCTATTCGTATGGGTTATTATTTTTGGTAATTCCGTCCAATTACCGTATTTCGAGTTTCCTAATTCCACGGGCACGTATTTTGAGACGAGATCGGCATTTTCGTCGATTCAGCACATTTATCCATTTCTTTTTAAATTTTCTTTTTGGGGAATCATTTCACCAATTTAATTATTTATTTTATTTATTTATTTTCAAACTTATCCATTTCTTTTTTATTTTTTCTTTTTGGGAAATCATTTCACTCCCGTTTCGTATTACATTTCAAACTTATATGTTTTCATTTTCATTTTTTTAGGGAGTAACCCTCCCTACCGTCCGGTTATGTTCGGCAAATTTTTTGCATTTTTTTCAAGTCTTTGTTTTGCGCTAATTTAGGCCATGTGTACAAATATGTGTTTTATGTACAACTTCTATGTACATTTCGGCAGTATGGCGGTATAAATCGTCATCTACCAAACCTGTTCAAAGCTAACCTGCAGATACAAACAAGACAACTTAGCAGCAAAGGCACTCAGGCCGTTATATACACAACCAAAACGAAATATGTACACCAAACTGGGGGGGGGGGGCTCATGCCCGAAACAAAGACCGAAAGTCCAAAATAAAGGTCCTAAATATGTGCAAAAGTGTATGCAGTGCAGCCAACAACAAAAAAAACAGGAAAACAAACGATCTACTGCTGGTCGCCGCCAAGCTCAGTAACTCTCGCCTCAAGAGCATCGATATCGGCGTCGCGGACCTCTAGCTCCTTCAGCAGGCGAGGTATCTCCTCTCGGGACTGCGCTAGCTCTTGCTCCAAGTGAAGCTCCCTCTACAAATGACAAGAATTGGCTCATGTCAATCATTTCAAACATAAAGAAAATGAAGTAAACGGAAGTTTCATACCTGACGTCCTCGACCATCAGAAAGTGCCTCGACGGCAGTAGCCCGTAGCCCGTTAGCTACCCTCCACAAAGCCACGAACCGAGATGGCGCTACCTGCATTTCAATAAACAAAGATTCTCAATGATTGGACAAGAATTAAACAAATGTATTCTTATACAAAAGCTAATTAAGTTGGGGAACTTACCCTCTGAATCAGATGCTACCACTCGTCCAGGCCAGCATCTGTCACCGCCTCGCCAAAGTCGCGAAGCTCGGAGGTCGTCATCATCCCTGCCGCGTCAGTGTACTAGAGGGTCTCGGGGTACGCTGGGGGCTCGACGCCCGCCACCTCAACCTCCTGCAAAATTCAAATGATTCCCATTAATCGATGATCATTCATCATGTTTTCAAACTAATCAAAAGAAAAGTAAAGTACTTACCACGACCGGCCAGTACGCCAACCTCCGGTAGAGGAACGCCGAATAGTCCTCACCAGGAAGAAGGAGAGCGTCGCCACCGCCATCTGTCAAGTCAATCTCCCTCTCAGCATCAGAAGGCTCCCTGAACATCGTCCGAGGAGGGTCGATGGGGACCGTGAAGGCATCTCGAGAGCACTGGCGAGCCAAACGCTCACCCAAGTACCACACATGACCCATCGACGTCCCCAGCAGCAACCGGCTCGAGCTCCTGGGTCGAAGCACCTCAGCCACAAAAGAAGGGACGCTAGTGTAGTCCGCCCAAGGCCTCGACACCTACTGAGATAAGCAAACAAGAGGTCATTCTTATGATCAGTTCTAAAAGGAAGCGATAAGAAAGCAAATAAAGGAAAGTGATACTCACGCCACTCAGCTGCAGGCCGTTCACATCCCGTCGACAGACGTCGTGAGAAGAACGCTGACTCCTCTAGCGACACATCACCCAATCTCTCACGACAGGATAGGCTCTCTCCCCTGGCTCCGTCCTCTTGGGCGCGAAGCCCGGAAAGTAGGAGTACACCCACGCCTGCAAACGAGATAATCAATAACGATCTTTCGTGATTCGATGAGAAAAGAAAATGATCTTTCATGATACGGGGTGAAGGTTCATACCTCCAGCAGCAGTCCAGGACCAACAGTGGCAGGAGAAGTCCCCTTCTCCACCAGCTCTGGACGAACCATGGCCCTCATGTAGCGAATGAGGACAACAAAACCAGCAGTAACCCAGTCCCAACGACCTAGGCCACTCAGGTCAGAAAGGAAGGGAAGAAGCTTCGTCGACAACCTCTCTCCCTTGTCTCCAAGGTAGAGCGAAGACAAAAACTACTAGAGCCACAAATGAGCTCTCTGCTCCACGGTGTAGGGAGGAGGAGCTGTCTCTCGCCTATCGATCGTCACCACCATCGGGATCTTGCCAGCAAAGTAATCCCGGACGTAGGAACACGGCACCAACTCGAGAACCGCAACAGCTTTCGCCGCCAGGTTCCAACCGATCAAGCTCCTAGCCTCAGCCTAGTCCACTCTCATGGCTGTTTTCGGCCACACCACAGCCTCGGTCCCACACGGCAAGCCAGAAATCATGCCGTAGTCCTCCAACGTGACCCCAACCTCGCCAAAAGGCAACGTGTCCCAAAACCGATCAAGGAAAACTCGAATCAGGCAAAGGTTAGCCCGAATCTTCCTTCCCTTGATATCCCTCCATGCTTGTACCAAAGCACCAAACGCTCCCAGCTCGATGATGGTCTGCTCCTCCGCCGGTAGTCTACCGTAAGCCTCCATCATCGTAGTATAACCCGAGAAAGACTTGATGTTCCCGACCTCCTATTTTGATTCAAAGCAAGAGCTATATTTAGCTCGAATGAAAGAGGAAAGGGATAGCAAATGAAAATAAAAGAAGGTGAATAAAAGAGTAGTAAATTCGATTTACCAAGCTCTTCACCGTCCTGTAGGACTGGTGACTCTCCGTTACCCAGATGAGATAGCGGCTATCCCATTTCTCAGCCCACTCGGGTGCTCCCCTCAGTTGATAACCGCCTTGTCTACCGTTAGCCCGCCTCGGGGCCTCCTCCTCAACAGCCTCCTCCTCGACGACCTCGTCCTCAGCTGCCACTACAGCAGCAAAAACCTCCTTTAACGCCTCCTCAAGCATACGAGAAGGGTTAAGAACAGTATCCACATCCATGGGACCTCTCCCTGACGTAGAAGCCTCATCACCTGCGAGAGTAGGGTAATTTAGGCCGCGTCAAGTGACGACGAGCCTTAATTAGGGGATTTTCGAGCTTTCAAAGCTCCGAAGTCGCTCTTTTCTCGCCATCTTTGGCCATTTTCCCAAAAACCCGACCACTTATGTGGTAATAGGGGTCAATTCAAGTCAAAGTTGAAGCCTAGTCATGGGTTCGAGTCGGAATTTCGACAGCATTTCGTTATAACGGCGATTATGCCCTAGAAAAGTGTCCTGAAAAAGCCGTCACAAATCAAAATTTCGAGATGGTAGGAAGTTTACCCATCATAGAAGGATCCCAAATATCGAGTTTCATCACAAATGGGCAATCCTAAGGCTATTTTCGAAGCAATTTACGGTTCAGCTGTGAGACCGTCACAATTTTACTCAAATGCTCAAAACTCAACGAAAATACGAAATGAACACATGGTTATGATCCTTATACTGCCAATTATCCATTTACAAAGTCAATTTTACAAGGCAAAATCGTTTCGGGGAAAAGCCCCAATTTTTCGACATTTTTAGGGTTGGAAACCCTAATTTGTCGGTCCAAATTGTTCAAATGCAGGAGATTAATGCAAAAATAATACACATACCTCGATTAGTCATGCCAAATGCAAGATTTTGATCAAAGTTTGGCGAGAAATGGTTGGAATTTGATTGAGTATTTGGTGATTTATGTTTCGAAAATTATGAATAAAACACGATTTTTATCGAGTTTTTACCCGGACAGGGACACATCCAGGAAAGGACGCAGCAAGTGCTGCGCCTCTTCCAAGAGATGCAGCTCTTGCTGCGCCTCTTTCTCCGTTCCCCTCCTAGTCAATTTTCGAAAATTCGTTATAAGTTCGTTATTTGTGGGCCCATCTTCAGTGCCCCTCTTCCTCAACACCATATATCACATATTTGGTCCATTTGATGTATATTCTTCACCCGGACCCGTATTTTCGAGTAAACTACGAACTGTCGCGGTACTTTATCAAGACCTCGCTTACCACAATGAGCGAATACCCTCTGACAGGTGTTTTGACACGCCTCGGTTATGTTCCCCCAGCGAGAGTTCCGGACAACCAATTGTCCCTCTCAACACGTGGAGATCAGCCTCAACTATGTTCCCCCAGCGAGATTTCCGGACAACCAATTGTCCCTCTCAACACGTGGAGATCAACCTCGATTATGTTTCCCCAGCGATAGTTCCGGACAGCCAATCGTCCCTCTCAACATGTGGAGTTCAACATCAATCTCAAGTTTAACCGAAGTTTCTTTGAAAACCGACCCAAGAAAATTTCTCCCAGCAGTTCCTGCCTACGTCCTGCTGCCCCCCTTCAATCCTTCAATCTTATGTTTTCCTTCCCCTTGGAGTCCGACAGAGTAAGGAATCTCAAGGAATCTCAGGTATGGTCTCTTCTTATGGCTGGCAAGCCTCCTTACGTAGTCTAATGGACTTTAAACGACCCTCCCCGATAGTCGACAGACTCTAAAATGTTCCTGACGACAGGTCCTTGGTTCAGACCACTTGAGCCTCCTCGCGTCGCCATAGTCGTCAGGTTGTAATCTTTGATTGATCTGGTGGCTATACTTTGACTTTCGCCTTATCTAAGCCTCAGTCAAAATGGGGGCTCTGTAGATACCTCATTTCTGCACCTCCCGCAAGCCACCCGGTACTGATTGGGCCGAATGTTTGGTACACGTAACGATTTATGACAGTTCGTAAGTTTATCGTCAGGTGAAAGCCCAAACACTTGTGTCAACCCCTTGGTTGTCATCTACGCGCCATTGCGGTCGTTTTGACAGTAATTAGAGTACATTTGGAGTCCGGGTTAAAAACCGTCTTCATTTTCTAATAACCGTTTTAAAATGCCGAGTCACAATATTCTAGAATGTTCCGGATATTTCTATTCCATATTTTCAATCTTTTATTCTTTGGTAAATTATATCCCGAAATTATTTTATAAATCATAAGGAAATCAAGATTAAACCGCAATTCCATAATAGAGACGCGGAAATCTTTCTTCCGCATGAGGAAACCTTTGGGGAAAGGGCGCAGCAGGTGCTGCGCCTCTTCCAAGAGACGGAGTGTCTGCTGCGCCTCTTCCCCATCTCCTTTCTGCGTATTTTCAAATCTTTTCGAGATTTACTTCCAAAGTTTCACCGAAACCCTAATTCCTCCGTGTGATTAGTATAAATAGGGACCTTCGTTCCTCATATTTCTCACGCGAGTGTCCGCCCTTCTCTTCTCCCTTTGCATTCTAAGACCACGTTATTGCTTTTTGACGTCTACGTGCTTGAACTTTCGACCACGTAAGCTCGGATCTTTCTGAGTACCATCCTCGTTTTGCATGACCGACCAATTTGACCAACTCCACATCAATCAACTTAATCAATCTTGTTCGTTTTCCCCATAAAAATTTGAAAATTGAAAAACCAAAAACATGTTCATTTCCTTTGTAGTGTAGTCATGTATATATTATTGTATATATTGTGTTTCTTCTACCCTTGTTCACATTGATCGACTACGCCACATCCGAGACATGAGGATATTGAAGACCGCATGGTATGATCTTTCCAATCTCCTTTTTCCTCTTTATGTTAATGACTATGTGTCTTTATTTTGATTGATACGGTATAACAATGTTAACTTAGGACTTGCATTTAGTTTATATGTCATATTAGTTGGTAGAATCACTTGCATTAGGATGTATATAATAGTTTCATTTAGATGAAATATTTTGAAAAGTGCCTAATTGGGAACTTTGACAAGAGCAATTAAGCCATTACAAATACTTTTTCAACTTAAGACTTCGCCTACTAGAATGGATGTAAAACACCCTAGATTGTGTCATACTAGTGTCTTTCGACCCATGACCCAAAGCCTAGTCAAGGGTTTGCATGTGAGTCACCTATCCAACCCCGTGATGCGATGTGGACTTGGTTAACTTGTCTAGGTGACCTTGATTGACCTTGTGGTATGGCAACCCAAAAATACTTTCTATCAATAAATTTGAAGTGCTCATTTCAAAGATTTTGTATGTGGAAACGTTTTATTGCCAAGGAAACCTCAAATGTTATGAAATGTTGAAATGTTGAGAATTTTAGTCGTTTTGATGGAGGCGTACCACTTCGATGTGCTTTGGAGAGGGATCCATTGAATTGGGCCCCCACACGGTTGTGAATTCAACCGCCCAAAGACAGAGTGACTATCACCCCGAAAAGCTATTGTCTAGAGGTTAACCGGTTGCCTAATAAGCGATTGGCGAAAGCAAAGGACATTAGCACGGAAGGGACAAACCCCATCTCTAATTTTTGAAATGTGAAAGTTGAATGAGGTCAATTTTTGAATGCTAGTCATATCCACCCTTGTTTACAACGATTTGAGCATTTCATTCCCGAAAAGCACTTTTTGTCAAGCCACTTTGTCGAGCTTGGGACGATCCATGACCTTTACTTTTGTAGAGAACTTGAGACTTGTCATGTCATATGCTACTAGCATCATGGGGATCATCATTCCACGCCATCCGATCGCCCTTGACGAAAGTATTTGGAAATTGAGGACGAAAGTAGTCTAGTTTAACACCATTTGGAGGTGATTTAGTGCCATCCTCTTAGCCTTAGTGATTTGTTGAACTAGTATTTGCGATGGAATATATGCTCTTAAATTTGTTCTCTTTTAGTTGACTCCGCCACTTGATGAGGAAGTGGCTGTTCCTTTTGTAGATGCATCCATTACTTGATTTTGTGTGCTTAATGTTTGGATGTGTCGCCATTTTGGCAAGACCCACCTTGCCTTGCAAGAAGGCATCCTACCTCATGGTTGTCTTGTTGTGAGTTGAAGGGGCGGAGTGCGACCCGCTAATTGTCTCATGTCGGCTATGTTATTAGGTTAGTTTAAATAATGGTCCTAGTCTTTGTCACCTCTTTACTCGGGACGAGCAAAGGTTCGGTTTGGAGATATTTGATGTGACCATAATTAGAACATATTTAGCCCCCGAATTAGCCTTGTTCCCATGCTTTTTAGTGCATATTTGGGTCATTTATTGTCTTTAGTTCTTTGTTTCGGATATTCTTTGAGGTTTTGTGTCCTTGGTAGGAAAGGAGTGCAAACCTTGCATTTTCATGGCAAAATGAGACTAAATTGATTGAATTCAATGACCAAGCATCAAGGAGAGATGAGATTAGAAGGCCTTTGTACATACTATAGTAGTTGGGCAATGATGAGAAAAGATCCTTGCATCCCCAAGGAAATCCCCAAGGATTTTATGAAGAAAAGGGAAGAAAAGAAGAAGAAACAAGACTGAGCAGCAATCCGTGCGGATTGTCCTGAATCCGCCCGTTCCCAGCACCACAATCCGTGCGTCTTCCTTACAAGACGCCCGGGCAGCAGCTACCAGGAGACGCCCGTCTTCTCCCAAAGACGCCCGGGCAGATACTCACGAATCCGGCCGTCCCGTGCCTAAGACGCACGGATTCCAAGACAGCGCAAATTCGTTTCTTCAAGCTTCAAGAAAGATGCCCATCCTTCAGAAAATACAGGCGTTTCCTTAAGTAGGGACTTAATCGTCATTTAAGCCCTTAGTTAACCCTAATGCATCCACCTAATTTCCACTATAAATACCCCAATAGTCTAATTAGAAGAGCATGTTCTTCTTATCAATTCTTAGAGTAGTTAATATCAATCAAATCTCTCTTTAGTTTTATAATCAACAATTAATCAAGTTTTAATACAAGTTTTATTTCCTTAATCTCTCTCTTGTTCATCCTTTATTTTGGGTAATTGAAGATTATTTGGGTTATTATTGGGAGATTGACAACCTCTCAATCAAGCATCAAGTACTTCTTTTATTCTTTGCTTTATTATTTGAATCATTATTAGGTATAATTCCCTTAATCCCTTTTTAATTATTGTTAATTACTTTCATTTATTCATCATGTTTCACTTTGTTGGTATGATTGACAACCTTGCTAGCATGTTCAACATGATAATGAGTGAGGAGTCACCTAGCTAGGGTTAATGGGTAATTAGGGGAAACCAACATGGGGAATGATTCATGCTTAAATTAATATGCTTTCATGGTTTATTTGCTTGCTTGTTTTGATCTCAACTCATGCACATGTTATGTTTGATGAAATGCGAGCCTATGAATCCTTGCATTTTTTACCCATCACCTACCTTTTCAATGAGACTTGTAAGACATAAACCAACTCGAGTCTCATTAGACCATGCATGTTGTTGAGTAGGAAAGACTAACTCGACTTGTAGGTGTTGTACAATCTAATCAATTTGGCTCCGGGACCCAAACTTTCCTAGGATTGTAAGATATAACCCAACTCAAGCCATCACAACAACAATTGCTTGCTTATAATTTGAGAACATGTTTGTATGATCAATTCCCATGAATCCCCTATGACCCCATGACACCCTATTGCTTTTTATCAATTGTTTACAACCCTTTTAGTTCATCTTGCTTGTTTATTTTCATTGCTATTTAGTTTAGTGACCTTCTACATCAACCCAAATTGTGACACCCCAAAGACACCACTAGTCTCAATAGAAATCTCATCTCAATTCCCGTCCCTTGGGATCCGACCTTTACTTGCCTCTTTACTAATTGTAGAGTTGTTTGTGAAGCTATAAATTGTGTTTTGGTCTAGGTGATCCTAACGACAAGTTACCGAAAAGATTTAGTCCGACCAACCTCTTAATCCGAAAACGCAAGAAGCACGGGGTTATCCTTCGTCCCTAGCACCTGACTCTCAACGGATACTTTGTCCCCAAGGGAGAGTCCGAGCTCTACCACGGCTTTCCGGAGCCAATCTATGACTCTGTGGCCAGGGCTAGATACCCGGGAGTGGAAGTCTTCCAGGACTGCTACTTTATCCCCGACAACATCGAAGCTGCATCAACTGAGTCCAAACCATCACCATGTCTTGACGGACAAGCCGCCACACTCCTCTTTGGGGAAGATAACATCAAACGCCTCGACTATGAGGACATCATCAACATCGCCCTGAAAGACAATCAGTTTGATCCAACCGCCTTGATCGCCGATACTGACCCGGAGAAGGCTACCCAAGGCTGGAAGAAAACCATCAGGTGGACCGATCGCCAAGGCCTCATTCTCAAGATAACAACTGGAGAAGGCTCTATGTTCAAGGAGGGAAGTGAAGAAGGATCCGAGTCTGAGTCTGAGTCGGAGTAAGAGTCTGTTATAGCTCCTAACACTCCGGATGCCCCAGTCAAGGTCCCCTTCCCACTGTTTTATCACAAAGTTGTGGCTGATTCAGAGGCTGAGTCTACTAAGGTCACCCCCACTCCCATAAAAGGTGACAACCTGGAGCCTGTTCCAGGGGCCACTTCCTCTATCGTGTCGCCTCTGACTGACCACGAGATGTCTGTCCTTTCCGAGCTTTTCGCTCGTGCCAACTTAATGAACGCTAAGTTTGCTTATGACTCGTCTCAATTTAACTGCAATGCAATTCTGAATGATTATGAGAAATTTGACTTGAGTGACTACCCACCTCACCTAGCCAAAGAACTTGACAAATGGGAAACCAGAACCCCATCATTGAGGAAACCGAGCCTATTAACGTTGGGCCGACAATACACCTCAAGAACTTAGGATAGGGACAAACCTGGACCCCTCGGAAAGACAACAATTCATTGACCTCCTCCATGAATACAAGGACGTGTTCGCCTGGTCTTACAGAGATATGCCTGGGATTGACAGAGAAATTGCAGAGCACCGGATACCCATTAAACCCGGGGCTAAACCTGTGAAATAGAAGTTACGCCGGATGCGTCCTGAGTGGGCCCTAAAAATCAAGGAAGAGGTGGACAAACAGTTCAAGGCTGGGTTCATCAAAGTGTCTGAATACTCTGACTGGGTGGCCAACATTGTGCCGGTACGAAAGAAAGACGGGAGAATTCGGGTTTGCGTCGACTTCAGGGATCTGAACAAGGCAAGTCCAAAAGACGACTTCCCTTTGCCACATGTTGACATTCTGGTGGACAACACTGCCGAACATGCTCTCCTATCATTCATGGACGGGTATGTTGGGTACAACCAGATTAAAATGGCTGAGGAAGACATGCAGAAGAATGCGTTCACTACACAGTGGGGTACATATTGCTACACGGTCATGCCTTTCGGCCTCATCAACGCCAGAGCAACCTATCAAAGAACCGCTACTACTCTCCTACGTGATATGATGCACAAGGAGGTAGAGGTGTATGTCGATGACATGATTGTCAAATCAAAAGAACGGGACGACCACATCAATGCCCTCCGGAAATTCTTCGCTCGTCTCCGGAAATATAACATGAGACTAAATCCTCAGAAGTGTGCATTCGGGGTCACCTCCGGAAAACTCTTGGGACATGTCGTCAGCAAAAGAGGCATTGAGATTGATCCAACTAAAATCAAAGCCCTTCAACAAATGCCTCGGCCTAGGAACGAGAAGGAGATTCGGAGATTTCTCGGTCAGGTTCAATACATCAGCCGGTTCATTGCCAAGATCACTATGATCTGTGAACCGATATTCAAGAAGCTTCGCGCCTCCGATCATACCGATTGGGACGACGACTGTCAGAAAGCGTTCGACAGGATAAAGGAAATCCTATCCAAACCTCCTGTCCTCATGCCACCTCAACCGAGGATTCCTCTATCCCTATACCTGACTGTAACCAACACAGCCATGGGAGCAATGCTAGCACAAACAGTTGGCAACGAAGAGCGAGCCATCTACTACATCAGCAAAAAGTTCATTGAGTGCGAGACGAGGTATACCCAACTGGAAAAGACATGCCTTGCCCTAGTATGGTCAACAAAGAAGCTGCGGCATTACATGCTCAGCTACTCGGTCCACATCTACTCCAATATGGACCGGTTAAATACATCTTCGAAAAACCCGTACTAAACGGAAGGCTGTCTAGATGGACACTCATGCTGTCTGAATTTGATCTCAAGTTTGTACCCCTCAAGGTTTTCAAGGGAAGAGCAGTCGCTGATTTCCTGGCAGAAAATCCCGTCAACGAGGATCCAACGACCGACACATGGTCACTTCCTGACGAAGATATCCTTTGTGCCGACTCCGACGCATGGGACCTATACTTTGATGGTGCATCTAATCTGAGAGGCATCGGGGTAGGAATCCTTCTAATATCACCAGAGGGAGAACACATTCCGATCTCAGTCAAGCTAGACTTCGTCGTCACCAACAATGCCGCTGAATATGAAGCATGTCTCATTGGCCTACAAGAAGCTATCACACTTGGCATCAAGAGATTGAGGGTCCATGGCGATTCCTCACTCATCATCAATCAGGTATCCGGATCATGGAAAATCCGATCTGACAGCTTAGCTCCCTACCGAGCAAAGATCAATCAAGAAGCCGAGTTCTTCGACCAAGTCGACTACTTCCACTTGCTGCGAGAGGAAAATCAATTTGCTGATGCCCTGGCAAAACTTGCCGCGCTCGTCAACATACCTAGCGACATGACATCAATGCCCCTATGTGTCGAAAGACGGAGCGATCCAGCTCACATTTGTGCCATTATCGACAACGAGGAAAGCCATGATGAACCTTGGTACCAAGCCATCCTCAATTACAAAACCAAAAACGAATTCCCTCCCAACTCTGATCAAAGAGGACAAAGAGCCATCCGTTTACTTGCATCACAATTCGTGATAAACCAAAATCAACTCTACAAAAGAACACCCCAAGGAATTCTCCTCCTTTGCATTGACCATCACAAAGCCAAGAAAGTCATGGGAGAGGTTCACGACGGAGAATGTGGCCCTCACATGAGTGCAATGATGCTTAAACGGAAAATCATGCGGCTAGGTTACTACTGGACAACCATGGAAGCCGATTGCCGTAACTACGTCAAACATTGCCACAATTGTTAAATCTTCGCCAACATACAACACATACCACCATCCCTTTTATACACCATGACATCACCCTGGCCATTCTCAACCTGGGGCATCGACATCATCGGGAAAGTCAACCCGATAGGCACCACGGGGCATTGCTTCGTCCTCGTCGCCATCGACTACTTCACCAAATGGGTGGAAGCACAGTCATATGCAGTCTTGACCGCCAAACAAGTGGCCAAGTCCATTCAAAACAACATCATCTGCTGATATGAGGTACCCCATGAAATCATCAGCGATCAAGGCTCTCACTTCCGGGCGGAAACTCAAGCCTTGCTGGACAAATACAGGATCAAACGACATCGATCATCCTCCTACCGTCCCCAAACTAACGGAGCGGTGGAGGCAGCGAACAAAAATCTTGTTACCATTATCATGAAAATGCAAGACAACTACCGCGATTGGCCGAGCAAACTCCCATTCGCACTCTGGGGATACCGAACCTCCATTCGAACACTGACATGCGCCACATCCTTCTACCTAGCATACGGTATGGAGGCGGTTCAACCGGTAGAGTTAGAGGTCCCTTCTCTACGCATCCTACTAGAGAGTCAAGTCCCTGAGGCGGAATGGACCCGTCGAAGGTACGAACAACTTACTCTTCTAGATGAACGGCGACTCAACGCCTTGCACAACGTCCAACTATACCAACGACGTATACAACGGGCATTCAACAAGAAGGCTAAACCCAGAAACATCCAGGAGGGCGACTTGGTCCTCAAGTCAGTTCGAGCACCATTGCCCGTCGATCCGAGGGGAAAGTTCAAACCCAACTGGGCCGGGCCATACCTGGTCAAGAAAATACTTTCGGGGGGCGCAGTGAGACTGAGTGACCTAGATGGGGAGGACTTTACAAACCCGACCAACCTAGACCAACTCAAGAAATACTACCCTTGAACCCTATCAACCAACAACCTAGCCTAGTTTTGCAACTAGCATCGACCTCAACCCTTTTCAAGTCAAGTTCCTCAATACGTTCTGATTTGAAATTGCATGTTTTATCGAGTCTAAGCCACGGCACCTTGCCCGTTTCGAATGTCCTTTGACCCGTCAAAGGCAACGTCCATTTACACTACAAAAACCAAACCTCCTGAACTACGATCATGGTTTGATTTCACCTCTTCAGGTGGATACGTAGGCAATCCCTCTTATGCCTGAGGGATACATGTTGGGAAATGTGTCCTCAACAATGGTGCGATCACATGATTTAAATATCATTATTAAATCTCATTATAAGACTACGGAAGGGATGATACATTACATATATAGTCAACTGGTCCACACATATCGGTAATGATTGGCTGGCTAGAGTTTGACATTACTGTCGTGCGACGGTGGTGATCAGTTGATCCCTTGAGGTCACACCTAAAGAACGATTCTCTTAATTGAAAAGGTTAATTAATTGTATACCGATACAGATTAATTAATCCCTTAAAATTGAACAATTCAATTTGTGAGAGAGAATATTGATATCTTATTGTAATGGGATTAAATAAGATTTATTTTAGTATATAAAATGCTTTATTACTAAAATTGTTTATTGTTTGAGAAACAATAAAGATAAGAATGAATGGTTGATTATAATTACAAGATGTTGTGAATTATAATTATATGACCCATTTTATTTATGTGATCAAGTATCACTAGTCAATTTGTTGTATGTAATTTAATTAATTCATGAGATGATATTTATGTGATAAATATGCATCAAATTAATTAATAACATGTATCATACTACATGTGACATATTGTGTGACAAATGACAAATTAACAAAATAAAATGGTAGTCCATTTTATCTAGATGCACCGAAATAAGTGTGTAATAGGTGTTAGTGGGTGAATTATTTTATGAGATAAAATTAGCTAATGATAACTAACCTACACCTAGCCTTACAAGCCTAAGGTATAGAAAAGATCAAAAGGAAAAGTAAAGGACCATATATTGGCCCTTTTCTCCTCACCAAACCGCGACCTCTCTCACTTGATGAGAGCTTTTTGTTCTTTTATTTTTCCACACACTCAACCATTAAAAAAACACATGCAAGAAAAACTCTCTCTCTTTTGTTCATCTTTTTCTCATAAAATTAGAGAAATTATGATCAAATTGTTCAAATCAAATTACTAATGTTATTAATGTAATATATGAGTATTAGTAATCAATTTTAAGGTAAACCACAATATAAATATCTAGTACATATTAGTTTGTGGGTTTGAGGGATAGTCTTGGGTGCAACTAATTGGAGGGCTTGTACTTTGAGGTCATATATGTTCATCCAATATTGGAAAGCTCAAGAACTAACAAGAAGGAGATCTTGTTAGTGCCCATTTGACCGAAATTCATATGGTGAGAAAATGATTTATTCATTTATTTGTTTATAAGTTTGCATGCATAAGATCACTTTTAATTTTATGACAAATTAATATATAACATATATGAATATTTTAAGTATATAGATCTACTTTTCCTTCAATTGATATCAGAGCCATGGTTGTTTGCATGCAAATCGGTTAAAAGTTTTTCCGAGTTATAAAGATTAACATATAAAACTTGTATAATTTGTGTTATTATGATATATCACGAAATTAATTTATGCATTTTAAAATTTCTGGTCCAAAAATTTTTTTTAGGATATTTTGGTTAATTTATGGATTTTTATTGTTCATTTTATACAATAATGGCATTAAAAATATGATTTTATGAATAAAATGTCATTTTCGGACTAAAATTAGCTAAACTTCGAATTTTCTAGTGATTTTTGGATATGTTATCACATATATTATTTTGAGATGACCTATAAATTTTCATAATTTTTGGACTTCTTATGCTCGAAAAATGGATTTTTCATTATTAAATTCGGATTTAGGTGAAAAATAGGTTAATATGAGATAAATTTCGAATCTGGTCATATAAATTTAGTATGTTGTCACATGCAATTTTACAAGATGTTTGTAAAATAATAGGCTATATTGAAGTCTTTTTGCATGATTTATGGATTTTTGAAGAAAAATAGCATGAATAGTGACTTTATTAGTGAAATATTAATAAAACATACTCTATGACTAAAGAAAAACATCATATGTTGCATTTTATTATCTTTTTCAGATCTAATATTGAAAAGTTAATGAATATAATTTTTCACATGTTTTTATGATTATTTTGTTACAAACCGATAAACCGCAACATTGTTTTTCCGGATAAATTTTGAAATTTTTAACCTAAGTATCTGAACATTATGAGTGTCATGGTATTTTCCAGAATGTTCATGAGTTTAAATTTCAAATTTCAAATTTATTTGAAATTTTGTGATTTATTTGAAGTTTATAGCTTATTTTTGTATTTTGGTCCATTAATGAACAATTTTAGAAATATGAGTTAATTATGGTCAAATAATTAGTGAAGACTAAATTTTGAGTCCTACGAGGTTAGGGTAATTAACTTATGCATAAATATGAATTTATGTAATTTTTGTGATTATAAAATGTTGAAATCGCGCAAATCCGTAAAAACCGAGTAATATACGATATTGGCTATTTAAAGGCGATTTAGCATAAAATCTGGCATGTTCATACATATTATAATGCTGCATTTTATTTATGATTGTCATAATTTTATTTTATGTAATTTTATTTTATGTAATTTTACTTAGTATGGCCTTATTTTTTAATTGGTATTACCCGAAATGTATGGGAATATCGATTCGGTTGTAATTTATTGTGATCTCGTATCACTGTTTTGTAATTTAATAGATTTATTTTATTTTAGTTACAAATGTATAATAGGAAATTATGTAATTTGTTATGTAATTTAATTATCTCGGAGTTCCCCAAGACGGATTTCTTCAAGATGGCGATCCATGAAGACGGTGTTACCTCGAGATGCGTGCCACAACCGAAGTTCAAGGGACCAATGGAGTTTGTTTCCGAATATGTAATACTTAAATAGTTTTTCTATTTTAGGAAAGGCCATACTAAGATTTTATTTTTATGCTTTGCATTTTATTTATATGTTGCATGAATCGCTAAATCGCCATAACTAAAACATGCATTGTCATTTTATCGAGTTTATCGACTGTGTCAATTACAATTATCGTAGTTCACCGCTTTAGTTCACTTAAAACGTGATAGATAATAAATTGACATGACCTCTCGCTAAAATAAACAATTGAGACTTAGCCTTACCAAAAAGTAGAAACCATGAAAACCTATTTCGCGAGGGAGTGCACTCGGCCCTACCGGGGTACAAACCTTGTTACGTAGGGGAAGTGGGTGATAAATGTCTATCCACCGAATTCATGTTGATAAGGGATGAATCGGCCCTACCGTGCCCAAGTTGATGTGGATTTGGATCATGGACACATTTATTCGAAATTTGGATTGAGCTCAACGGAAGTATTCGTGACCGTAGTCGCATGTGTTCCGGGCTAAAGATAAATATTAATGTAATTTTATCGACCAAGAGTTCTAAAAGTAGAATCGATTAAAGAGTTAATCCACCGAGTTATATTGATATGGGATGAATCGGCCCTACCGTGCCCAAGGTAATATGAATTTGGATCTTGGAATCATTTATCATAGCTGGGTAGAGGTCACTATGTAAATGCTTTACTTGTTATTTACAAGTATTAATAAAACGATAAATGTTAAGTTTTCCATTATTCCGTTATCATATTTTTCTATTTCTTTACCACAATTCATATACGATATCATTTCGTTTCCGATTCAAAACTCCATTAAGACATCGTAACTAAAGACAAAATTTGAATTTTCTTCTAAAACCTCAAATGAACCATTGCTAAGGATCTCTTGTAAAGAGTATAGATTAAAGTTATTCATTATCAAACAGGTTTTTGATTCTTGACTAACACATCTACTTACAATGAATTGTTTCTAATTTTGGTAATTAGATTTGTTGGAATTCGTAATTGACCAAAATATCGCAACCACTTCAATGAAAGTTTTAAGACTAAAACGAACAAATGAAGAGTAATCTTCATGAATTCAATTTTGCTTCTCAAAGCAAAGACTCATTGAAATGAGTGGGAGCATTCTCTTAAACCGTTAAGATGAGAATGAGGTTCAAGAAGTAAAGATTATAATGGAATTGATACAAGGTAATGTTAAAAGTAAAGTTATTGATAATAACGATACTAAACCTATCAATCCCGACTGATAAAGTTTCCATTGTCTTAAATGTTGGACACTAGAAAGGAAACTACCCCAAATTATTGAAGAATCAACAACTTAGTTGTGGGACATCTAATGGGACCTTCTTCTTTAAATGTTTATTTGATTAAACATAAATTTTGCTAGTGCTACTTCGTCAATATTAGAAACCAATGGAGGTTTTCATCATTGTACTTGATACATAGGATGATTAGAATATGACGACTAGCAACAATAATGTCGAGAGATAGAGTAATTGTGTACTCAATCTAGTTTTTGGATTTAAAGTTGTACTTAATTGTGACTATTAAGTGCATAAACTCTAAATAAGAATATAAACTTGTTAGGATACAAAAGAGGTTTCACTTTTGTGACCCTATACACCACGATTTGATGTATGGCTAGCCCATTATCAAGGTGATAATATTCTAAACCAAACTAGAATGATATATCATAAAGATGATGCAAGACTCAAATTGGTAACCCAAGATCAAACCTTAGATTTTGGAATGATAAACGCAATGAGTTATCGAAAGCATCATTGAAACCATTAGATTGTTAATGGTATATGCGTATCTTGTATTCAAAGCAAGATGTCTCGTGCCTTTTGGTTGAAAAGGAGATCGAGGTTGTAAATCATTGATCCAAAATAGGTTGATCATTATCTCTTACCAACGATTTAAGTTCACACTAATATGTTCACTTAATAAGGTAAATAGAGAAATCTTTGAAGAATTTCAAAGAAGTTCAAGGAATCACGATTTAGTCGTGATTGGATTATCAAAGTGAAGACTCTGATATAAGCCAAATGAATTGTGATATAGTATCACAAATTAATCTCTCTTAACACGCATTATGGGATAATGTATGATTGGATAAGAATTCAAACGCTATTCGATAAGGTTTGGACTTCGATCAAGTTACTTTGAGTTACTTGATCCTTTTGGGGATTTTATCATTTTGTCTAGATTATTTTCCCACTAAATCGAATCATATGAGATATGAAATGGTAAGGGTTGCCGAAATAGTTTGTAAGTTTTCACAAGAAACAAATGCTCATTTTTCCCTTTTTCAATCATCGCGAGTACGACGGGTTTGATTCGTCACTTGTTAAAAATGATGAATTCATGCTACTTTTAAGAAAGTAAAGAGCTTATAACATACAAAAGAAATTGTTTGATTCAAGTTGATTACTTCTAGAAAGTATTGAACATATGACTTACATAAGAGTGTTTAAGTCACAACTCAATACAAGGCTTAGAGCCATGAAAATCCGAAACAAAAAAAGGCTTGATTAGTGACAAAGGGTTTTGCACTAATAAAGAGAGATTTCAAAGCAAGATTGGTTGCAAAGGGTTTTGCACTAATTGAAATGCTTAAGTCTATTTGGATCTTCTTAGGGATTGTGTTTCATTATGAGGATACGCATACAACATGTGAATCTAAAACCCACTTCTTCAAAAGAAGGATAGTATTCCATACATGTCATGAGTTTTATAGATTCTTGCAATCCTAAGATAATGTGCAACTTAAGAGATGGTCTTAAGTAGGACATCAATGAGTTAGAATCAATGTTTTGATCATGTTATAAAACTTTTCTCGATAAGTCGAGAAGTTGTGTTTATACATGGAGTTTAGTGGGAGTTACGGAAATTTTTATTAGTCTTATATGTGGATGACATATTGATCATTGCGAATGATTTAAGACTTTTGGAGTATTATTATACATCTTGAATATCCGGTTTTATGAAGATAAATCCACATGATATTAGCGTCAATAAGAAGTCTTATGTTGATAAGATTCATGACTAGTTCAATTAAATTGAACATATTTGATTGATTCCATTTGCTTCATTTTGGGATCAATTAAATAAGTAATGATGTATAACACTTCATATACTTTGAGTATGATGAATTGTTTTCAAAATCAAATTTAAGTAATCTTTACCAAGTAAGCCATAAAGATTACCCTTAAGTGCTTGCAGAAGCATTAAGGAAGTAAAGCAAAGTGTTTATGATGCAATTTTTGTGTAAGGGTGTTACACAAGTGACAATTGACAATTGAGATTGCGCATGGTTTCCGACAAAACCATAATCAAAACACATTAGGATGGTTAAGACACCATTGTGGCTATGTTAAATAAGAAGTAGATTTTCTAGAATCGTTCTAGGCAATAAAGAACAATGAGAGATATTTATAACGGAAATTGAGTACACTTGCAATCATGAGATGTGCAAGAAGGATGAGTCCCGCACACTGTGAAAACAGTGGGAGCTATTCTTAGGCTAAAGGGCCTATGTCTTGATTGGATCTCGACACGTACTCAGAAAGTTTTGTAATGCAAATGTATACATTACAAAGGAAAACGAGGATGTAGTAAGGTTGAGTAAGGTACAAGAAATTGATAAAACCTACTAACCAAAGCCTTCTCAAAGGCTAAACATGATGAGTCATGTCATTTCAATTGAATTGAAATGAACAACTACGTACAAGATCAAATTAGATTATAGAACATGAAATAATAATCAGGCATTGACTATTCATATGTGATAATCGCATTTGTCGTTCGAGTTTTACTTTAAAACTCTTTTATTATACTTTGTTACATCCAAACGGGTTGTAGAGACAACATTGAACCCCGTTAAAGTGAACACGGATTAGCATTGTATTCGTCCAGAGTCACTTGTATGAGGTGACGTCTCGAAGTGACTAGAGTGTGATGCGATTGATGGCAAGTTCAAGTGCCATAGAGTCATGTGAGATGACTAGTCGATCACATAGGCGATCAAGGAACACTTTGTCGGGCAAAGACCGCTTATAGAGTTCTCGCAAATTTATATAGCCTGGTCGTGGCGAGAGCTACTATAGTATTCTAATGAGTCGATTCTTTTGACTAAAGACTGTTCACCTAAGATGGCACAGTTTCAGATTAACTTTGATTTGTGTTACTACGACCTTCGTAAATGGGGTCAAATGGGCATATTTTGGGTTATGATGGTTGTGGCTAGTCGAAGGGAATAAGTGCGATAGGAATTGTCCACCCCCTTGTCAGGGTTAAAACAATATCTCAGGGCCACTCGAGGAGTAATGAACTGGAAATGCGTGGCCACGCTCGGAAGGTATCCATGAAGGATAAATTCCGGTCAATCAGTTATTCTCCAGATCGAGCAAACCACTCTCGATATGATCACTTGCAAGTACGACCCGAAAGACACCTTGCATTGAGTGGGAGATAGTAATAGGACAAGAGAATTGGTGACGCACACTTGTCGAGGACAAGTGGGAGATTGTTGGGAAATGTGTCCTCAACAATGGTGCGATCACATGATTTAAATATCATTATTAAATCTCATTACAAGAATACGGAAGGGATGATACATTACATATATAGTCAATTGGTCCACACATATCGGTAATGATTGGCTGGCTAGAGTTTGACATTACTGTCGTGCAACGGTGGTGATCAGTTGATCCATTGAGGTCACACCTAAAGGATGATTCCTTTAATTGAAAAGGTTAATTAATTGTATACCGATACAGATTAATTAATTCCTTAAAATTGAACAATTCAATTTGTGAGAGAGAATATTGATATCTTATTGTAATGGGATTAAATAAGATTTATTTTAGTATATAAAATGCTTTATTACTAAAATTGTTTATTGTTTGAGAAACAATAAAGATAAGAATGAATGGTTGATTATAATTACAAGATGTTGTGAATTATAATTATATGACCCATTTTATTTATGTGATCAAGTATCACTAGTCAATTTGTTGTATGTAATTTAATTAATTCATGAGATGATATTTATGTGATAAATATGCATCAAATTAATTAATAACATGTATCATACTACATGTGACATATTGTGTGACAAATGACAAATTGACAAAATAAAATGGTAGTCCATTTTATCTAGATGGACCGAAATAAGTGTGTAATGGGTGTTAGTGGGTGAATTATTTTATGAGATAAAATTAGCTAATGATAACTAACCTACACCTAGCCTTACAAGCCTAAGGTATAGAAAAGAACAAAAGGAAAAGTAAAGGACCATATATTGGCCCTTTTCTCCTCACCAAACCGTGGCCTTTCTCACTTGATGAGAGCTTTTTGTTCTTTTATTATTCCACACACTCAACCATTAAAAAAACACATGCAAGAAAAACTCTCTCTCTTTTGTTCATCTTTTTCTCATAAAATTAGGGAAATTATGATCAAATTGTTCAAATCAAATTACTAATTTTATTAATGTAATATATGAGTATTAGTAATCAATTTTAAGGTAAACCACAATATAAATATCTAGTACATATTAGTTTGTGGGTTTTAGGGATAGTCTTGGGTGCAACTATTTGGAGGGCTTCTACTTTGAGGTCATGTATGTTCATCCAATATTGGAAAGCTCAAGAACTAACAAGAAGGAGATCTTGTTGGTGCCCATTTGACCGAAATTCATATGGTGAGAAAATGATTTATTCATTTATTTGTTTATAAGTTTGCATGCATAAGATCACTTTTAATTTTATGACAAATTAATATATAACATATATGAATATGTTAAGTATATAGATCTACTTTTCCTTCAATACAACCACAAAACCCAATTCAAATTAACAAAACATTTCGAACTACGATCATGGTTTGATTTCACCTCTTCAGGTGAATACGTAGGCAGTCCTTTCTTACACAAGAAGCAGTCCTTTCTTACACAAGAAGGATACAACCATTCCCACAATAAAATAAAACAACCATTCCCACAATAAAATAAAACAACCATCCCCACATACAAAAAAACCCTATCAAAAAAAGAAGAAAGGGAAAACCATTCCCTTTCCCACAAGAATACAAAAATGAGCCTTTCTCCCTTTCCACAAAATACCACTTTCCCAAGTGCAATTGTTTAGGACGATTCAAATCGAGTTGCCTTCACAAAACGGATGGAAGAAACAAGCGTTCACATTTTTCGACACGAGCAATCCTCTTATTTAATTAATAATGGTAGGGATTACAATTTCAACAATAAATAAAGCTCGACGAGTCTACAACTTGTCAAAGCTAAGGTGTCAACTAACACTCCTCACATAGTAAAACTAGCACAAAACACACAATAACTAGCTAGTACAACATAATAAAAACTCACAACAATAATACAACATAATAATAATGTGGGTAACGGAGGTCTTCACTCTTCCATTCTACCCTTGCCTTTTCCCTCGGGGTACATCTTCCCCTTATTCTTCTTGTTGGCCCGCCTAGCATGGACTTCTTCCTCGGAACGGATCCTAAACGGATCTAAGACGGCGACGGCCTCCGGTCTAGCACAAGACCCCATGTTCGACCCAAGACGAGCCAACGCACGACTCACCATATTCTTGGGGCTGGAACTCCTCCTCTTCAGTGGTCTCATCACATCGGAGGTAGCTCCATCAACATATTCCTCAAAGAAGGCACGGTTGGCCTTGCCAACCTCTCGATACTTCAAATCGACAACCTCGTCCTTACGAAATTTGGATTTCTCTTCCAAGGACGGAGCACGTGACCATTTGACATAAGCGGGAGTCACCCATGTCGTGGTAACGAGGTTTGGCACCTCCCAAAGCGGCCGAGTATCTTGAGCGGGCACCTTTTGTTGACGCCCCATTTGCCTCATGAGCCTTTCGGGATATATGAAGGAAACAACCTTTAAGCCCACAACCATCAAAGAATGAGGACTAGCACCCGAAGAGGGCAACCCCGTGAAGGACCTCAAGTGCCACCACGGCACCACTCAACGGATAGGAGGACCACCCTCCTCCGCCAATCTTGCGGCCCAATAGGCCTCGGTGGAAGCAAAACTATCCGGGTACAACAACTTTTTCATTGTAAGGTGACGGAAGGAGTAAGAAGAAGGATTAACCGGAGGCTCTACATACCTTAGCCTCTACAATAGCCACACTTGGAGGATCCTTGGCGATCCAAAAGAGGGAGCTTCTCCACAAGAGCCTTCCTTGTCCAAAGCTTGGATCATCTCTCCAAGCACCAACCATGATAGATCTCTACCATGCTCCATTTGCTCAATCACATGGATAAGGGTCATGCTACCATGACATCTTGGCCCCTCCTTCTTCAAGACATCAACAAAGAGGTACACATGGACAAGGCAAAATTCAAGAGCCCTTCTCCTAGCAACCTCTGAGACATTAGCATCTAACCGATTCGAGAAGATGTTGATAAGAGCCAACATGTCCACATCATGTGGAGCAAGAAGAAAGTTGACTTGGCTTGTTGATAAGCTCAACATGGAACGTAATTTCTCCTTGTAGCACAACCGATTTGGAGGAAGCACCGGAGCACAACCCGGCCACCCACCAATGACTCCAACTTCTTCGGCAAGAGGACAAATTTCACCTTTCGGGAAAAGGAAAACATGATGTTTCGAATCCCCAAACTGAGAACATGCTTCAAAAAACGAAGGTTTCACCTTGACTTGACGAAGCACCAACAATTGACCAACTCCCATGCAATCGAGTTGATACTTCTCGGGAGGCGACAAATCCCGGTACCATTGTCGCAAGGCGTTCTCGAAAGCATCCATGAAATATTTTTGTGGAAGAAGAGGAGGTTTTGTAGAGATGATTTTGTGTTTCGGATGATGAAACAATGAAGCGCAAACGTCCCTATTATACAAAATGATCAGCGCATTTTTCGGAAATAGAGGAGAGCCGGCTTCCATCGCCATGACGCTCGCGCCTCTTTGAGGCTCCTCCAGGATTCCCGCTGTTGACTTGTCTCTTTCAACATGTGTTTTCTCCTGACACCTCAAACCTCCTGCCAGGAACCTCGCGCCTCTTCGGGATGATTCCGGGAAATTTTGTGTTTCTTCACACTCACATTTCCTTGTTTTCCCGTTTTACGAAATCCGACACGGTTTCCATGACGCAGCTTTAAACATACGGATTTTTCTTTCTTTTTTAAAGGGGGGAAGGGCTAGTCGCCCCGATCCGCGATGGATCGTTTCCATGTCAGTCGAAATTCCGAAAATTTTTCGCTTTTTTGCAATTCAAAAATCATAATCGAAAATTGATAACACGACATCAATTTTCCTCAAAAATTCAAGCGCTCACAAATTCGAGTCTTGACATCAAAAGCCTAATATACTCACAAAAATCCTTTTCTAAAAATTCTTTCCTGACGGTTTGAGTTTTTATATTTTTTCGAGTCAATTTTCAAAATTTCGATGCAATTTAATTCACGACACGAGTTAATTGCTCAAATTTTCAAACCAATTCCTTTTGAATTCCGAACGTGACGATTTTGTCACGGAATTTTCAAAATTCGTTTCAAAATTTCAATTTTAACTTCAAGTCATCTTGGTTAATTTTGATTTTCAAATGCTTTACGTGTTTTCAATCAATTGCTTCTACGTGTTTACGTTTTTGCGTATGTGCTACCTGTTGCCTGTTTTTCTACACTAACGATGCAGGAACTGGTGCAAGGCAAAAGGAGAATCAATAGCCGACAAGCGCTCCTCCGAAACGCAACACAAAAAAGCCAAAAATCACAAAACAAACTACAGTCCAAAAACACATATATACAAACCGCCTCATGCAAAATGTAAATATGTACAGACAAGAGTCCAAGACACGGACAAACTACGACAACTACTCAACGTCTCCCGTCGGACCAGTCCTGGTGTCACTAGGAGTCGCCGCCAACACAGACACTACCACCAGGGTCAGACTCCCTCTCCGGGGAACTCTCCAGCGTCTCACGCTCCATCTCGACGTGAAGCTCCTCCGCTGCACCCAACTGAGCCTTCAGAGAGGCAATCTCCGCGTCTCGACTCCGCAGCTCGTCCTCATGACGCCTCTAGTCCTAGTCCCGACAGATGATCCCCAGCTCCTGGCCCGCGATCGTCGACTTGGCTCCCTCCAACTCAGCACGGACCCGAGCAAGCTCCGCTGGATCCGCTGTGCCCTGCCAAACACAATAACAGATCCTCAAGATCTAAAAACGTGAAATACAACACCAAATACACGAAATACAACACACAAAACGTACCTGAGAAAGCCGAGCCTCCCTCGTAGCCAAGTCACCAGCAAGCGCCCTCCAGCGGTTAGCCATCCGCCACAAGTTCTGGTGACTAACAGTCGTCACCTACAAAACAAAAATGTCCTTCAAAACAATGCAAGGCAAAGTATAAATGGAGAAAATGTTCAAGTCAGGAACTCACCCTCAGAACAGTCAACCTCCACTCTATGCCGGCATCGGCCACCGCGGGCTCTGGTAAGCGCAGCTGAAGCTCCTCGCCACCCGGCCCCTGAAAAGTGGTCTCCGTCGGGAAAGCTGGGGGCTGAGTCCTCATCACGGGTCGACTCCCTGCCATTTCGATCCACATAAAAAATGACAAACCCTCCTATCAAGGGTGGCAATGAAAACAAAGAAAAGAGGAAAACATACCTCGATCGGGTACCAAGCAAGCCTCGACAACCAGAAGGTGTCGTAGTCGGCGTCCCGCAGCAACAGCTCCTCACCTCCTCGAACGTGAAGGTGCTCCTCAACCTCATCAGGAGTCAACTCCTGGAAAAACACCCCAGGCGGGTCAACCGGCACGACGAAAGTCTCGGTAAGGCACTGGCGAACTAAACGCTCGCCCAGGTACCAAACCGGCTCAATCGCCGTCTCCAAGTACAGACGCAGGGAGCTGCGAGGTCGCAAACGCTCCCTGATGGCAGCCGGCACACCCGTGTAGTGCTCCCAAGGCCGCCCTACAAACTCCAATCGAAACAAAGCTACTCAGCTAACTGGAGGCATTTTTAAGCTACCTAATCATCCTATCTCTATCTATTTCTATAAAGGAGAAAGGAAAGGAAGCGGAAACTTACATCAGCAATCCGAAGCTTGTTCACGTGACGCCTGCAGTCCTCGTAGGTCGACTTCGTCGACTTTTTACGACCCATCGTCCAACCCCTCACAGCAGGGTAAGCCGAGGGGACACCGTCTGTAGTCTCCGGACGAAGAGGAGTGAAGTAAGCATACAACCAAGCCTGTAATCAAACACAACAAACACAAATCAACCAATTTCTCAAAAATTGCCAAAATCAAACTAAAAAAAAAAAACTACCACAAAAAACGCTCGTACCTCAAACATGAGGCCGGGACCAACCAGAGCAGGAGCACTACTTGCTCCCACTATCTCCGGACGCACCGCCGCGTGCAAGTACCGGGTGAAACTCGCCAAAGCCGACGTAACCCAGTCAAACCGACCCAAAGCGTCAAGGTCGGCGAGGAGTGGAAGCACCTTGGTCGACAAGCGCTCGCCCTTGTCGCCAAAGTACGTCGCACCCAAGAAGTACCACAACCACAGCCGCGCCTCCTTCGCGTCGGCCACAACCTCTGCCTCCGGGCTCGCCAACGGCGCCGGAGCAACACCTGCCACCCTCTCAGCAAAGTGGTCCTTCACGTAGGAACTCGCACTCAGGTACGGAGTGACGTCAGAAGGCTCCCCGCAAGCGATGCGATCAAAGCAGTGACCGCAGGAGAGGACACTCTCTCCGGTGTCGCGGTAAACTCAATGGGCAGCTCACCACAGGGAAGGCCGGACACCATGGCAAAGTCCTCTAGAGTCACGCCGACCTCCCCAAACTCCATGTGGAACGACGACGTCGTGTCCCGATCCGATCCAACATAGCACGGATCAAACACAGGTTCGACCTAATCGAGGACTGTGAATGTCCCGCCAAGCGGCCACCAACGGCCCAAAAGCCGACCTCTCTATCAACGCCCTCGACCCAGCTCGGAGAACGTCGTAGAGGCCCAAGCAGGTAGAAAAGCCCGAGAAAGTCCTCATGGTGTCGATCTCCTGAAATCAAAAACAGACAACGTCAAAATGCCTATTTAGGCTCGACACTTCAAAAATGACAAAATTCAACCAGGGAATGCGACTCACCATGCCCTCGTAAGCACGGTAGGAAAGGTGTCGGTCCAGTCGAAACAACAACTGGCTACCGTCAAAACCCTCGGCCCACTCTGGCGCCGCCCGTAAAAGCAACCCCCGCGGGGCCGTAACTCGCCTGACTCTCCAGCTCGCGGCGTCAACATCGTCCTCGGCTGTCTCCGCTCTCCGCCTCTTATGGCCGCGAGACTCAACGTGGTGGATAGGGCCCAACTCAACGACCTTGTTGACATCCCTCAACGTCCGCCTAGTCGCCCGAGGACGTCGCTCCATCGAAGAAACCCTCCTCCCGGAGGTACTCGCCTCAGCCCCAGTCTGAGCTCTACCGGCGCTAACAGCCCCAACAGCGGGCTCCGTACGCTCCTCGACGGCCCTTAAGGCCCCAGCAGTCTGCTCAGGAGGTCTCTCCTCCTCAGTAATGTCCTCCACAACCACGGCGGGCGTGCTAACCGGAGTACTAACCGGGCCCGACCAGAACAATTCCTCAAGAGTCGCAGCCATGAACTCGGCCTGCTCCAGACACTCTCCTACAAACAAAAAAAAAACGTCAGCCGAAATTTCGGCGTTACGACGGCATGAAATGGATAAATCCAAAAACAAAACACAACCTGCAATACAAAAAAACAAGGGGCAATCCCGCCCCCAAACCACTCACAAAAAAGACACAAAAACGACTCGCCCCTATTTTCAAGCAAAAGACGAGTCAAAACCGCAAAAACGGCATTTCAAGACCCATACAAGGTCTGCCAACAACCCAAAATACATTCCCGACACAATGGGGATTTTTCTACGGTTTAAAAAGGCAATTCATACGCTAATTTGAGCCCAAACCGGTCAAAATTTCAAAAACGACCGCAAAAAGGCAAACGTGATTTTATCACGCCTCAAGGTGACCTAAGATACCAATAAGGTCCATTTCAAGGCAAATTGACTCAATTCAAGCCCAAACAGGCGCTTATTTCGTCAGACATAAGACCGTCGCAAAAGGCAAAAATCCAATTTTGCCCACAAACATCCAACGAAGGTCCTTAAATGGCAAACACGGGTTTTCCCAACTACAATACAACCTAGTGGGACCCACTACCCAAGCAAATAAACTTGGCATTGTGAAATGAGACGGTTTCTCGCCTCAATCACGTTTTTCGAGCACAGGGAGCGGGAACGGGAACCAAAATGTAAACTAAAAGCACCCCTATACTCCTAAACAGGTTTCTAACCTAATGCAAACATCAATTTCGCTCAAAATTGACTCAATCAAAAACGCCCAATTCGATTTTAGGGCAAAATTTCGCCCTAATTTAATCAAGCTAAAATCGACAAATTTGAAAGGATTCAAGAGGAAATACTTACCTTGAGATGACATTTGTTGACAATGGCACGCATTTAAAAGCAAGCTAGAAGGTCCTTTAATGGCGATTTTGCGAGATTTTTGAGGTTGAAGATGAATAATCATCCGCAGCTCAACCTCGCGTCTTTTTAACAGAAAATAGGGAAGCCGGCTTCTAGCGCCAGATGGCTCACGCCTAAACCAGGCCTCCCCTTTGCTTTTTCAGCGAAATTTGGGCTTTGGCCCAATTCCCCACAACAAATTCGAATTCTCGTTGACGATATTGAATGTCGTCATTTCCTCGAAAACAAACAAAATCAATTAGTGAAAATTCAAATTCGCTATTTTCAAAAACTTCAAGCAAACGGCGATCGAAACCGCCAACTTCAAAAATAATAGCGAAAATTCAAAATCGCTATTTTTCTCCAACTTCAAAATAACAGCGAAAATTCAAAAACCGCTATTTCTCAAAATTTCAAGCAACGGCGGCACACAAACCGTCACTTCAATCAATGGTGAAGATTCCAAATTCACTATTTCTTCAAATGTCAACGGCGGCACATAAACCGTCACTTCAATCAATGGTGAAGATTCCAAATTCACTATTTTCACCACATGTCAACGGCGGCACATAAACCGTCACTTCAATCAATAGCGAAGATTCCAAATTCACTATCTCCTTCCAACACCAGCAGGGGGCTTCCTCGCGGAACCCGCTCATCCCAAAAACAGTGATAGTGAAAATCCAAGCTCACTATTTCCACAGCGGCATCATGAGTTCGCTACTTCCAAAGCAAGCCCATTTGACGCGGCTACTCCCATGGTCCATCAATCGACCTTATCATTTGGCTGGCGAGCCTTTGTCCGCACCCTTTCAAGGACAGATCCCGAAGATGTCTCGGGTACATTTCCTTGTCTCGGCTGGCGAGCCTTACAACGCACCGCGGCTGGCGAGCCCTCCTCACATACGCACCGCAGTTGGCGAGCATTTATCCGCAACCATGCAAGGACATATCCGAAGATGCCTCAGGTATGACTCCTTCTTATGGATGGCGAGCCTTTGTACGTAGTCTAACAGACTATAAACGACCCGCACGGACAGTCGACAAGCTCTAAAATGTTCCCGACGACAGGTCTTTGACTCGTACCCTCGAGTCGCCTTGGCGTCGCCCTTCCCGACGGCAGGTCCTTGGCCCGAATCCTTTCGAGCCGCCTCGACGTCGCTTGGGTCTTCAGGTTGTAATCTTCGATTGACTTGGGGACTCTACTTTGACTTTCGCCCTGTCCAAGCCTCAGTCAAAGTGGGGCTCAGAGATACCCGTATCTCACGAGACTCCAACAAACACCCGATGATTATCGGACTACAACATGTTTTGGGATCGCAGCGTTTGATCGACAGTTTGTGTACAACCTTACGTCGGAAAACTTAAAACGATTTCGAAAACAAAACATTTCAAAACATTTAAAAAATACCTGGAGTGTTTAATGCACGGCGACGGGGTCGCGATGACACTAACTAGAGTCAAAACTGACACCGGACCAAAACCGACTCAAAAATTCAAATCCCGACTCCAATAACGAGTCAAACCGAGTCAAACACAAAAACCAAAATATCTCAAACCTTCTATGCTAAGTTTTCCCGGATTCATGTTCGTCAAGTACCAAACATGTGACTACCAAACCTAGGATAGAATAAATCACGGTTGCGTTTGTTGTGAAAGCGACAACACAGCTCGAAGACCCGCGACGTGGATCGCGCCTCTTTGAGCAGCCCAGGTGGCCACGTCGCTCAAAACTCACACAACCACTCATTCTCCTATAAATACCCCTCAAATGCCACCTATTTGAGACTTACGCGAGTGTCCACCCCCTCTTTTCTCCCTTAAAATTCTCGACTCGACTTCGTAAGTCACAATCCGACACGTATTTACGACCTACCGATCGTAAACACGAGCCTTACACATTGTTTGGTACCGTCATCGTGCATTAAACCACTTGACCGACCACTTTGACCACTACACCATCACTAAACTTTTAAAAGACTCTTTACTTACCAAAACGGTTTTAAACCGAGTTTTTTCCGATCAAACGAGTTGTTACACTTACATCAGTCACTCGCCATAACCAAACATGTAAGTATGAGGGCGTAAAAATCCTCTTTTATTATGTTTTCATTTGTTTCATGACTATAACATGATAAAACATGAACCAAAACATGGAATAAACGAGCCAAAACCGATTTTTGGTCTGAGGCAGAAGCCCCTTAGGTCGCCAAATGGCTCGCGCCTAAATGGGGTACTCAGACCAGGGATCAACCGTGTTTGTAATCGGTTTTTACCATTTCAAGTATTTTCCAAACCTTTTTGTTTTATTTCACATGTTTTAACCATAAAACATTTTTCACCCTTGGTTCTTTATACCATGACGGTTAAATCCGTGTTTCGGTGATAATATTTGGTTAATGACATTTAAAAGGTATTTTAAAGCCTTTTATTTCATTTCTTCTTATTTTCAAACATACATATTATTCACCAACACGAAATCATCCTTGGTTCTACATACCATGCCGGATTTTAACCCGGGTAAGATGATGAGTATCGACTAATTACATTCAAAATGGACTTAAAACAATTAGTCCATAATCATTTTCAAAACTATTCATGTCAAGTTTGTCAAATCGAACCCGACACCGAATATTATCAAATAATGATGATTATTCGAGTCTAGTTCTTCAAATCAACAAAGGCGGTCTAAACGACCCTTTCAAAATCAAACCGGGTTCAAAAACCCATTTTTAACACGTTTTATAACGTTTTCTAAACAGTGAGAACACGGCATACAACCGTTGGCTAACCCGCGCCTCAAGCAGGCCTTTTCTTTCTCATTTTCAAAACCAGAGGGAGGCCCCTTACACCGCCGGCTGGCTCGTGCCTCTTATAGCCGTCTGGTACAGGGCATGTTCCCTTCCAGCATTAGTCTAGGACGATCCCGACTCCGGTTAACCCGGATATAGGACGGATCAGATGACTATTCGATTATTCAAAATCATATTTGCAAAATGACATACTAAGACAAATGGATCATGTTATGCACCCTAAACCTAATACGGTAAATGGATGTTTAATTTCCGTCTTGCATGCAAATCAATCATTAATCCAACTCGACATCTTATACTTGATACTTGGAATAAATCAAACCGACTTAGAAAGCTCTCACATGTTAGGTTTATATTATATGATGCGCATTCATGCATTTAAACCGTTCTATCAACTTTTGCATTCAACCAACCAAGATCGATCAGTAGAGGCCGCTAAACGCGGGCGGGATTGGGTGTCTGATTAAAGGGCTTCCCAATACGTACCTTCACCTCTTACTCAGAAACTTTGAATAGTGGACGACCTTATCGAGGGCGTACGAGAGTCATTGTAGAGATAGGATGCTAAAGAGGGATGATTTCCTTATCTTTAGTACCTATGTCAAACGCTGCTTTGTGCTTCGATTTGACCGAGGTATAAAGTGGAATTCGAACGGGTTCCAGGCATCTCACAAATGCTTGGTGGCGACTCCGAACATCTCTAATCGTTTCGAGACCCTTACCGAGACGAAACCGACCGATCTAAAATAATCCGGTCGAAGGCATTTTTACGCCGCCGAGCGTGGCTTTCAAAAGACCGCTGCATGTCCAACAGATCGGCTTGGCGTGCAGGTGGCCTGTGACTACGGACCGATAGGTGGCCCCCAAATCCACAGACCGAGACGTGGCCCATGCCCACAGGTGGGCTAGTGACTCGTATAGCCCACCGTCTGGTTCTTGTTTTCCCTCGGGAGGAGGCTCCTCTCGACCCTCAGGCACGCTTCATGGACCTTGACTACGTCAAGTCTGTGAAGTGGATCAATAGTCGGGGTCGGTGGAAGATTGATTCTTTCATTTGCGACCCCATCCCTATCCTTGGCCTCCCTCCAATCTTGCCCCTTACCACTGTTTTGAGGGTGACTCGCCCGCCCTTGCCTAGCTACAGGCTCCCTATTAGGGCGGGCACCACTACTGCTTCCACCTCAAGAGGAACTCGTGCCTCATCTTCACAGGCCCCCTCCTCCTCCTCCACTATTGCTCCCACGGGTTTCCCGACTACATTTCGTCCCCCTACACCTATTGTTATCCCTGCGGTCATGGACCAAAGGGCGGTTTCACGTGTGTTGGGTGACTTGTGCAGAAGTTTTGATCAGCACAGGATGGACATGGCTCTTGCTATGTACCCAGTTTACGAGGAGTATGCTCGGACAGGGATGCTCCCACGGGGTCCCTGGACTCACCCGTCCTTCTTTGTTCCCCCGGTGGGCGGATATCCTCCGCCTGCTACGACATCTACTCCTATGACTACTACTGCCGCTGCTGCTGAGGCGGAAGAGGAGGATGTCTCGGGATCCGAGGAGGATGAGGGTAGCGATCCCGAGTGTGACGGTGGAGATTAGACGTATTATGACCTCCCCCATTTTTTGCTGGTTTGGGGAGGTCTTCTTTTGTGAGTTTCCGATCCCTTTTTGTTAGTTTCCTTTTATTTTGTTGTTGCTTTATTCTTCCCAATATTGCTGTTGATGCTGGTGAGTTTGCTGCTGAGCACAATGAGGGCATTGTGCGTTTTGGTTTGGGGAGGGTATATGCATATGTCTATTGCATTTGCATTTGTTATTTATTGCATTTCAGTCACACGTTTATTGCATTTTTGCTTGCATTCGTTCTTTACTCCTTTAATTTCAAAAAAAAAAAAATTGAAAAACCACCAAGAATTCAAAAAAATCACGTTTTCTTTCGTATTTAGGTCGAGTCGGAACGGAAGGATTTCAATGATGAGTTTGCATTACATATTGTCTCATTGCCCTTTCCTTGCACTTCAAACATTTCCAAGTATGTCACTTGCATAGTCTACGAGTTTTTGTTGGAATTTTGCTAAACGAATAGACTTGACTCAATATTGGCAAGCTACTTCAATTTCTAAGGATAGAGCTTAATAAATCGGTGACATTCATGACCGATTTCATGTAGGAATGAGAGTAGTTTCTCCTTATAAGGCATGTTACATTAATTTGCATAAGCATGAGTCTAGTCTACTTGATACCTATATGCATTCGGGTCCGTGGTTTGTTGACACATGTGGTAGAGGTTCCCCTTTCTCATTTTACCCATAAACCTCACATAGCCAAATTGCTTATTTTGTCCCATTTAGCTACATACTATATTTAGCCTATCTTATCCAACTAGTAATGTTAGTGTTTTGGGAATTGCTTGAATTTCTTTTGGTTATTTTGTTCTTCATGAAAAGTTGGAGGTGAAATGGTGGGAAGGAACGAAAAGAAAAATGAAAAAGAATAGAAAAAGAGAGAAAAAAAAACATAGAAAAAAAAATTGAAAAGAAAAAAATGACTGAAAAAAAAAGGGAAACAGGGGCTGTTTTGGAGAATACTTGGTCGACCGACCGGTCTCAAGGGTCGATCGACCATGTGCTGCAGATTTTGGAAATCGCATGTTTAAAAATCTTTTAATAAATGGCGATTAGTACTCCTATATTATATTTGAATCCTTTTGGGGAGTCTACGATGTTATTTTATTGGAGAATTGTGAGTTCTACGCTTATGATATTTGAGCATTGGTGTTATTTTTGGTAAGTGGAAGTAAGAAGTGGATTTGCTTATAATTTGGTTTAGTGGTTATTAGCTCGGCCTAACCCCTCTTTCCCAAATTCATTTTAGCCTCTTTTTACCTCTAGCCTCACAATCCCAAATCGCCTCGGCATGTGTCATGGCCATTACAGTGGGGGAATGCATATGTACGGTTGTAGAGACTTTATTCATGTTAGATTGCAGGCATGTTCTTATCGGTCGTAGATAGGTGAGAGTCTTATTTTTATCACTCTTCTGTCTTGCATAATATATCTCACCCTATTCTTAAATTGAGTGAATGAGCGACCTGTGAGAGTCCGATATATACGAGTCTTGCAAGTTCGAAGGTTTAGCAAATTCTTTAACATGTTTAACTCGTTTGCATTTGACAAGATACTTGGATGTTAATAGCTGCATTAAATTGGTTGGGTATGATGGTTTGTATTAGCTCTGAGCATGAAATCCGTTCCATTAGAGGTTTTTAGTTTGGTCATAGTGTTTGCTTGGGGACAAGCAAGGTTTGGTTTGGGGAGATTTGATACGTGCATATTCTATACACTTTATTCGCAGTTTTGGCACGTATTTCTATGCGTATTTGTTAGCTTAAAGCTACTATTTCTCCCGAAACGGTTTACTTTGGAATTTCTATGATTTATTGTAGGAATGAGTGGAAGTGAGCTAAATCAAGCTTAAATCGTCCTCCTGAGGCAACTTTACGGAAACTTGGAAGATGGGAGTTCGGACTTGTTCACCTTGGGATGCGTGCATGAATTTGGAAGCTGCTACAACATATCTGGTCTATCGACCAGATACCCCAGCCTATCGACCGTGGAGTTCAGTGGAGAAAGAAGTGTTGCGCACTGTACTGGCTGGTCGATCGACCGTGCCACTTGGTCGATCGACCAGGTCGCGAAGCTGTGGTTTATTTTATGCGTTAGTCTTTTGAAAGCCCATTTATAATTTATCTTATGGGTAGAACGTTTATCAGTAGGACGCAACAAATATTTTAGGTTATGCTTTTTATTATTCAACAACTGAAGTTTTAGATCTAGTTTTGGGGAACAAGAAAGTGGAGACTACGGATCTGAATTCAATTGTTTTGTTCATCAAATTATTTAGTAAGCTTTAATTCTATTTCCTTCTTTTCTTATTTCTTGTCAATTTAATTCTTGTTGTTACCAACTTATATTCAAATAATTCAGTTTTAATCCTCTATTTGAATTTCAATTCAATCATGTCAATTTCATTCTATGTCTTTAATTTTGCAATTGTTATATTCTTAATCATGCGTAGGTAAAATATCTATGCTAGGAATTAGGGAATCCATGGTGTCATGAGTTGATTTTATTAAGTCTAGGTTGAACCCGTACCGGGCTTATTTACTGCTGTGAGATTTTACCCCTTTGCTAGATTGAGAAACTAGCGGAGTTAGATTTCTTACATGTAATTGGAAGGACTATAGAGCGAAAGTAATTTAGTTTCTTTCTAGGGTGGTAAAGAGACCGAGAGGCTTAATTTGAATAGGGACTTAGACGACCTATTTGACATCCTGAGACGGTATTGGACAGACATTGACTTTACTAGACTGACCCTTAAGCCATAGTGAACCGAAATTCCTAGCTACTTTTTATTATCTACTTACACTTCATTTAATTTTCGGTAGTTAGTATAAAATCAATCAACCAAAACCCCCCCATAATTGTTACTTCAATAGATTAAAAATAGCAAATAGAATTGATCTTGTCTCTCTGTGGTTCGACCCTTACTATCACTAGCTATTGTTTTAATTTGGATTATAAATTTAATTTTGATCCAAAACGACGGTATCAAATTTTGATACAATTCGATAGTCATTAGTTTAGTTTATTCTTTCATTAATAAAGTCTCTTTTTGCATTCAGTTTTGATCTTTCCTCTGTAATTCCTCTATACGGTATTCTTCTGCTCTAATATTCAGTTTATTTGCTTTCATTCGTAAAATAGAATTGTTAGGTTAGAATTCCCAAAGCCAATTATTGTTTTATGTTAATTGTTCTTTTAATTAATTTAACCATGAATTCAGTATCTTTATTGGTTAAGTTTATTGTTGTTATTATTGTAATCATGAGTAGCTGAACCCCATGTGTTAAGATGTAGGGGATCTATAGTGTAGGCGGCATTATAATTCGTAGGTTTGAGTCGCGCTTCGGTCGATCGACCGCCTACCCTGGTCGATCGACCGACTCCCGTGAGATTAACTTCGTTTTAATTAATTTAATTGCTATATTTGACGAATCGAGTGCACGCGACTAGTTGAATGTTTAGGAATTGACCGACCCGATAAGATCGAAAGATAGGGGAGGGAAATAGACTACCTAATTAAGACGTCTAAATTAATAAGATCGAGAGATAATTTAATTTAGACTTTTAAGTCACTTTTCAAGACGAAAGTCAGCATTAGTGATATTAGGGACCTGTAGCGAGGTCGAAAGATGCTACCTGTTAAGAATGGACCGAGAGGACTTCTTATTTTCCCATCTCACGTGATTGTTTTAGACCTACCTAGTGTACTACCGCCGAAACTGTAGTGAACCAACCATCTTAGCACCCTTTTAATATTTGATTTCATTTATTAGCTTAGTTTACTTTTCATTTGTTGCCTTTAGTTATAGATCAACTCAAAACAAACCCCCACTCATATGTTACTTTAGACTAAGATTAAGACAGCTATTAATTGCATCGCCTCCTTGTGGTTCGACCCTGACTGCCACTATCTATAGTAGTAGTTTGGAAATATAAATTTATCTTTGGTACTGTACGACGGTATCAAATTTTAGCGCCGTTGCCGGGGAGACGGTGTAATTCTATTTGCTTTATTTTTAGTTTATTTTTCTTGTCTCAAGGAACTTTGGTTCCTTGAGGCCGTTGCTTACTCTTGCTTCTATATTTGCTGTTGCACAGTTAGAAGACAAATTTTTGAGAAGAAGGCTTGAGTACTCTCAGTTTTGCGATCATGACTACAATATATGATAATCTTCAGCCACAAGTGCAGCATGTTCCAAAGGGATACGATCTACCCACCCCTATTCATGGTCATTTCGAACTTCGTTTCTCCTATATTAATTTGGTGGAGCGGAACCAGTTTGCTGGATTACCGGACGAGGATCCTTTGAAGCATATGGAAATTTTCACAGACTACTGTTGTTCCATACATGTACCGGCTGGGGTGACCCAAGATGAAGTAAAGGGGATGATGTTCTTATACTCCTTGAAGGATTCTGCACGAGATTGGTATCACTACCTTGATAGGGCAGCAGCTAGAGTCACAGATTGGACATCTCTAGCATTAGCCTTTTACAAAAAATACTTCCCACTCGCAAAGACTGGTGCCTTGAGAAGCCAAATTACAAAATTCCAACAAGGACCTAATGAGGAATTTTGTGAAGCATGGGGACGTTTCAAGAGATTGGTTCGGTCTGTTCCTCACCACGGTTTCGAGCAGTGGTACCTTTGCAACCTCTTCTACAATTCTTTATATGATGACTACAAGGTTATCCTGGATGCAGCTGCAAATGGTAGGTTCCAAAATATCACTGATCAGAATAAAGGTTGGAACACTATTGAGGAGATGGCAGTCCATAGAGCTGAGTTTGGGAGTTTGCGTGGAAACTCGCGAAAGCCAAATGACGAAATGAGTGCCGTTGCGACACTCATATCTTATATTACTGCTCGGCTCTCAAAGCTCGAGACTTCTAAAGCTTCCGAGAAGAAAATTGAAATTCCTGTTCATAACTCAGATGAGACCGCGGAATTGATTGAAATAATCCGAGCTCTTTTGGTTCAAGTCACGAAAATAGAAGAAGCTGGGATTGAATCTGCAAGGAATTTTGCAAAGCAGTTAGAGATTTTAGCGGCTAACCAAGTCGCCAATTCTTCAAGCAAATGTGAGGTTCCTATCGAGACACTTAATGCAATTCACCTCCGCAGTGGTCTCTCATATGATGGTCCTGATGAGCCAATAAAAGGCTCGGAAAATGATGAAAAGTCAGACTTAAATTCTAGTGCGAAAATGAGCTCTACTGCCAGTACCAGCGGTCGATCGACCAACAACATCAGTCGATCGACCAGAATCTCTGATGAAAAAGTTTCTAACCAGAAACTATTTGAACCCAGCACCAGTGGTCGATCGACCAACAACATCAGTCGATCGACCAAAGTTCCTGACGAAAAATTTTCTGACCAGAAACTGTTCGAACCCAGTGTATTTGGTCGATCGACCGAGCCCAATGGTCGATCGACTGGGTCTCCAGCGCTGAACGAAAATTCGTCAATTGAATTGTAACATACCTCAGCCAGTGACGATTTGACGAAGATTTCAAACATTCGGAAGACGAAAATTGTCGACCCTACGACAAGTGTTACAGTCCCGTATCCGGAGCGTTTAAAGAATACAAAGTTGGAGCGTAAGTTCGGTAAGTTTTTGAAGATCGTCAAGAATCTGGAGGTAACCATTCCTTTCACTGATTTAATTACCCATGTACCTTCTTACACTAAGTTTATGAAGGATATTTTGAATCGTAAGAAAAATTTTAATGATGTTGGTACTATAGCTTTCACGGAGGAGTGTAATGTTCTTTCAAGAAATAACATACCACCTAAATTAAAAGACCCAGGTAGTTTTTCAATTCCATGCACTATAGGTATCTATGAATTTGGGAAAGCCCTTTGTGATCTAGGGGCCAGTGTCAGTGTTATGCCATACTCTGTGTGCGAAAAGTTAAATATAGGTAACCTTAAGGTGACCAATATGACCCTTCAGATGGCAGATAGATCGATTCAAAGACCCTTAGGAATTTTAGAAGATGTACCTGTTCGAGTGGGTAAGTTCTTTATTCCTATCGGTTTCGTCGTTTTAGACATAGCTGAGGATAGTCAGATACCTATTATCTTAGGTAGACCATTTTTACATACGGCTGGGGCTGTGATAGATGTCAAACGCGGAGTCTTGACCTTGGAGGTAGGGGATGACACAATTGAGTTCAGTCTTGCTCGCATTGCGATCGAACCTGCGATGATGATATGTGTTATTCCATTGATATTGTTGATGTGGTGTTAATTGAATCGGAGGGAATCCTTAGCCAAGGATCCCTTAGCCGATCTAACCAATTTAGATGAGTGTCTTTGATAATCCAAATGGAGAATCTTTGAGGAGCTAGATGTTTTGGTAGCCTCAATGGAAAGCTACGAGCTCACAGAAGAAGAAGATGAGATGCTCATAAGCCTGGCCAACGAGAATTTGGTAAACACTTGCTATACCATTGAAGCTGATTCTGCCTATGCTGTTGAGGTAAAGGTGCCAGAGCGTAAGCCACTTCCTCCTAATCTTAAGTATGTTTTTCTAGATGATACGGAGCAGTACCCAGCTATTGTTAGTGCTAAGCTTAATGATGACCAGCTTTCTGCTTTGATGTGTGTGCTAAAGAAAAACAGGAAAGCTTTAGGTTATTCTTTGGATGATATTAAGGGCATCAGCCCCGATATTTGTATGCACAGGATAGAGTTGGAGGAAGGTCACAACCCTTACAGACAGGGTCAGCGAAAGCTTAATCCGAAGATGAAGGAGGTTGTCATGGCTGAGGTGATGAAACTACTCGATGCAGGTAATATTTATACAGTTGGCAACTCCAAGTGGGTTAGCCCAGTTCAGGTAGTCCCGAAGAAAGGAGGGACCACTGTGGTATAAAATGAGAAAAATGAATTAATACCAACTCGAGTTGTAACAGGTTGGCGGATGTGCATTGACTACAGACAGTTAAATGCCGCCACAAAGAAAGACCATTTCCCCCTCCCTTTTGTTGACCAGATGACCGAAAGACTAGCCTCTAATAAATTTTTTTGTTTCTTAGACGGATATTCAGGGTTCTTTCAGATCCCTATTCATCCGGATGATCAGAGTAAGACCACTTTTACCTGTCCACAAGGTGTTTTTGCATACCGCAGAATGCCTTTCGGATTGTGTAACGCCCCAGCTACCTTTCAGAGGTGCATGATGGGGATTTTTCTGATTACATAGAGAATATTATGGAGGTATTTATGGATGACTTCTCAGTTTATGGTAATGACTTTGATCGTTGTTTAGCTAATCTTAATAAAGTCATGCAGCGTTGTATTGATGTTAATCTTGTTTTAAACAGGGAAAATGTCAGTTCATGGTCAATGAGGGAGTTGTGTTAGGGCATTTGATTTCTGATAAGGGTATACATGTTGATAAGGCAAAAGTGTAGGTGATTGAGCAATTGCCTCCTCCCGTGAATGTTAAAGGAGTGAGGAGTTTCCTTGGTCACGCTGGTTTTTATCGGCGTTTCATTAAGGATTTTTCAAAAATTGCTAAACCACTTACACAATAGCTTCTTAAGGATGCTGTTTTTGAGTTTACTGATGAGTGCCTTTTAGCATTTAACAGGTTAAAGGAGGCTCTAGTTTCTGCGCCAATCATTCAGCCGCCTGATTGGGACCTCCCATTCGAGATTATGTGTGATGCCAGCGATTATGCGATTGGTGCAGTTTTAGGACAACGGAAAAATAATGTTTTGAATGCCATATATTATGCGAGCCGAACTCTGGATGAGGCTCAAGTCAATTATTACACCACTGAGAAGGCGTTTCTAGCTGTAGTTTTTGCTTTAGACAAATTTCGGTCTTATTTGTTGGGTTCTAAGGTTATTGTTTATACTGACCATGCAGCGCTGAAGACTCTCTTTCTTAAGAAGGATGCGAAGCCGAGGCTTTTGAGGTGCATACTCCTGTTGCAAGAGTTTGATTTGGAGATCAAAGATAAGAAAGGTGCAGAGAATGTGGTGGCTAACCATTTATCTCGTCTACAGCTGACAGAAAGGGAGGATTCGTTACCCATTAATGATTCTTTTTCTGATGAGAGTCTGTTAGCTATTACTAATTCAGGATCTTATCCACCTCCGTGGTTTGCTGATTTTGCTAATTTTGCAGTGATAGGTAAAATACCACCCAAGCTTTCATGGCAGCAGAAGAAGCGGTTCGCTTATGATGCTAGACAATACTTTTTGGATGATCCATTTGTTTTCAAGGAATGTGCAGACGGTCTTATCCGGAGATGTGTGCCTCAATGGGAGGTCAAGGATATCCTAGAAGCTTTCCACTCTTCTGCCTATGGTGGTAACCATGGTCCGTCCCGGACTGTGGCTAAGGTACTCGAATCTGGTTTCTATTGGCCAACTTTGCATGCAGATAGTCGCAATTTTGTTGCTGAGTGCGATGCTTTTCAAAGATCAGAGAATATTTCAAAGAGACATGAGATGCCACAGGTAGGCATTCTAGAGGTTGAGATTTTTGATGTCTGGGGCATTGATTATCAAGGACCCTTTCCGAGCAGTCAAGGTAATCAATATATCCTCGTAGCTGTAGATTATGTGTCCAAATTGGTAGAAACTGTTGCTACCCCTCATTGCGATACAAAAGTCGTGATTAAGATGTTTAAAAAGATAATCTTCCCTCGTCTTGGTGTCCCTAGGGTTGTCATTAGCGACGGAGGTATGTATTTTAAAGAAAGACAACTTTGTGCTATGTTGACTAAATTCGGTGTCCAACATCGTAGAGGTTTGGGGTATCATCCCCAAACTAGTGGTCAAGTTGAGATTTCTAACCGAGAATTGAAATAAATGTTAGCTAAAGTTGTTTCTAAATCACGGAAAGATTGGAGTCTTAAATTGGATGATGTCTTGTGGGCTTATAGGACAGCGTTTAAAACGCCAATTGGGATGTCACCATTCCGATTGATTTATGGTAAGACATGTCATTTGCCTGTTGAATTGGAACATAAATCTTGGTGGGCTATTTGTGATTTGAATTTAGATCCTAACCTCTCTCGTGAGAAACGTATGACACAGCTAAATGAGCTGGAGGAATTTAGGCTGCTGGCCTATGATAATGCTAGGATCTACAAAGAGAAAACGAAGCGCTGGCACGACAAGAGAATCATTAAGCGCGAGTTCCATATAGGCGATGAGGTACTTCTTTTTAATGCTCGTATCCGTTTATTTCCTGGTAAGCTGAAATCCAGGTGGAGTGGTCCCTACACGGTCACTGCAGTTACAAAGTTCGGATCAGTTGAATTGGAGACCTCTGCTGGAGAATGGTTCAAAGTTAATGGCCAATATGTGAAGCATTATCACGGAACAGATGAATTTGTTGGGCAGGTCGAGGTATTGTACTTCGACCCGTTATCGGATGATGCAAACTGAGGTTACTGAGCTTAATTGCCAGTACTTGAAGTCGATCGACCATGTGCATCAGTCGATCGAATGAAAAGGAAAAGTCAGAAGCTGATAAAAGGGAAGATTGGTCGATCGACTGGGTCTGATAGTCGACCAACCAACGCGCGAAACCAGAGGGCAAGTTAATAGGGAAGTTCTAATTCCTACTTCGTTCATTTATTCATACTCATTCGATCAAAAAATAGAAAAACCCTAGTTCTTCCCCTTTTCGCGATTTTTCTTGCTACTCTACCCTTTAATTTCGATTTTTCTTGCTCAAATCCCCAAGTTCATCAAAGGTATGTTTCTAATCCTCTTTCAATCCTTTAAATTCGATTTTTGCTGAATTTTTGTGCCCAAATTTCGAGCAATGTCACCTTGTTTCGAAAAAATCGATTTTGGAAAATCGATTTAGGGCTAATTTCTTTTCGAATTTGTGCTTTAATTGCATTTGCTATCCTATTCCTTTGAATTTCGAGCCATCTTAGCAACTAGGAGAAGCTTAATTTCGTTTTTCCCTAAATTTTCGAAACCCTAATTTCATGTTTGATTTCTGATTTTGTTTGGGGTTTATAAATTCTCATTGTTCAAGATTATGGGAAGCTAGTTGTTGATTTGTCAATTTTATAGGAAGCAATAATGACGAAAGGGAAGCAGACGATCTTCAGTGGGCAGTCCAGTCAAGGAGCAGCTAAACGGCCGCGGGGTCCGTCGCTAATGATCGAGGCAACTACGGATAGTCTACCTGACTATCCGCAGGTGACTTTCTCTACCTCTACTCAGAGAGCCAACTTTATTACCTTGGTCGAAAAAATAAAAGTTCAGGCAACACGTTTTATTCATAAGCCAACTTTAGAGAAACTAGGGTGTCTTGAATCTGTTGTGTCTCTGCTAAATGGCACAGGGATGTCGGGATTGGTGCACATGGCTGAGTTCACTTACTATACATTAACCCTTGAATTTTTCTCGACTTTTGCTTTTGACCAGACCACTTTTGAAGCTAATAAAAGTAGCTCTTGCATATCTTTTCGGCTGTTTAATGTCACCTACTCCTTGACATTAGCTGAATTTGCTGGTTATTTGGGTCTTTGTTTCGAGGGTAACACCTCCGAATCTTATGATGTGCACAGGGTAATGTGGTCGTTTATCTCTGACCTGAACGCCCCTAAGAGGACGGGCACTTCCGTCCACTTACCCCCTTTTCGTTATTTCTTCCGGCTAATGGGCAACACCATCTTCGGCCGCAAAGAGTCAAATAATGTTAATACCATTGAATTGTCTATCTTGGCGGGTTATCTGAACATTGAGAGTCGGGTAGCCCGTATTTATAATATCGTTTATTTGACTGCCTCTCACTTTAACACTATAAGTGAGGGTACCTCTTTGACCACTATTGTTTGTGGTGGGCTGGTGACTCATATAGCCCACCGTCTGGTTCTTGTTTTCCCTCGAGAGGAGGCTCCTCTCGACCCTCAGGCACGCTTCATGAACCTTGACTACGTCAAGTCTGTGAAGTGGATCAATACTCGGGGTCGGTGGAAGATTGATTCTTTCATTTGCGACCCCATCCCTATCCTTGGCCTCCCTCCCATCTTGCCCCTTACCACTGTTTTGGGGGCAACTCGCCCGCCCTTGCCTAGCTACAGGCTCCCTATTAGGGCGGGCACCTCTACTGCTTCCACCTCGAGAGGAGCTCGTGCCTCCTCTTCACAGGCCCCCTCCTCCTCCACTCCTGCTCCCACGGGTTTCCCGGCTACTTTTCGTCCCGCTACACCTATTGTTATCCCTGCGGTCATGGACCAAATGGCGGTTTCACGTGTGTGGTTGGTGACTTGTGCAGGAATTTTGATCAGCACAGGATGGACATGGCTCTTGCCATGTACCCAGTTTACGAGGAGTATGCTCGGGCAGGGATGCTCCCACGGGGTCCCTGGACTCACCCGTCCTTCTTTGTTCCCCCGGTGGGTGGATATCCTCCGTCTGCTACGACATCTACTCCTACGACTACTACTGCCGCTGCTGCTGAGGCGAAAGAGGAGGATGACTCGGGATCCGAGGAGGATGAGGGTAGCGATCCCGAGTATGACGGTGGAGATTAGACGCATTATGACCTCCTCCATTTTTGGCTGGTTTGGAGAGGTCTTCTTTTGTGAGTTTCCGATCCCTTTTTGTTAGTTTCCTTTTATTTTGTTGTTGCTTATATTCTTCCCAATATTGTTGTTGATGCTGGTGAGTTTGCTGCTGAGCACAATGAGGGCATTGTGCGTTTTGGTTTGGGGAGGGTATATGCATATGTCTATTGCATTTGCATTTGTTATTTATTGCATTTCAGTCACACGCTTATTGCATTTTTGCTTGCATTCGTTCTTTACTCCTTTAATTTCAAAAAAAAAAAAAAATTGAAAAACCACCAAAAATTCAAAAAAATCACGTTTACTTTCGCATTTAGGTCGAGTCGGAACGGAAGGATTTCAATGATGAGTTTGCATTACATATTGTCTCATTGCCCTTTCCTTGCACTTCAAACATTTCCAAGTATGTCACTTGCATAGTCTACGAGTTTTTGTTGGAATTTTGCTAAACGAATAGACTTGACTCGATATTGGCAAGCTACTTAAATTTCTAAGGATAGAGCTTAATAAATCGGTGACATTCATGACCAATTTCATGTAGGAATGAGAGTAGTTTCTCCTTATAAGGCATGTTATATTAATTTGCATAAGCATGAGTCTAGTCTACTTGATACCTATATGCATTCGGGTCCGTGGTTTGTTGACACATGTGGTAGAGGTTCCCCTTTCTCATTTTACCCATAAACCTCACATAGCCAAATTGCTTATTTTGTCCCATTTAGCTACATACTATATTTAGCCTACCTTATCCGAGCTAGTAATGTTAGTGTTTTGGGAATTGCTTGAATTTCTTTTGGTAATTTTGTTCTTCATGAAAAGTTGGAGGTGAAATGGTGGGAAGGAAAGAAAAGAAAAATGAAAAAGAATAGAAAAAGAGAAAAAAAAACACAGAAAAAAAAAATTAAAAAGAAAAAAATGACTGAAAAAAAAAGGAAACAGGGGTTGTTTTGGAGAATACTTGGTCGACCGGCCGGTCTCAAGGGTCGATCGACCATGTGCTGCAGATTTTGAAAATCGCATGTTTAAAAATCTTTTAATAAATGGCGATTAGTACTCCCATATTATATTTGAATCCTTTTGGGGAGTCTACGATGTTATTTTATTGGAGAATTGTGAGTTCTATGCTTATGATATTTGAGCATTGGTGTTATTTTTGGTAAGTGGAAGTAAGAAGTGGATTTGCTTATAATTTGGTTTAGTGGTTATTACCTCGGCCTAACCCCTCTTTCCCAAATTCATTTTAGCCTCTTTTTACCTCTAGCCTCACAATCCCAAATCGCCTCGGCATGTGTCATGGTCATTACAGTGGGGGAACGCATATGTACGGTTGTAGAGACTTTATTCATGTTAGATTGCAGGCATGTTCTTATGGGTCGTAGATAGGTGAGAGTCTTATTTTTATCACTCTTCTGTCTTGCATAATATATCTCACCCTATTCTTAAATTGAGTGAATGAGCGACCCGTGAGAGTCTGATATATACGAGTCTTGCAAGGTCGAAGGTTTAGCAAATTCTTTAACATGTTTAACTCGTTTGCATTTGACAAGATACTTGGATGTTAATAGCTGCATTAAATTGGTTGGGTATGATGGTTTGTATTAGCTCTGAGCATGAAATCCGTTCCATTAGAGGTTTTTAGTTTGGTCATAGTGTTTGCTTGGGGACAAGCAAGGTTTGGTTTGGGGAGATTTGATACGTGCATATTCTATACACTTTATTCGCAGTTTTGGCACGTATTTCTATGCGTATTTGTTAGATTAAAGCTACTATTTCTCCCGAAACGGTTTACTTTGGAATTTCTATGATTTATTGTAGGAATGAGTGGAAGTGAGCTAAATCAAGCTTAAATCGTCCTCCGGAGGCAACTTTATGGAAACTTGGAAGATGGGAGTTCAGACTTGTTCACCTTGGGATGCGTGCATGAAGTTGGAAGTCTACTAAAGATATCCGGTCTATCGACCGATACCCCACCTATCGACCGTGGAGTTCAAAGGAGAAAGAAGTGTTGCGATCTTTGTCTGCCGGGGTCGATCGACCGTGCCACTTGGTCGATCGACCAGGTCGCGAAGCTGTGGTTTATTTTATGCGTTCATCAAATTCTTTAGTAAGCTTTAATTCAATTTCCTTCTTTTCTTATTTCTTGTCAATTTAATTCTTGTTGTTACCAACTTATATTCAAGTAATTCAGTTTTAATCCTTTATTTTAATTTCAATTCAATCATGTCAATTTCATTCTATGTCTTTAATTTTGCAATTGTTATATTCTTAATCATGCGTAGGTAAAATATCTATGCTAGGAATTAGGGAATCCATGGTGTCATGAGTTGATTTTATTAAGTCTAGGTTGAACCCGTACCGGTCTTATTTACTGCTGTGAGATTTTACCCCTTTGCTAGATTGAGAAATTAGCGGAGTTAGATTTCTTACAAGTAATTGGAAGGACTATAGAGCGAAAGTAATTTAGTTTCTTTCTAGGGTGGTAAAGAGACCGAAAGGCTTAATTTGAATAGGGACTTAGACGACCTATTTGACATCCTGAGACGGTATTGGACAGACCTTGACTTTACTAGACTGACCCTTAAGCCATGGTGAACCGAAATTCCTAGCTACTTTTTATTATCTACTTAAACTTCATTTAATTTTCGGTAGTTAGTATAAAATGAATCAACCAACCCCTCCCCCCCCCCCATAATTGTTACTTCAATAGATTAAAAATAGCAAATAGAATTGATCTTGTCTCTTTGTGGTTCGACCCTTACTATCACTAGCTATAGTTTTAGTTTGGATTATAAATTTAATTTTGATACAAAACGACAGTATCAAATTTTGGCGCCGCTGCCAGGGAACAAGATCACCAACTAAACGTGAAATGTTTTGAAATTTTTTCAGATTTTTTGAATTTTCTGATTTGAATTTTCTGTATATATAGGAAATAAAAACAAATGGAAACTGAAATGCAATAAACGTGAAACAGAAATGCAATAAAACATATGAATGCAATGCAAAACCCTTCCCCAAACCAAATCACACAATGTCCCCATTGTGCAAAATCATATAATGAAATAAAAGGGAAACGGGAATTTTGCGATAAATTAACTAAAATATGATTTGATTTATTATTATTATTATAATAATAATAATAATAATAATAATAATAATAATAATAATAATAATAATAATAATAATAATAATAATAATAAATCAAATCAATCAATCAACCTCATCGACTCTAGATAAAATTCATTCCATAACAACTAATTTACAACTACCGTCTCTCTTTGGATTCGACACCTACGTACAACATTCATTTGTGTCTAGGATATTTATTTTTGCATAGGTGTGCGATAGCTTATCATATGTTCACTAGATCTACATTATTTTTCAATGTGTGACATATAACATACTGAGAAGTACATCATCTTTTTCGCACCTAGTTCGACATCCAACTCGATTTAAAAACGATTTGTTCTTGGGAGTCAGATTCTAGCATAGCAAATCAAGTACTTGGTGGGAGTACGATTATTAACTTATAGCAAGGATAGTGTGTACAATGACATAGTTGAACATCTAAATAGTTAGTTCTTTCTTTGTTTGGCACTTGGTTGCCAGGCTAGTGGATAGTTTTGTAAGCTTACTCCTTCTATTTGCCCATTTTGGATGAATAATAATAGTAATTCCTGCTGATGCTATAGGTCGGGGATATCTGCTGGTAGGGAGGTTGATATCGGTTTGCTTGATGGGCATGGTTGCTCCCGTCGTCCGGCGGATCTGCTTCTTTATTCCTGGGACAGGGGGCGTGATGTGTGTGTCGATCTGACGGGGTCTTCCCCCTTGTCTCAGATTGGGTTGTCCGATTTTGTGTCGGGTCGAGTTAGTGCTGATGCTGCTCAGCGAAAGTGTGCCAAGTACCGGGACTTGTGCACGACGGCTAGTTATGGTTTTCTACCCTTTGCTTTTTCTTCGCTGGGAGAGCTGGATACGGATGCTGTGACTTTGCTCAAGCAGATCCAGAAATTCTCTGTTTCTCAGGATGCAGGGGCTCGCGCGGCCGCTTACATTTTTACTAGACTTAGCTTTGTTATCGCTAAAGGAGTGGAGGCCCAGATTGTATCTCGGCTGCCCACTAATTTCTTGTAAACATTTTGATTATTCTTAATAAAAAGTTCCGGTTTTTATAATAATAATAATAATAATAAGAAGAAGAAGAAGAAGAAGAAGAAGAAGAAGAAGAAGAAGAAGAAGAAGAAGAAGAAGAAGAAGAAGAAGAAGAAGAAGAAGAAGAAGAAGAAGAAGAAGAAGAAGAAGAAGAAGAAGAACAATAAGAAGAACAATAACAACGACAATAATAAGAACAATAACGACAATAAGAATAACAATAACAATAACAATAACAATAACAATAACAACAACAACAACAACAACAACAACAACAACAACAACAACAACAATAACAATAACAATAACAACAACAATAACAACAACAACAACAACAACAACAACAACAACAACAACAACAACAACAACAACAACAACAACAACAACAACAACAACAACAACAACAACAACAACAACAACAACAACAACAACAACAACAACAACAACAACAACAACAACAACAACAACAACAACAACAACAACAACAACAACAACAACAACAACAACAACAACAACAACAACAACAACAACAACAACAACAACAACAACAACAACAACAACAACAACAACAACAACAACAACAACAACAACAACAACAACAACAACAACAACAACAACAACAACAACAACAACAACAACAACAACAACAACAACAACAATAATAATAATATAATAACAACAATAACAATAACAATAATAACAACAATAACAACAACATTTACAATAACAACAACAACAACAATAATAATAATACTAGTAATAGTAATACTAGTAATAGTAATACTAGTAGTAATAATAATAATAATAATAATAGTAATAATAATAATAATACTAATAATAATAATAATAATAGTAATAATAATAGTAATAATAATAGTAATAATAATAGTAATAATAATAATAATAATAATAATAATAATAATAATAATAATAATAATAATAATAATAATAATAATAATAATAATAATAATAATAATAATAATAATAATAATAATAATAATAATAATAATAATAATAATAATAATAGACCTTTCTCTTCTTTCTCTCTCTACATACAATTCTCTAAAAAAGCGACGACGAGTGGTTCACTCAACTTCGTTTTAAAGTCTCGCCGCCATGCCGAGGGGCCAGTCGCCTAAACTTCAGTTCATCCCACGGCAGACTCGTGCTCGTGATCAGACAGGTGGTGTTTGGATTGGTACGACGATGTAGCGTGTTCCTCTCGTTCTCCGGGCACAGCTAACTTAGGCGATTTCATTGCTCCGGGGAAAACTACACCTTCTCCAACTCCGGTGGTCGTTTCCACCCCTTCTGCACAGGTAATTTAAGGATCCCTCACACCTAAGTCCGTTTCTGTTCCTACTGACCCTTCCCCTAAGAAACCATATGCTCAGGCTTTAAAAACTTCGGGAAAGGGTATGTCTCTCTCTTTTGTTCAAAATCAAGCAAAAGAGGTGGTTATTGAGGAAGCGGATATAGTTAGTGAGGTTGATTACTGGAGTTGCACACTTGTTGGTACTGTGATGGGGCGTAAAACCTCCATTGCAGAGTTAAACTCTTTGGTTGCAAAAAATTGGAATCACATTACAACTCCAGAGATCTTGTATTTCCCAAAGGGTTGGTACTACTTTCGTTTCCTCTCCAAGGAGGACCTTACTAGTGTCGAATCAGAATGCTGGAATGTCAATGGTTTCCCTTTGGTTTTCAAATTTTGGTCACCAACGGTGGCTGCAGAATTGGATGTTGCTACCACTGTTCCTGTCTGGATCATCTTCCCTAATTTAGACCCCTGTTTCTGGTCTCAAGCAGCTCTGAGCAAGGTAGCCAGTCATGTTGGGAGGCCAATTTGTGCGGATGAGCTTACCACTACCAAAAGTAAAATTGCCTTTGCAAGGATTTTGGTGGAGGTGGACTTATCTAAGGAGCTGCCAAAAGGAGTGATTCTTCAAACTCCATACAGAGGCACCATTATTCTGAAGATAGACTATGAATGGCTTCCCTATTTTTGTCACACTTGCAATAAGATTGGGCATACCAAAGAGAGGTGTAATAAGAACAAGCCCAAACAAGCTTATCAGCCTAAGAAAGCAGTGCAATCAGATAAGGAGGTGGCCCCTGCCCCAGCACAAAAGGACAAGGAGGGTTTCCAGACGGCCAAGGTGACTAGAAAACCTACTGAACTCTCAGTGGACACAGTGCCAACTAGTCTTGAAAACAAATTTGCTGCTCTTGGGCACTCTGAGGAAACTGTCTTAGTCCAGCTTGATGTAAGGCAGGAAAAGGTGCACGTGGATTTTGATTATGGTCCTGTTGTGGAGATTGAGCCAGGAGGTCCTCCTCCCCCTCTCTCACCCCAATGATCATTTCTTCCTGGAATGTGAGGGGGATGAATGATCCCCTAAAACAACAGGAGGTTTTAGGATTCCTATGTAAGTAGAAAGTTGATTGTGTTGCTTTAATAGAAACTCATGTAAAAGCGCACTTAATGAAGGCAGTTTATAAAGGAAGGTTCAGACAATTTTCTTTGGTAACTAACTATGAGTCCCATCCTGGGGGGAGAATTTGGATACTCTCAAATCCAAGCACTGTCCAGTTGACTGTTCTTTGTAAGGGGACACAGTTTATCCATTGCTCCCTCCTCCATATAGCTACTCAAAATAGGGTTTTAGTCACGTTTATTTATGCTTTAAACAGGGCAATTGAAAGGATAGAGCTCTGGAAAACCCTACAGGATCTCTCTGTGGGGAAAACTCTTCCTTGGATGTGCCTAGGGGATTTCAATGTCTCTCTTAATTCTGATGAGAGGGTTGGCTGTGTTCCTCATGAGAGGGGTATGCAGGATTTTAGGGACTGTTTACACTACTGTGGTCTGTCTGATCACCCTTACACTGGTGGTCTTTTTACTTGGCATAATAAGCAAATGGCCTCTCCTCGTTGGCCAAAATTGGATAGGCTCCTGGTTAACTCTTACTAGTTCTCACAGGTTCCTTCCTCCATAGTGGCTTTTTTACCTTTAGGGATTTCTGACCATGCTCCTATTCTGCTCACTATTCCTTCAGAGGGTCACCTAATTAAGCCCTTCAAATACTTGAATTGTTGGGCTCTCTCGGATGGTTTTCAGAATTTAGTGTCCCAGTATTGGACTCATGGAAATCTGGGGGGTAAGATTTTCTCCCTTTTCTCAAAGCTGCGAAATATGAGGAAGCATTTCAAGCAACTGGACTCAACTGAGTTTTCTGGGCTCACTCAGAGGGTTACTGAAGCAAAATCCAAACTGATGGACTGTCAGGTTGCCCTTCAGCTTTCTCCTTTAAGTAAGCCCCTCCTCCTCCAGGAGAAATTGCCCTTGGATTCTTATACTAAGCTCAAATCTGCAGAGATAAGAGTTCTCTTTCAAAGAGCCAAGGTTCAACATCTGCAACAAAGTGATGCTAACACAAAATACTTTTATGCTAGTATTGCTGTGAGAAATAGTAGAAATACCATTGGTGCTATTACTGATGCTCAGGGGAAGCACTGTCTGGGACAAAAAGAGGTTGCACATGCTTTTCTTAATTATTATAAAGATCTTTTGGGTTCCACTGAGACTCGGGCTGCTATTCCTTAAGGTCTTTTCTCTGAATCTGTTCTTTCTAGTGTTTCTCACTTGGACTCAATGGTCATTGACCATGAGATTGAATCTGCTTTATTCTCTATTGATCGTAACAAAAGCCCGGGTGCTGATGGGTACTCTTCAGGCTTCTTTAAGGACAGTTGGAGTATAATTGGGAAGGATTTCTGTGATGCTGTCAAGGAATTTTTCCAGAAGGGGTCAATGCCAAAAGCCGCAAATTCTACAATTATCGCTTTGATTCCTAAAGTCACTGATCCAAGTTCTGTCACTGAGTATAGGCCCATCTCTTGCTGTACGGTTTTTTATAAAACTGTAAGTAAGATACTTGCTAACAGAATTAAACCCGTTTTGAATAGCATTGTTGGACTGGAGCAAGCTGCTTTTATGGGGGGAAGGGATTTGTTTGATAACTCAATGCTTGCCCATGAATTGGCAAACAAGTATCATCAAAGTCTACTTTCTCCTAGGTGTATTCTTAAAGTTGACATAAGAAAAGCCTTCGACTCAGTAAGCTGGGACATTCTAGCTAATTGTCTGCCTCTCTTTGGGTTCCTTCCTAGGTTCACTAAATGGGTTCTGGCTTGCACTACTTCCTCCTATTTCTCTCTGACTATAAATGGATCATTGGAAGGTTTTTTCCCTGGTATGAGGGGATTGAGACAAGGGGACCCCCTCTCTCCTTACCTCTTTGTTCTCTGTATGGAAGTCTTGTCGAGATTGTTGAGGAGGCTACCTTCTTATCCTGGTTTTTCCTATCACCCTAAGTGTGTGAAGGTTAAGCTCACCCACTTAGTTTTTGCTGACGACCTTCTTGTTCTCACACGAGGAGACCTCCCTTCTCTTCTAGCTGTTGATAAGTGCCTTAAACAATTTGCTGAAATGTCTGGTTTACAGGTTAATCCAATGAAATCATGTCTGTACTTTGGAGGGGTATCTGCCCCTGTGAAAGCCCTTATTTTGTCGTCCACTGGATTTGTTCAGGGGGATCTTCCTGTGAGGTATCTAGGGCTTCCTCTCTTTAGCTCCAGACTTACACAACAAATGTTTCACCCAATGCTGGATAAGATCAGGGAACGTATTGCTCACTGGGCTAATAAGCATCTGAGCTATGCAGGTAGAGTTTCTCTCATTAACTCAGTCATATTTGGCATCCATAATTTCTGGGGGGCAAGTGTTCTTTTGCCTAAGGGCATTGTTAAGCGCCTCAACAAGTTGTGCAAGGATTTTATGTGGGGTGTCAAGGACGGTGATAGGAGACTAGTCTTTAAAAGTTGGTCTAGTCTCTGCAAACCAAGGAGGGAAGGAGGGGTTGATATCAAGGAAATCTTGAGTTGGAACAAAGCTCAAATGATGCAATGGGTCAAAAAGATTGTCACAAGTTCTTCAAACATCTGGGTAAAGTGGGTTAATGCCTACATTCTCAAGGGAGGAAGCCTATGGGACTTCAATATCACCGCTACTCACTCTTGGGTTTAGGGCAATGTCATCAAAGCCAGGGATATCTTACTGCAAGTAGCTGGTGACAGGCTGCAGGCAGAATCCTTGCTTACGCAGTCTAGCTATAAGACTCTGATCTATGATAAGCTGAGGAACACAGGGGCAAATTTCTTTGAGCATAGGACCCTCGGGGACTCCTTCAATTACCCAAAACATAGGGTGATAGGTCTCCTTGCTGTCCAAGGAAAGCTCCCTACTGTTGATAACATCTGTAAACGGGGGCTTGTGATGGTTAACAGATGTGCCTTGTGTGAGAGGCAGGCTGAATATGTCAAGCATCTCTTCTTTAACTGTGTTTTCTCTTCTGAGATTTAGGCTACTATTTCTACCTGGATTCGTGTTCCTTACAGGAGGGATTTAAAGGATATTCTGTTTTGGTTCAAACACCATAATAGAAGGAGGAGTTGGCTGAAGAAACAAAGGCGGTGTGTTTTGCTTTGCACCATCTACTTGCTATGGAGTGAAAGGAATAAACGTATTTTTTGAGATGCAGTTTCCTTTTCCTCTTCTCTCATGTGGAAAATCAAGTATCTAGTACTGGCACGTTGTTCTGACGAGGCTTTTAATAGTCTTGCTTTCTAGCTTGGCTTCTTTGCTTTTTATGTAGGTTATAGGGGGTTATTCTGGCCTCCTTTGTAGATTGTAAGGATATGTATCAACACTCTAAATTAATTTTAATGAGATCCTAATTTTCTGCAAAAATAATAATAATAATAATAATAATAATAATAATAATAATAATAATAATAATAATAATAATAATAATAATAATAATAATAATAATAATAATAATAATAATAATAATAATAAATCAAATCAATCAATCAACCTCATCGACTCAAGATAAAATTCACTCCATAACAACTAATTTACAACTACCGTCTCTCTCTAGATTCGACCCCTACGTACTACATTCATTTGTGTCTAGGATATTTATTTTTGCATAGGTGTGCGATAGCCTATCTTATGTTCACTAGATCTACATTATTTTTCAATGTGTGACATATAACATACTAAGAAGTACATCATCTTTTTCGAACCTAGTTCGACATCCATCTCGATTTAAAAACGATTGGTTCTTGGGAGTCAGATTCTAGCAAAACAAATCAAGTACTTGTTGGGAGTACGATTATTAACTTATAACATAGTTGAACATCTAAATAGTTAGTTCTTTCTTTGTTTGGCACTTGGTTGCCAAGCTAGGGGATAGTTTTGTAAGCTTACTCCTTCTATTTGCCCATTTTGGATGAATAATAATAATAATTCCTGTAGATGCTACAGGTCGGGGATCTCTGCTGGTAGGGAGGTTGACATCGATTTGGTTGATGGGCATGGTTGCTCCCTTCGTCCGACGGATCTGCTTCTTTATTCCTGGGACAGGGGGCGTGATGTGTGTGTCGATCTGACGGGGTCTTCCCCCTTGTCTCAGACTGGGTTGTCCGATTTTGTGCCGGGTCGGGTTGTTGCTGATGCTGCTCAGCGAAAGTGTGCCAAGTACCGGGACTTGTGCACAATGGCTAGTTATGGTTTTCTACGCTTCGCTTTTTCTTCGCTGGGAGAGCTGGATACGGATGCTGTAACTTTGCTCAAGCAGATCCAGAAATTCTCCGTAACACCCACACACTCCAAGTGCCTTATCAGGACCACTCAGGTATAAGGATGCCACCATCTCGGTTACCCGAGGCATGATATTCATAAGACAATAACGAAACAACTTTAACAGTAAATAAAGTTTAAAGTGATTACATAGCAATTCCAAACTGATAAAAAGAAATACAAGATTCTCGAGACGGTCTCTCGCTAAAACTATCAAAGCTATAAAACATCGTCTCGACACAAATGGAAGATTTCTAATCGCCACGTGATGACTCATCCCGGCTATCCCATACGCGTCATATCATACCCGCTCAATAATCGCTCACCACCCCGAATGGATCACCACAGTTTTTTTAAAACATTTAAACGGGGTCAGTACTAATCACACAACTCAATATATCAACAATAAGATAAACAGACAGCTTAACCGTCACACACACACAATCACACCAATCCTAACAATCTCAATCACCGACTGTCCACCGGACCCATACCGCCATGGGGGGACCGCAGCCGTACCCACCAAATCCCCGCTCCTCATAATGAGCGATAACCCTGTCCATTAATGTGCACATCCCTTCTGTGGCGGGTTCCACAGAAGGCGAAACTAGGGCGTGAAGCCACTCCCGCAAGTGACCCCACTCAGCCGAGGACACGCCTCGAGAGCCATAGACAACGATCACAATCACAATCACAATACAATTACTATATCAAACAATCAATCTCAACACATCAACAATCATCCCATTATGGGACTAATACTGAGTAGGAAATCCTACCTGGAAAGCACACTATCAGACGGTCTCTACAGCTGTATCAAAAGGCTTCTTCTACAAAACCTCCTCCTATCATACAACATACAAATGCTACCAAATCACAAACTACTCAAAAACCCCCAAATCCCTAGATTAGGGTTTAACCAACTTAAAGGAAAGACAATAAAAAGGGTACATAGATCTTACCCTCGACGCAAGGATCTCAACGGTATAACCAACGATGAAAACCGACCTTCCAAACTCCGGGATTTGCTAACAATGCGATTAAGATGATGAACGTACTTGCTTTCTCTCTTTGACAGTAAATTAGGTTTTGCAAAAGTGTTTAGAATGATGACGGAAAAAGGTTATATATCTTAATCGCATAATTAACAAAACCCGAGAAAAACTCCCCGTAAACCGGCTACTCGATCGAGTACCTAAGGTACTCGATCGAGTGCCTCCTTACTCGATCGAGTATCCTAGTTACTCGATCGAGTACCCAACAGGTCAGAAACTATTTTAAAACGCAACTCACCCTTACTCGACAGAGTAAGGCCTACTCGATAGAGTACCCAAAGACTCATAAATACGGAGTATTATAGTCTTCCCTCCTTAAAAAGAACTTCGTCCCCGAAGTTCAACCCATACTCAAAAACAAACATACTAACTCGATCAAGACACAACAACGTGACTAAGAACTCAAAACAAAACTCCAACCCAAACTTGAACTCGTAACACCAACTCCACTAACTATTCCTACCTCCACAACATGGCTCACGATATCGTATCGACTCCATTATATCCCTCTCAACACTAACTACATACACTACCAACTAGCTCCGTAATACATCATCCAGAGCCAATCCAATATCAAAATACCCCTAACATCAAACGGAATGTTACATTCTACCACCCTTAACAGGAACTTCGTCCTCGAAGTTTACTTACACTCATAAACATCATCAAGCCACTATCAAAACTCTCGAACTCCTAAACATCACACTACTACAAGCACGCATGGCCTTTTAACAACATCAACCACAAAACAAATCCCTCCTTTACGCTATGCTAACACTCTACTTCCAATTATTTTACAACATGCACAACCATGAAACTCACTTTTATCGCATCCTACTCCTGTTAAGACAAATGTTACGTCCTCGTAACTCACTAATACTAAATCCTTAGTTAAAACATCTCATCATCCTCATCACCACCACATGTCAAAGATAACCGCCTATAACCTCATTTCTATAACCGTTCCTATTTCCAAGGCTTTCTTACTTAAACAGTTCTCATACTTCAATTCACTCTGCACTCCATCTAACTAATACCGCAAAACCCTTAGCATAACCAATACTCCAACTCTTCCACATTACCGCAACATGACATACCTCTCTATATAGGCTATATAAAACTTCTATCGCCAAACGCATAACTCATGATCCACACGTGTTACGTACACTCACACAAGATCCTCAAGTTCTTTTCTTTCATCACTGCAAAACTCATACATGACTTAACAAGACACTAAATCCAAACACCCTTCCCTCACTGGCCCAACGAAAGATTAAAACCACCTGCAGCTTTCAGATCATTACCACACATGTTCTACGAATCACTTGCCATGACTATGTGCACCGATGTCTCATCTACAACAAGGTCAAATGTTCTGTACAACCTCTTACAACTGTGCCCTATCAACAGAAAATCACTATACCATCACAACAACAAAACATACACAACTTTCTCCCATATCATACTCAACCCTCACACCCAAGCTGAAACTGGTAAGAAACATCAACAAACAAAACAACAGGCTACATGTTCAACCAAAACTCACAAAGAATAACAGCAAACAAAACAACAATCTATGTATAACTGGTATGCACTTTCGAAAACTCGTATCATAATCATCCCGCCTACTCCACCACAACCGGTGACGGCATCACAACATCGTCACCAACAACCGCACCGCAGTGCGAAAATACCCGCATCACAACAGGAAGTACCGTGCCCGGATCACCACCCGAGGCACCACAACCGCACCGATAGACATCACAACTTACTCAGACCCATAAACACTGACTCAGCATAACTTCTCAGACAAGAAAAACTTACTCAAATCCACTTTATTAAATCACAACGCAACATATTATATGGATAAACAGATAAGCACCTCATGAACATCATCTCTACCATTTCACGGAATACGCGTGTGTTATCAATACACATAAAATTATAACTAGCCATGCCAAATCAATCAAATTATTACCTTTTTAGCCTCATTCCATCAGATTGTCGTACCCTACATATATCACAAACATTCATATAACATCTTTATAACTATCACACCATACCGCTTCTCGTGAGGTCAGAACCTCACACAAACATTTATACACATCATAGACTCATAATCACATCCAACTAGTCAATCCTGATCACGTAAGTTACCACTCGATAAAGGTTACCTGTCGCCCGAGCTTAACTCATATGTCCCTCATAACATATTTTCCCATTTGCATAAACATCACCTCATGCCATACCATTAATATTCAACCACTAGCGCTCGCCTCATATAACCACATCTTATACTCCCTTACAACCATACATATCAATCCGGCCTTTGTAAAATCAACCTCTCTAGGAGTGTTGTCTTTCTTATCTATCATCACCCTTAACCACTAGTGATAACACCACAATACCACCACTGCTCGTATATCAAACCTCTTACACTCGTATCAAAACAACACGGTTTTTCTCCTATCTTTGGTTAACATCCCCAAATAAAGAACATCAAACCCATCAACAAGATTACCTCAACATTATTCCCAATACTATCTTAATTGTATCGTCATCTAACTTTCCACCAAAAATCTCATATCGTGTAAATACTCCACCAACTCTTACTCCCTTAATTCCTCGAAACTCATTATTAATCATGTTGTCCTGAAACTCCCATATAACCATTAACTAACATCCTCATGATAATATCACACATTTCGATGATTCCTTACCTTTATATCACATAACTCCGGTGAAATTTTTCCTTAGCTTACTTTTTACTCTTCTTTTCTCTTCACATTCAACAATACCATTTAATAGCTCAACTCCTTATTACTTCTATCTAATTCTTTAGTGCTCCGGTTACCTTCTCATTCCGCCAAAGCTCAAATCCCATTATTTCATGTCGATATCATCTCACTCTTTCTTACCATAGATCTTCTCTTATTATGCTATCGCTCACACTTGTCACTAACCTATCCATAAAATCAACGTTCACTGTTTAAACAACTTCATTTAATTTCATGCCGTTAAATGCCCAAAGAAATCACACGTAGTTTCACCTCTTAATAAACCAAATCTCCCAAACTCACTCACTGTCTACAAATCCACCTCGCAACATGTCTCCATAAAGTTCACTATATACTACTCTTCTCAACCCCTTTAAAACGAACTTTTACTGTGTATATTCTTAACCCACACGACTCCTAACCATCTCACTCCATAATTCTTTACACATCTCAAGTTGCCACTATCCAAACCTTCCTTTCAATCTTTTCATTCTCGCGTTCCTTAGACCCACATCATCCCTTATCCACTTTCACTTACTTTTACATCACTCAATTTCGCGAATAAATCACTCACTACGTCTCACCAAAACTTGCACCATGCCTCAATCAGCTCATCAATATTCTTTTTCTTTTTCCACTTCTCAGCACAACCACATATAGCTCATCTCCTCCCACCAAACTCATACTCAGCATAAGGTGCCACTCACCACCCCATAAGATTGGGTAACTTACGTATCAAGACCAACTTACATGTAAAACAATGCATAAAGAAGTAAAATAACAACTTTGAATTAAACATAATATGCAACGAATGTCAAAAGATAAGCATATGACCCAAAACCGGGGTCACTAGATCGAGTACAGGCCACTCGATCGAGTAAGGGACTTACTCGATCGAGTAGGTGAATATCAAAAGCACGTAAAACAAATCACCAGGGCTACTCGATCGAGTACCCCAATTCTCAACACTGTCCAGTTTTCGTAAAACAGTCATAACTCACTCATTACTTGGTCGTTTTGGGCGTGTGACCTATCGTTAGAATCGTAAAAGGACAAGCTATCACCTCCAATTGGAATCACATCAAAATCATTTATGCATCTCAAGTTATAACAGTTTAAAGACAGCCTCTTTATAATCGAAAAACACAACTACTTGATTTTACTTCCAAACAACTTAAACAACAACCAAGCAAACAAAACCAGTCCAAAACTCATAAAACCAGTATTCATAATCATATGTTACTATTTTCAAAAGCCAAGCAACAACATTAATCATGCACATCGATTATTTAACTTGTCAATCACGATTTACCACATGCTTTTATTTTATAACTTTACGTACACACTAACATAATATACAACATAAAATCCCATATTCACATGTTACAAACATTGCCATATTATTAAAATCCATTACCCACATAAACATGTTCCACACATGAATTTCATATTTTTATGCAATTACTTACTTAATCTCTTCCAAACAATTCATTCATTACAGCTACACACTTTTTACCACATATACACATGAACAATAGTGGACAAGTACATAAACTTATCATGCAACCTTATGCAAACCAAATATACGTATACGACACAACATTCCTATGCACATGTTATTATTATGCCACATTATGAATCATCCATCCTGCAACATCATCATTCATCACATATTATCACATATGAACTACTTCCTTTTTCTACCACATCATTCATCATTCTCATATACTTTTCCTACAATTCAAAACAACATTGTAAACCGATTATCATGCTTTCAATCAACAACATACGAAATCACATTATCACCATCTTTTCTACACATTCCCCATTCTCCACATACATACATCCACTGATTCATGCCACACATCACCATATAGGTACACAATTCACAGGATAAACACATAGCGATCCCGACTCATATCCAATGGTGACCGGTTCAAAATTGTAAGGCGAGTTCGCGACTTTAGGACGTCTCCCAAGTCTTTGCATTAGCTCCTACAACCTTTACCCCAGGTTCATTTTAATTGACTCCCTATATTCATAGGGTTCATTGGTTACAGGTTTCAGGATCGTCGCTCTGATACCATTTGTAACACCCCCACACTCCAAGTGCCTTACCAGGACCACTCAGGTATAAGGATGCCACCATCTCGGTTACCCGAGGCATGATATTCATAAGACAATAACGAAACAACTTTAAAAGTAAATAAAGTTTAAAGTGATTACATAGCAATTCCAAACTGATAAAAAGAAATACAAGATTCTCGGGCGGTCTCATCGCTAAAACTATCAAAGCTATAAAACATCGTCTCGACACACGAAGACTTCTAATCGCCACGTGATGACTCATCCCAGCTATCCCATACGCGTCATATCATACCTGCTCAATAACTGCTCACCACCCCCGAATGGATCACCACAGTTTTTTTAAAACATTTAAACGGGGTCAGTACTAATCACACAACTCAATATATCAACAATAAGATAAACAGACAGCTTAACCGTCACACACACACAATCACACCAATCCCAACAATATCGGGTCACCGACCGTCCACTGACTACCACAAAGGGGGGGGGACCGCACCGTACCCACCAAATCCCCGCTCCTCATAATGAGCGATAACCCTGTCCATTAATGTACATCCCTTCGTGGCGGGTTCCACTGAAGGCGAAACTAGGGCGTGAAGCCACTCCCGCAAGTGACCCCACTCGAGGACACGCCGAGAGCCATAGACAACGATCACAATCACAATCACAATACAATTACTATATCAAACAATCAATCTCAACACATCAACAATCATCCCATTATGGGAATAATACTTTGAGTAGGAAATCCTACCGGAAAGCACACTATCGACGGTCTCTACAAATTTGTATCAAAAGGCTTCTTCTACAAAACCTCCTCCTATCATACAACATACAAATGCTACCAAATCACAAACTACTCAAAAACCCCCAAATCCCTAGATTAGGGTTTAACCAACTTAAAGGAAAGACAATAAAAAGGGTACATAGATCTTACCCTCGACGCAAGGATCTCAACGGTATAACCAACGATGAAAACCGACCTTCCAAACTCCGGGATTTGCTAACAATGCGATTAAGATGATGAACGTACTTGCTTTCTCTCTTTGACAGTAAATTAGGTTTTGCAAAAGTGTTTAGAATGATGACGGAAAAAGGTTATATATCTTAATCGCATAATTAACAAAACCCGAGAAAAACTCCCCGTAAATAATAGGCTACTCGATCGAGTACCTAAGGTACTCGATCGAGTGCCCCCTTACTCGATCGAGTATCCTAGTTACTCGATCGAGTACCCAACGAGTCAGAAACTATTTTAAAACGCAACTCACCCTTACTCGACAGAGTAAGGCCTACTCGATAGAGTACCCAACGACTCATAAATACGGAGTATTACATTCTCTGTTTCTCAAGATGCAGGGGCTCGCGCGGCCGCTTACATTTTTACTAGACTTAGCTTTGTTATCGCTAAAAGAGTGGGGGCCCAGATTGTATCTCGGCTGCCCACTAATTTCTTGTAAACATTTTGATTATTCTTAATAAAAAGTTCCGGTTTTTATAATAATAATAATAATAATAATAATAATAATAATAATAATAATAATAATAATAATAATAATAATAATAATAATAATAATAATAATAATAATAATAATAATAATAATAATAATAATAATAATAATAATAATAATAATAATAATAATAATAATAATAATAATAATAATAATAATAATAATAATAATAATAATAATAATAATATATTTTTTTTTGGTGGAATGTGAATTATATTAATAATTAGCAAAGAGGTTACACCATACAATGATCAATTTTAACCATCCTACAAATACACCATTAAGAGCACGCCTAGGAACACGAAATTACTCAAACTAACTCAATTGTTTTTATCACTAATCCACGCAATAGTACTAGCCTTCTGTTGAATGAAATCACTTCTTTGGAGTCTCTATCTGATAGCAGCCTGAATATGTTCAATTACTGCCTCAGGTCGTTTCATCACCATATCCGCCTTGCATTTGTTTCTAGCTTCCCATATGCAATACAATAACCCACTGATGGCAGCCATTACAATCATCTTCTTGCATAGAGACTTACATCTCCATTTGATAACCCAATCTACACAGTCACCCTGCCAATACACACCTAACCATTGCTGTAAAAGATGTGCACACCTCTGACTGTAACAACAATCAAAAAACAAGTGAGCCTGAGTTTCCTGCTGTGCACCACAGAGATAGCATATCCCATCAGTAATAACTCCAAACTTAATCAGTCTGTCCTGAGTCAGACATCTCTTCTTAACAAACAACCATGCCAAGAAATTATGCTTAGGTAAGGATAATCTATTCCAAACAAATGGTTGCCAATTGACCCTCTACTGAGATCCCAGGAGCCATTCATAAACCTTCTGCACAGAATAGCCACACGCAGACCAACTATGAGCTTCAAAACCAGGCAACAGCTGTTCTTTCACTTTGCACACTTTCCTCCAAACCCAACTTGTATTAGTATTAGGCTGATAAGTCCACCAATCACTATGCTTGATATAAATTTGATGCACCCATTTGAACCACAAACAGTCCTTCTTATTTGCCACCCACCAAGTGTATTTCCCAAGAGAGGCCACATTCCAGAGAGGACAGTTACCTATCCCTAGCCCTCCTTTGTTTTTGGGCAAACAACATTGTTCCCAGGCCACATAAGGGACTTTATGAGATTCAGCACTGTCAGCCCATAAGTAACTCATGCAAACACTCTCCACTTTGTGAATAACAGTCTTGGGCAATAAAAAGACTCTGGCCCAGTAGCTATGCATCTGTGTAAGCACAGACTGAACTAGAATCAAACGCCCTGCATAGCTAAGAAGTTTAGCACCTTATCCTCTAATTCTGCAAACTATTTTATCCACAACTCTATTGCACTCAGCCACACTAATTCTTTTATATGAGATAGGGATCCCCAGATATCTAAATGGGAAAGTCCTAACATGAAACCCTGAGATGTTCAGAATATTTTGGACTTCAGTACCTGTGACCCCATTCATATACAGATCTGATTTATCTCTATTCATATGCAGTCCAGATGTTGCAGAGAAGGAGAGGAAAGCCTTCATCATAACTCTAACAGACTGTGAATCTCCTCTGCAGAACAGAAGGAGATCATCAGAAAAAGCTAGTTGACTCAAATTTAAAGTTCTGCAAAGAGAGTGGAATCTAAACTCAGGCTTATCCGTGACCAGATTTAGTATCCTTGTCAAATACTCCATACAAACTGTAAATAAAAGAGAAGACATGGGATCACCCTGCCTGAGTCCTCTCCTACCTTTAAAATACCCAAACTGAGTTCCATTGAGTGACAGGGAGAAAGAAGTGGTAGTGACACATTGCATGATCCAGTCCACCATTTGATCAGGAAACATAAGTGCAACTAGCATCTCATGAAGAAATCCCCATTCAATTGTATCATACGCTTTTCTCAAATCAATCTTCATCAACACCCTAGGTGAACAACTTTTCCTATTATAAAGTCTTACCAAGTCATGACATATACGAATGTTATCAATAATCTCTCTGTCCTTAATAAACACACTCTGATTCATGCTTATGATATCAGGTAAGACTTTAGCCACCCTGTTGCAGATGACATTTGATATGCACTTGTAAAGGACATTGCAACAAGATATGGGTCTAAACTCCATAACTGTAGCAGGAGCCTCATTCTTAGGTATCAAAGTAAGCACAGTGGCATTCACTTGCTGAAGAATTCTCCCACTACTGAAAAATTCCATCACAGCAGACACTACATCCTCACAAACAATATCAAAGGCATCTCTAAAGAATCCTGATGAATATCCATCAGGTCCTGGTGCTTTATCTACTAGAATGGAAAAGAGAGCTTTAGTAACTCCATCCCTTGTGACAGGCTAAACTAACCCAGCAGCCTGTTCAGGGGTCACAACATTCCCTCGTCTTACCACCCCAGTACAGACAGGGTGCACCTGACTACTACTCCCCAGCAACATCTTATAGTAATCAATAAAAGCATGCTCAATACTGCTAGCATCATTACACTCATTCCCATCCATATCCTTAATACTCAAGATTTTGTTGTGAGCCCTCCTAGCCTTTATAGTGCTATGGAAAAAACGAGTATTATCATCAGCATTATGGACCCACTGAATCTTAGCTTTCTGGGCTAAATAAGAAACTCTTGCCTCATCCAATTCCTTAAAAGTAATTGCAGCCACTCTTTCCTCCTCCAGAAGATTAGTATTAGTGGGATCTCTATGAACCTGCAACTGAATGTGCTCCAGAAAAACTTTTGCAACCTGTGCAGCATTCTCAATATCCCCATAACACTCTCTATTCAATTTTTTCAAAAAAAATTTAAGCATCTTAAGTTTCTTCACTACTTGAAACATAAGACAACCCTTAACCTTACCATTCCAAACCTCACCAACCACTTGCTTAAACTTGCTACTTTTATCCCACATATTAAAATATTTAAAGCTAGTTTTTCTCCTTTCATCATCCCTCCAAAGTTCAATCAGACAAGGACTATGATCATACAAACCTTCAGGCAAGAAATTAACCACCCCAGAAGGCCCAGTCAGAATCCATTCATCATTAGCTAAGACTCTATCAATCCTACTAAACACTCTGGCTGCTCCTGCTTGCTTATTGTTCCATGTATAATAAGCACTAGTAGTGACCAGATCATACAGTCCACAAAAGTCAACACACCCTTGAAAATCTCTGACCTCAGTAGCAGTTGCAGTGGTGCCAATCCTCTCATCCACATACAGCACATTGTTAAAGTCATCCATAACCAACCAAGACCCTGTAACCATATGCTTCATATGTTTGAGGGAATTCCATAACTCAGCCCTATCAGCATCTTTATTACACCCATAAACAATTGAGCAACACCAAGAAAAATCAGTCCCCAAATGTTTAACTACCACATGAACAACTTGAAGATCAGATTGCAGTGGAGTCACAGAGAAAACATCAGGATCCCACAGAACCCAGATCCTCCCTTTGTCCTTGACATTATTATTATCAATAATGCGCCACTTGGTACCTAAACCAAGCTGAACATTATCTTTATTTTTATTCCTTACTCTAGTCTCTACTAAACCAAAGAAACCAATCTTATTTAAGTGCAGGAAACGTCTAACATCACCCTGCTTATTCACCTTATTAATACCACGAACATTCCAGAAACCAGTGTTAACCATTATTACTAGCAGATGGTCCCTTCCCACTTCCTAAACTACTTAGCATATTCCTTTTCAAGGACAGTTGCAGCACATCCATAAAAGTAGGGCCTCTTTGAATCATTTTCATACCTCTCTTAGACATTCTGTGAATGAATTTTGCAGGAGATATAGAATTCATCACAGACCCCTGATATGGCATAGGTGTAACCATTAGAGCAGGATCAATTTGAGGAAGTTCCTCCTCAGATACAGGCTCCTCTTCTGTCACTGGTTTATTCACCTGCACCACCCTCAGTTTCTGAATAGGAGCAACAACCTTGGGTCTCCATTGCTGCTTAGCAAGAGCACCTTTGGTCAATACCTTCCCATTCTTACAGTTCTTAGTATCATGGCCAATTCCTTTGCACTTGGTACAGAGGACAAGTTTCCACTCATAGAAGACAGCCTGCCTTTGAACCGTACCTTTCTCATCAACAAACTAAACATATTTAGGGAATTGATGTCCTGTCTTAACTTCCACCATATATCTCGCATAATTCAGAAACTCCTTCTCCTGTGTGGCCTTATCACTTCTGATTGGGGTCCCAATTAACCCAATAATAATAATAATAATAATAAGAAGAAGAAGAAGAAGAAGAAGAAGAAGAAGAAGAAGAAGAAGAAGAAGAAGAAGAAGAAGAAGAAGAAGAAGAAGAAGAAGAAGAAGAAGAAGAAGAAGAAGAAGAAGAAGAAGAAGAAGAAGAAGAAGAAGAAGAAGAAGAAGAAGAAGAAGAAGAACAATAACAATGACAATAATAATAACTAAAATAACAACAATAACAATAACAATAATAACAACAATAACAATAACAACAACAATAACAATAACAACAACAACAACAACAACAACAATAATAATAATAATAATAATAATAGTAATAGTAATAGTATTAGTACTAGTACTAGTACTAGTACTAGTATTAATAATAATAGTAGTAGTAGTAGTAGTAGTAGTAGTAGTAGTAGTAGTAGTAGTAGTAGTAGTAGTAGTAGTAGTAGTAGTAGTAGTAGTAGTAATAATAATAATAATAATAATAATAATAATAATAATAATAATAAATCAAATCAATCAATCAACCTCATCGACTCAAGATAAAATTCACTCCATACAACTAATTTACAACTACCGTCTCTATTTGGATTCGACCCCTACGTACTACATTCATTTGTGTCTAGGATATTTATTTTTGCATAGGTGTGCGATAGCCTATCATATGTTCACTAGATCTACATTATTTTTCAATGTGTGACATATAACATACTAAGAAGTACATCATCTTTTTCGCACCTAGTTCGACATCCAACTCGATTTAAAAACGATTTGTTCTTGGGAGTCAGATTCTAGCATAGCAAATCAAGTTTTTGGTGGGAGTACAATTATTAACTTATAGCAAGGATAGTGTGTACAATGACATAGTTGAACATCTAAATAGTTAGTTCTTTCTTTGTTTGGCACTTGGTTGCCAAGCTAGTGGATAGTTTTGTAAGTTTACTCCTTTTATTCGCCCATTTTAAATGAATAATAATAATAATTCCTGCTGATGCTACAGGTCGGGGAGCTCTGCTGGTAGGGAAGTTGATATCGGTTTGGTTGATGGGCATGGTTGCTCCCTTCGTCCGGTGGATATGCTTCTTTATTCCTGGGACAGGGGGCGTGATGTGTGTGCATGTCGATCTGACGGGGTCTTCCCTCTTGTCTCAGACTGGGTTGTCCGATTTTGTGTCGGGTCGGGTTGTTGCTGATGCTGCTCAGCGAAAGTGTGCCAAGTACCGAGACTTGTGCACGACGGTTAGTTATGGTTTTCTACCCTTCGCTTTTTCTTCGCTGGGAGAGCTGGATACGGATGCTATGACTTTGCTCAAGCAAATCCAAAAATTCTCTGTTTCTCAGGATGCAGGGGCTCGCGCGGCCGCTTACATTTTTTCTAGACTTAGCTTTGTTAACGTTAAAGGAGTGGGGGCCCAGATTGTATCTCGGCTGCCCACTAATTTCTTGTAAACATTTTGATTATTCTTAATAAAAAGTTCCGGTTTTTATAATAATAATAATAATAATAATAATAATAATAATAATAATAATAATAATAATAATAATAATAATAATAATAATAATAATAATAATAATAATAATAATAATAATAATAATAATAATAATAATAATAATAATAATAATAATAATAATAATAATAATAATAATAATAATAATAATAATAATAATAATAATAATAATAATAATAATAATAATAATAATAATAATAATAATAATAATAATAATAATAATAATAATAATAATAATAATAATAATAATAATGAGAAGAAGAAGAAGAACAATAACGACAACAACAACGACAATAATAATAACTATAATAAAAACAATAACAATAACAATAACAATAATAACAACAATAACAATAACAATAACAATAACAATAACAATAACAATAACAACTGTTGGGAAATGTGTCCTCAACAATAGTGCGATCACATGATTTAAATATCATTATTAAATCTCATTACAAGAATACGGAAGGGATGATACATAATATATATAGTAAACTGGTCCACACATATCGGTAATGATTGACTGGCTAGAGTTTGACATTACTGTCGTGCGACGGTGGTGACCAGTTGATCCCTTGAGGTCACACCTAAAGGACGATTCCCTTAATTGAAAAGGTTAATTAATTGTATGCCGATACAGATTAATTAATTCCTTAAAATTGAACAAATTATTATCATAAGAGAGATAATGACATCTTATTCTAATGTGATTAAATAAGATTTTATTTAGTAATTTAAGAAGTTATATTAATAAAATTAATCGGTGTTTGCGAAACACGCGAGATGTGAATGATAAGTCAGTTATAATTTTAAGAGGTTGTGAATTATACTAACTAGTAATTAAATGACCATTTTATGAGAAAGTAATTTTATATTACTAGTCAATTTGTTAAATATGATTTATTTAATTTGTAAATGATATTTAATTTGTTAAATATGCATTTTAAATTAAAACATGACATAAGACATGTCACATGTCACATGACATACAATTGTACAATTGACAAAAATAAAATGGACTCCATATTAAGACATTGACACCGAAAATTAGGTGGGCATGCTTGGAAATTTTGTCTTGTTCATTTGTCTTATTCATTTGTCTATGACACTTGATAGTGACTTGACCATGCAAAAGCCTTACACCAATTTGTCTTGTGAAGACAAAAAGAAAAAGAAAAAGTGGTCCATATACACACACCAACCGGTTTTTGGTGAAGAGTGTAGAGGATTTTTCTTCATAATTTTCATCATTCTCTCATGTTTTGATAAAAACTCCTTTCTCTCTCTTGTTCATCACAAAATCAAGTTTGATGAATCTAATTTGTTTAAATCATACACTAATAATACTAGAAGTAGTATATGAGTATTAGTAATAGATTTGAAGGTAAACCACATTAGAAATATCTAGTACATATTAGTTTGTGGGATTAAGGGATTGTCTTGGGTGCTACTAATTGGAGGGCTTCTACTTTGAGGTCATGTATGTTCATCCTATATTGGAAAGCTCAAGAACTAACAAGAAGGAGATCTTGTTGGTGCCCATTTGACCGAATTTCATATGTTGAGAAAATGATTTCTTCACTTATCTATTTTAGTTTGCATGCATAAGATTTGCAATTTATTTTATGACTAAATAAATTTGGAACATATAAGAATATTTTAAATAATGAGATATAGATTTCCAACAAGCGGTATCATGAGCACAAGGTTGTTTGCATGCAAATCGGTTATTGTTTTTCTGAGTTATATGATTAACAAACAAAACTTATAAATTTGTGTTTATTATGAAATATCACGAAATTTATTATGCATGTTAAAGTTTCTGGTCCTAAAATGTTTTAGGATATTTTGGTTTTATTTATGGATTTTATTGTTCATTTTATATAATATTGGCATTAAAATGTGATTTTTATGATAAAAATGTCATTTTTGGACGAAAATTAGCTAAATTTCGAATTTTCCAGTGGTTTTTGGATATGTTTTCACATATATTATTTTTAGATGATCTAGAAATTTTCATAATTTTATGAGTTCTTATGCTCGAAATATGTATTTTTCATGTTAAAAATCGAATTTAAATGAAAAATAGGTTAATATGAGAAATATTTCGAATCTGGTCATAGATATTTAGTATGTTTTCACATGCAATTTTATAAGATGTGTGTAAAATAATAGGCTATAATGAAGTCTTCATGCATGATTTATGGATTTTTGATGAAAAATAGCATAAATAGTGACTTAATTAGTGAATAATTGCTAAAACATACTTCATGACTAAGGAAAAACGTCACATGTTGCATTTTATTATCTTTTTCAGATCTAAAATTGAAAAGTTGATGAATATAATTTTCTCATGTTTTTATGATTTTTATTGATAAATCCGATAAACCGCAACATTATTTTTCCCGATAACTTTCGAAATTTTTAACCTAAGTTTTTGAACATTATGAGTGTCATGGTATTTTTCCAGAATGTTCATGAGTTTAAATTTCAAAGTTTGAATTTATTTGAAATTTTTGTGATTTATTTGAAGTTTATAGCATTTTTATTGTAATTTTGGGTCCATTAATGAACAATTTTAAGAAATATAAGTTAATTATAGTCAAATAGTTAGTGAAGACTAATTTTGAGTCCTAAAAAGTTGGGGTAATTAACTTGTGCATAAATATGAATTTATGTATTTTTGTGATTATAAAACGTTGAATCACGCAAATCCGTAAAAACCGTGTAATATACGATATTGGCTCCTTAAAGGCGATTTGGCATAAAATTGGGCATGTTCATACATATTATAATGCTGCATTTTATTTATGATTGTCATAATTTTATTTTATGTAATTTTTGAATTATGTAATTTTTACTTAGTATGGCCTTAGTTTTAATTGGTATTACCCGAAATGTATGGGAATATCGATTCGGTTGTAATTTATTGTGATCTCGTATCACCTTTTTGTAATTTAATAGATTTATTTTTATTTTAATTACAAATGTATAATAGGAAATTATGTAATTTGTTATGTAATTTATTTATTTCGGAGTTCCTTGAAGACGGTGTCACTCAAGGAAGACGATACATAAAGACGGTAATGCCTCGAGATGCGTGCCACAACCGAAGTTCAAGGGACCAATAGAGTTGGTTTCCGAATATGTAATAATTAATTAGATTTTCTATTTTAGGAAGGCCATACTAGGATTTATTTTTATACTTTGCATTTTATTTATATGTTGCATGCATCGCTAAATCGCCATAACTAAACATGCATTATCTTTTAATCGAGTATATCGACCGTGTCAATTATAATTATCGTAGTTCACCGCTTTAGTTCACTTAAAACGTGATAGATAATAAATTGACATGACCTCTCGCTAAAATAAACAATTGAGACTTAGCCTTACCAAATAGTAGAAACCATGAAAACCTATTTCGTGAGGGAGTGCACTCGGCCACACCGGGATACAAACCTTGTTACGTAGGGGAAGTGGGTGATAAATGTCTATCCACCGAATTCATGTTGATGAGGGTTTTATCGGCCACACCGTGCCCAAGTTAATGTGGGTTTGGATCATGGACACATTTATTCGAAATTTGGATTGAACTCAACAAAAAATTTTCGATAAGGATTTTATCGGCCACACCGTGCCCTTGTTGAATGTGTTTTGGGCTAAAGATAAATGTTAATGTAATATTATCGACCAAGAGTTCTAAAAGTAGAATCGATTAAAGCGTTAATCCACCGAGTTATATTGATAAGGGTTTTATCGGCCACACCGTGCCCAAGTTAATATGAATTTGGGTCTTGGAATCATTTATCATAGTTGGGTAGAGGTCACTATGTAAATGCTTTACTTGTTATTTACAAGTATTATTAAAACGATAAATGTTAAGTTTTTCACTATTCCGTTATCATATTGTTCTATTTCTTTACCACAATTCATATACGATATCATTTCGATTTTTGATTCAAATCTCCATTAAAACATCGTAACTAAAGACAAAATTTGAATTTTCTTCTAAAACCTCAAATGAAACATTGCTAAGGATCTCTTGTAAAGAGTATAGATTAAAGTTATTCATTATCAAACAGGTTTTTGATTCTTGACTAACACATCTACTTACAATGAATTGTTTCTAATTTTGGCAACTAGATTTGTTGGAAATCAAAATTGACCAAAATAACGCAACCACTTCAATGAAAGTTTTAAGACTAAAACGAACAAATGAAGAGTAATCTTCATGAATTCAATTTTGCTTCTCAAAGCAAAGACTCATTGAAATGAGTGGGAGCATTCTCTTTAACCGTTAAGATGAAGACGAGGTTCAAGAAGTAAAGATAATAATGGAATTGATACAAGGTAATGTTAAAAGTAAAGTTATTGAGAAATGACGATACTAAACCTATCAATCCAGACCGATAAAGTTTCCATTGTCTTAAATGTTGGACACAAGAAAAGAAACTACCCCAAATTATTGAAGAATCAACAAGTTAGTTGTGGGACATCTAATGGGACCTTCTTCTTTAAATGTTTATTTGATTAAACATAAATTTTGCTAGTACCACTTCGTCAATATTAGAAACCAGTGGAGGTTTTCATCATTGTATTCGACACATAAGATGATTAGAATATGACGACTAGCAACAATAATGTCGAGAGATAGAGTAATTGTGTACTCAATCTAGTTTTTGGATTTAAAGTTGTACTTAATTGTGACTATTAAGTGCATAAACTCTAAATAAGAATATAAACTTGTTAAGATACAAAAGAGGTTTTCACTTTTGTGACCCTATACACCAGGATTTGATGTATGGCTAGCCCATTATCAAGGTGATTATATTCTAAACCAAACTAGAATGATATATCATGTAGATGATGTAAGATTCAAATTGGTAACCCAAGATTAAACCTTAAATTTTGGAATGATGAACACAAAGAGTTATCGAGTACTCTTGAAACCATTAGATTGTTAATGGTATATGCGTATCTTGTATTCAAAGCAAGATGTCTCGTGCCTTTTGGTTGAAAAGGAGATCGAGGTTGTAAATCATCGATCCAAAATAGGTTGATCATTTTCTTTTACCAACGATTTAAGTTGACGCTAATGTGTTCACTTATTAAGGTAAATAGAAAAAACTTTGAAGAAGTTTAAAGAGTTCAAGGAATCATGATTTAGTCGTGATGGGATTATCAAAGTGAAGACTTTGATATAAGCCAAAGGAAATGTGATATAGTATCACAAGTTAATCTCTCTTAGCACGCATTATGGAATAATGTGTGGTTGGATAAGAAATCAAACGCTATTCGATATGGTTTGGACTTCAATCAAGTTACTTTGAGTTACTTGATCCTTTTGGGGATTTTATCATTTTTTGTCTAAATTATTTTTCCACTAAATCGAATCATATGAGATATGAAATGGTAAGGGTACCATGTTTGTAAGTTTTCACAAGAAACAAATGCTCATTTTTCCCTTTTCAATTATCACGAGTACGACGGGTTTGCGGCTCGTGAAGCTGTCTTTCTAAAATACAAGTTTATTTCTAGAAGACAGAGTGGGAGAAATTATTCAAGAGCCACAAAGAATGCCACAGAGAATGTTATGTCGCAAGAAACTGGTCTTTCTTGGCTACATGAGACGTTTTGTGTAAGACATTGGTTCTTCAAAACCTAGGAGGTTAAATTCGTCACTTGTTAAAAATTATGAATTCATGCTACTTTTAAGAAAGTTAAGATATGTCCGTACCACCATAGCACACGGCCCAAGGCCTTATTGCCAGCTAAGTCCAAATCCCGACTTGCATACTTATTTTATTATTTAGTTAATGTCTTATTTACAATTATTATCAGAAATGCATTAATTAATTATTTAAATTACATAAATTATTCTCATAAATTACTACTAAATTACGGGGTATTACAAATACTAATTATAAGCTCATAGTAAAACCATACTAAATATTAACATAAGCTCCCTTGTGAAACAAATACTTTTACTAAAACATTTAAAACGATTTTCCAAAAACAATTTAAAACTATTTTGGTCGTGTATAATATAAACTTCACATATCAATGTTATAGTAGAAGAGCTATAACATTGAGCTCTTATATAAGTAATGTTATAACTATGAAGCTATAACTTTACTAACATAAGAAATTAATTCTCATGTTACCGTTACGAGATAATCACCTACGCTATTCTAATCTTCTTAGCAGATCTTCGAGTATAGGCTACTTCATCATTCAAGCTCGAACAATCTTTAAATGAGCTTCATCTTCTCATGAATGCTTGAATAATTCTTCAATATCTTGGAATATATTGATCCTTGATTGAGGGCTTGATCATAATATAAATGCATCATACTTCCATCACAATTCCTTAATGCTTGCGATTAGTAAGTCCAATCTAAAAGACTAAACAAACAATTACGCGCAACGAATATATAAAATATAAAGCACCCTTGACATCATCAAAACACAAACATATTTATCTATATGGTTCAACACACGCAATCTACAATTAACAAAACAATGAGTTGTCTACAATTTCAATATTCAGTCATTAACATAATACACAGCTGATATACTTTGTAATCATGCAGGAAAGAGATGACTACCTACCACCGATTGAAAGACGGATTAAAAGAAACCCGGTATACATACAGGTGGTACCGTCGTCATCTCTTGCTAGATTTAGAAAACTCTTCTAGTGCTCAAGAAAGTTTCTCTAACATAAACTACGATGTCAACTGGCTGAGGTGGAAGTTTGAAGAGGCCAAATAGGATGGTATTTAGCCTGGAGAACTGATGCACGAAACTGAACCACGAAGAAAACAAAACAAGTTGTTAGTAGAATTGATGGCCAGTTAGTAATATATCATTTCTTAGAAACAGAACATATATAATGTAGTAATCTGTAAGCCAAGTACTAAAAAAAAACTACATGCGGAACTTTGAACCTGTAACAGCAGAGAGAACTTATGGATGATAAATGTTTTGCATAATTTAGTAAAAGAATCTTTCAAAATAATCAGGCATTCACCATTAACCATATTATTCAGCTGTATATATGCACGTGTGCCCCTTTTGGGAAATCAATGTTCAGGCCTAAAACATTTTGGTGAATAGTGCAATCATTCGCGCAAACTAATAGTTCCATCTCCAAACAAGGGTGTTTACAAGTGTTAATGCAGGTGTAATGACAAATAAGCTGAGCAAAGTTTAACTGAAAAATCGAAGTTCTAGCGGGCTAACCCAAACCATTTAGGGTTGAAAATTCACGCGAAACAACAGCCAATAAAAGGCCGACTGCAGTTTACCCGCAAAATCCATGGTATAGCAGCGTATCCGAAAAAAATTGGGAAACAAATGCACGAGGACCAACTGAAAAAAAAGTACAATATAAACAATGACCAAAGCATAACAAAACCAAAAAAAAGGCTACAAGATATTTAGTAAATCAACAGCAAATAACCAAAATCTAGCAAAATCTCGGGTTACTCAATGTCAACTGACAATGGACGGGATAACAACAGTCACGAAATGCAATTAAACCAAAAATGAACCCAAATAGTACCATAGTGATGGCTAAGGAGTCCTTTGTAATCATATCATATGCATCCTTTGAGTAATATAATATTCGCATTTCGCAAAATAATTGAGGCAAGGTGTCACGCAGTTGTTCATTTCCACCATCTCTATTAATTCAGTTAATGGCAAAAATTATAGAATAATGTAATCTTTAACTGCTCTATTCACACAATTCTAACTTCATTACTGTAAGTCATATGTTCTTACATACTATACATATTTTAAGCCTGCAGACCAAGGTTTAGTTTATTTGTTCACACAGTTGTCTCAACGCAATATTTATAAACTATTTCGGTAGATTAACATGAATCCTGTTAGTAGATCCGCCAGAGAACTTGCACGGAGAACAAAACCGGCTTGTATCAGACTGAAGGTCATCGAGAAAACAAATATGCACAAATCAATAGAAGGGCAGGGTTTAGAATACCAAATGTTCAAATTTGAGGATGAAGAGGTAACCTTTTTTACAGACATTCAGCTGTTTATTTATGTAAATATAGTTTTGGCCAACAGGAAACACACACATGAATATAAATTTTAAAAGCTCTGGACGCAGTATAAATCCAAGAATGTAGGTTTAAAGTTTTACTTAACGACTAATACAAAAGCCTGAAGTATATATTAGAACCTTTCTTAGATAATGTTTTCCATACAAATGCTTTTGCTTTCCATTTTCATTCCTGGCGAAGAAAATACAGCATTTCTGAAGTGCTTAAAAATACTGCAACTGTTGCAGGGCTGTGAGGTCCAGGCTATACTGTTTGAAGACCAACTTGTAATTTTTGAAGATGTTATACAAGATGACATGACATATGAAATTTCAAATGCTAAAGTCAGGTTCATGCTTGTTGATGAGCGGGAAAATCCAGATAGGCAGACGTATCAACTGAATTTCACTAGCGAAACCTTTGTCCTGCCTATTTCAGATCCGCGGCCTCCTATTAAACTAGAGTACATGTTAATTGCATCTATTCCAAGGACTTTCGAACTAAATGATAGATGCGGTAAGATTTCAGTAAATAAGCTCTACAGTCTTCAAACAACAACCCTAGCAAATCAATCACTAATTTTAATTCTCTGGTGAATTAGATGTTCTGTGAATTGTTATATATGTAGACCAGACTTTGAAAGTTCGTCGCTGCACTGGCCAACATGAGAATATTTATGAAGTTATTATTGTTGATCAAAGGTAAGAAATTTGCTCACCACCAAAATATGTGCGTAACTATTTTCTAAACATACTAACCTATTACTACATTTTAATTTTATTTAAAAATGTTAAACAAACACTTTATTGGTCGTTGCGTGTAGTTCTGAACAAGTAATGATAGTGACGGCTTGGGAAAATTTAGCTATTGAACACTGCCATGCTCTGCAGTCTATTGCAACATCCTTCCCGGTTGTCAGCTTTGCAACTCTAAGGCCATCCTGCCGAAGAGGTTTTAATTGTAAAAGTCAAGTAACTAATGATGTAAACAATAGATGTTGTTTGTAAAAATGTTCTTAAATGCCTAGTCTGAACATGCAGGATTTTCCCATTCAACAACACATTTGACATGTATTGAGGTAGAACCGCAAGGCCAAGAAGCTAATGCACTTCGGCAGTGGTAAGAACTCATAAACAAACTAACTATTTTTGTTGCTCAGGCCTACCTATATTTTACAAATGTCTCACTGCTAGGAAAAAGGCAAACCACAACCTGCTAGCTGTAAAGTATCACCAGTTATTCGAATGTCGCAACCCCAAGCCTGATCGCACTTTGACTACAATACAACAACTTCTCGAGAAGAAAGTAAGTAGCTATCTTACCAACAATAGACTAATTTGTAGACTAAATTATACAGCTGTGTGGATGTCTGCTCCCTAAAATCGTTACACACCCCAAAAAAATTCTAAATTGTGTTTAAAGGGACACATAACTCAAAATATATATATTCATCTAAACTTAAACGTTAATGATACTTTACAAGAAGAAGAGAAGTGGTTGCGTGTGCAACTACCTGATTTTGCAGCTCAAAATGTGTACTTATACCTTGGCTGTAGCAACTGTGGGACAGGCAATTATGAAAGCATCGGCAGTACATATACATGTAATGCTTGTTTCGAGGAGAATGTTATTTCATCTCCCATGTAAGAAATCATGCAACTTTTCAGGCAACAAGGATATACACAAAATACTTACATACCTGAACACTTCTAAATACAGAATGAAACTACCGTTTGTTGCAATGGATGGGTCTGGAGCCTATTACTTTGCTGCTACAACCAAAAATGCAGAAACTATCCTACAAATTAACGCATCAAAATTGCATTCAATGTCAACACAGTTATCTTAAACTGACAATTCAACAGACAATTTGCCGATGCTTTTTTTAGCAGTCAGCATTAGAGCTAAGCTCAAACAAACATATACATGAAAAGATAATTGATGAGTCTAGCATTTTAACCAAACACTTTCTTTATTTTTTAACAGGAAAGGGAAAACTATCTGGTACAGGCTGAGAGCAAAGTACCCAAAATTCCAATTTACATCAAAGTAGTACCAGCAACGTCCCTCTCGCGCACTCAAAGCTTCAAGTGGGTGCTCCAACAAGTGTCTCTCAGCTAAATCATAATTGTCCAGGACCGGCTGATATTCTTTTGACAAATAATTTTGGCCTCTGCAACTTGCCAAAAGCGAATATCCGGGTAAGCTGCCCAATAGAAGTCAAACACCTACGTAATACCCCCAAATATCAGCAGGTTCTTACTGGAATGCGACTATATTAGCTATAGTTAGTTTATGCATAAAACATCTCCTAATTTGTATTATTTGTGCAGCTATCTAAAAATATGAAATTAGGAGTGGTGGCATCCAACAATGTCTCATCAATGACATGAAAACTTTGTCAAATTCTAATCAGTTTGCAGTCTAAAATGCAAATCCGGCACTATTCCACACATATAATGTAAACAATCTTCTAGCCAAACTATTGCTAAGGCACAATAATACTAATTTAACAAACAAGCCTAATCCTAATGGCCTAAACCCTTAACTGCAATTGTTGAGTTCCCAAGTGTACAGTTGAAACAGCATCAATTGCACCTGAACTAAATGTTGGTTTAGTCAACAAGGTTCAAAATAGAGGCTCTCAAAAAATAGCAACAGATTACCCGTCTGTATATATGAGTAATCCGATGAAAAAGACTACACGAGCTGCAGATTCCTACAATGACACAGACCCTCAGAATTGGATGTTCCAATAATGACAGTTGTATGCAATAGAACAGACATAAACTAAACCATGAATTGGCAAAAGTACTGCTTTGAAATTCAACCTAAAAGACGCAAATTCCAATATAAAATAAAATCATTTTAAACTATTACGTTTGTCCATATATGACAAAAGAATATCTTTACTGTTGGCAATAAATGATGCCGTTAAACCCAGCTTTAGACCAAGTGCTTATAAATTAAACAAGCCAATCTGGTAGCCAACGAACAAACAGTTCAAAATATTTACTTCTAATTTAAAGCTAACATTATAAAGCTCTGATCTTTCAAAAAAATTACATACTAAGCATCCCCAATGGCTAACAGGTTGGCAAAACCATTTTCATGTATTTTTGTGAATGCACCTAGCCATGAATATAATGGCCACCAGGTTTGTAAGAGTTTCAGTGTACTTCAAGATAATTTGGTTAGCCTAGGATACTTGGTCACCAAAGTCAAGCATGTGTGGATTGCAGATGACTTCATAAGAGTTATGATAGTCGAGTTTGGAAAAACAGAACAACATTGCATTGCTGCCTTAAAGCTAGCTAGAATGTTTGATAAGGCAAACCATGGTCGTGCAACCTGGACAAGCAATGATAATTCTGATGTCCAGATATACCTCTGGATTGCTACAGCAAACGACGCTCACTACATACGGCGAGGTAGTGCAGACTATGTCCCAGTTCCGGAATCTTATAAGGATCATGCTGACAGGCTAGCTAACGAAGAAGCTAACAACGCATATGCTAATGTTCTTGTCGTGTTTAATACAATGTACCTCTGAGACAATTACGATGCTCAATTATCAGATGCTGCAAACATCCCAAATCAACTAAAAAGAAATGTAACCCACGCTAAAACCCTATGTTTGAACAATAATTTTAATTGTATGACCTTGTTTCTTCAGCTGGAATATCCAAGGTCAAGTTCACATAAAGCCATTGTTTCTTCAGCTCTAATTCAGAGTTTGCAGAATTAAATCAGACTAATTCAAAGGTCTAAATTTAGCTGTTTCAGTCTAACTCTAGATTAAAACCAAGTTTCACTAATGAGGAAAGCCGAAATCTTCAATCGCTTCCAACGCCCGTCCCAATTGTTGCAGTTACATCACTAGCACCATATTAATTAAAGAAAAGTGGATTCCAATACTTAAACAGGAAATTCAAAACGGTCAATTACAATTAATTGAAAAAAAGGCTAATTTAGGAACAAGAAATCCGCATCCAATTTAACAAGGATCACCAACCAATTTGCAGTTTCACATTTAACACTACTTTCAATGTATGCATTAATCAAAATCCAAGTCAAAGCAATAAACACCATTAAAAACAAACCAAAAAATAGTCATTTCCGAGGCAATTAATCAGGGAAACCGTTGAATCAAGAATGCCTATCAACAACCAATTAATAGGTAAATGCTATTACATTTCCCAATATGCTATTAACGTTCAAAAATCCCAAATAAGTCCAAAAAATTAACTATATAAAAGCAACAAAAAATCAGCAGCAGACATATGTAAACCTTTCAAACTACAAATACCGCACAGAACATACTAACTCAAACCACACAAATGGCAAATATGTTTGTATACCCATACACCTGCATCCTCGCTAATATTCCAGGCAAAATGGAAGGAGAACAATACGTTCCACGAAATCTCAACAAGCTTGCTAACACCCTAAACAGCCACGGATAACAAGTTGAAGCATTGTCCATAGTTAATTCTACACCGGGCATGGATTTCAATGGAATTGTGCCAATAAAGTTTGGTGAAGATGATACAGCCTGTAAATTGGCGTTCAAATTAGCCGAGAAATTTGAACAAGTCGTCCGTGGAAGGGACGACTACTACGCACCATACAGGCCACAACAAGGCCCCTATCTTTGGATAGCTACTAAGCGAGAAGCTGAGCAATTCATGTGTGAACCAACCTGTAAAAAGGTTCCGTACGCATTGAAGAAAGCGGGGAAAGACATGGCTAGAGATGATGACATATGTATGTATAGCTATATAAATATAGCAATTTGAACAACAAACAAAGATTATGTTATTTCCAAATAATATGAAATGAAATTTCATCTGAATAGAAGAGCAGCAATACAAACAACCACAAATTAACGACTAACTGTGCCATAGTTAATTAACAATGAATACATAAACCGTGTAAAATATTTTGACAGAACATCTCTTGGTTAAACGACAGGTTAGGCGAAAAAGTTTTCAAGTAGATGACAAATAAAATTCAATTACAGCAGGAAAAGTAACGCGCTTGGCTATCAGTCTAGAACTATTTTCGATAAAACTGTACAAGAAAAGATGCTTTGCCAAATTTCGTTTGTCCATACATGCAGGAGAATCTATCAGCATTACACCTAATATCAAAATATCATTTAACCAGCATCTGCATATAAATAACACTATCTCAGTTCACATCTAAACCACCATCGAAAACCTTTATCAATAACCCAAAACAGCAAGTAATACAAAATTATAATGTTTATAACCTATATTCAACTATTCTCCTATATTTTGGCAAATGCACCTGGACATTATGACAATGGCAGGTATATTTACAAGAGCTTTACAATTATCAAAGAAACATTGAGAAGCATTGGCTACTTAGTCACCAAAACCCGCACTCTTTGGCTTGCAAATGAAGATGAGTTTGCAGGAATCATGATACTCGAGTTTGGTACATCAACTGACCAATGCATATCTGCTTTTAAGATTTCCAAAATGTTTGAAAAAGCAAATCATGGTTGCGCAAATTTCCAGACAAGAAACCCTACACAAAGACAGCCATACCATCCATACCATTGAATAGCCACAGAGTTTGATCGACAATACTTTGAAACAAGAAATGTACTATATGTCCAAGTATCAAGTGTGCTCAGGAATGCAGCGGACTATGAAGCTAACGGCGAATAAATCACTGCATATGGAAATGTTTTCGCAGCATTTATTCAAATGTACTTCTAAAAGGACAACGCCTGTGGAAATTCATTTCGACGAATTAGTACCAAAAATAAACGAGGAATGTAAGAGCACGAGAAATCAATAATAATAGAGCCTAATGTAATCCTACCATTTCAGTGACAACTTGTAGATACCTCATTTCTGCACCTCCTGCAAGCCACCCGGTGATGATTAGGCCGCATGTTTGGTAGGCGGAACGATTTATGACAGTTCGTAAGTTTGTCGTCAAGTGATAGCTCAAATACTTGTGTCTACCCCTTGGTTTTCATTTACGCGCTAATACAGTCATTTTGACAGTAATTAGAGTTCATTTGGAGTTCGGGTCAAAAACCGCTTCATTTTCCAATAAACCTTTTAAAATGCCGAGTCGGAATATTCAAGATATTTTTATTCCATAATTTAATTTTATATCTTTTGGTAAAATATATCCCGAAAATATTATTTTAGGGAATAAGGAAGTTGAGATCCACCGCAATTCCATAAAGGAAACGCGAAAATCTTTCTTTCGCAGGAGGAAACCTCTCGGGAAAGGACGCAGTACCTGCTGCGCCTCTTCGAAGGATCGCAACAGCTGCTGCGCCTCTTCCCCAGCTCTTTTCTGCGCGTTTTTAGATTTTTTCCGTGATTTCTTTCCAAAGTTTGAGTCATTCCATAACTCTCCATATTTGTTTAGTATAAATAGGGACCTTCGTTCCACATACTTTTGACGCGAGTGTCCGCTCTTCTCTTCCCCCTTTGTATTCTAAGACCGTGCTCTAAGCTTTTGACGTCTACGTGCTTGATCAATCGATCATGTAAGCTCAGATCATTCTGAGTACCAGTCACGTTGCATGACCGACAAATTTAACCACTACACATCAATTAACTTAATCTAAATCCTCTTACGAGGGCACTTTCTTCATACATTCGAGTCGAGCAATAACTAAACATTAACTTAGTTAATCTCGTTTCGTCAAACATGTAAGTCTGAGGGTGTAAATCCCATCTTTATTATTTTATTTTTTTGTATCAATTAATGTAAGATTTACGTCAAAAGTATGTCTAATATTGACATATAAAACCTAATTATCAAACTGCTTTTACGGATCAGCAGTAATCAGATGTCGAAAAGAAACGCAGCAACTGCTGCGCCTCTTCGAAGAGTCGCATCATCTGTTGCGCCTCTTCTAGTGGCTGCCGCATTTCCTGCATTTCTTCTTCTTCCTCGGTTCTCTGTTGATTTCATTCGTTTGTTTTATTTTCTTCTTTTCTTCCTTTTTCCATACATAATACAGACTTTAATATATTCTTAATAAATTTCGTATTTTATTTACGGTTTAAATCCCTTATAATCGAGATTTGCGGGTTTTCGCCATTAAATCAAAATTGGATTTTAGAGACTAGATTCATTCATATCAAGTTTCTATGGTTCGTCTTTGTACATATTTTAACAGCTTGTTTCCAGTTTGTCACATCTTTCAACTCATTTCCATCTTCAAGATTTAACCTAATTAGTCATAATTCGTTTATAATTCATTTTAATCCGTTTTAATTCGTTTTTATCGCTTTTACGACGATTTCATATGTTAATAATATGCTAAATCACTTTTATCCGAGTCAAATATCAACAATCAACCATTAAAATTGCCAACGAACATTAACAACACGCAGTTCTGACTTCACAGCCAGAACTCAACTCAGGAACAGACGCAGTGACCACTGCGCCTCTTCCAAGGGACGCAGCAATGCTGCACCTGTTCCGGGGTGATTTCTGTCTCTAAACTTCCGTTCTTGCTTTGACCTAATTCTTTAATTACGTAATTAATTGAATATTAATCGTAATATCACCCTTAATCTGTCCATATTTTCTAACCTTTACTTATTTTCTTTTCTTTTTCTCAAATTGTCCGTGTTAAGTATATTTTTGACGAAAATCATTAAATCGTTGTAATTTATTGTAATTTTAATTATCGCAATTTATTGTATTTATTATGGATGATTTATTTACTTGTTCTTCACATGTAATTAATTCTAAACCCTAATTCGACATTAATTGAGTGCTAATTACTTGTTTACCGACATAGTGTAATTCACATGCTAGGACTAAAACGTTGGATGTTGCATTGCATGCATATAATCGACAACATATCAAATATAAATAACTTCCCTAATCATTAGTAGAGGCTGCTATCGAGGCGGGCGGGATTAGGTGTTCAGTAAAAGGACTTCCTAATACGGACCCTCACCCCTTACTCCAGATCTCTGTGAACACCCGTATTCATTGGCATCCACGAGAGTCATTCTAGACATAGAATGCTAAGGGTAACAAGTTATTAGTGTTCATGTCACTACTTTGTGTCTTAACATGGCATGAGGTATTCGAACGGTTCCAATTTCCCATAAAAATTGGTGGCGACTCCACAAATGCAAACGCTTGTTCCCAAGCGCCCCCGTGGGCCTCCCGTGTCCATAGTTTGACGACTCCGCTGGGGAGTAATACACTTACGTGTTGCCAAGGGTGAAACTTGAACGAGGTTAGGGATTATTTTATATGAGACAGTTGTCGGTTTTCATTACTCGACCTTCTTAGGTAGTTTTATTCGGTCTTCCTAGGCCTAACCCAAGCTATTCGACAGATCGTCCCGTCTGGATGGTCTAAATTCTTATCTGGGCCTAAGGATAGATAGCGATTGACGTCAACCATACCATGGTGCGTACTCATGTTTGTATCAAGGGCTTTCACTACTCGAGGAAATGGATTAGGAACCCACCTTACTCTTGTTTGGCACGGACCTCTCCACATACCAGGGTTTGATTGCTTGGAATGGCAACCCACCTCTTAAGCCAAAACCCTTCTAAATGCACTCAACATACCATTATAATGCATGTATGAATGCTTGTATCATATGAGATCACCATTTTGTAAACAAAACCATGACGAAATTTCTGTAAAATCAAAAAACAATTTTAAAATATACACATTTTCAAAAATGGCCGAAATTATAGCAAAATGAGTCAAAACTTCGTCCAAATCTCCAGTCAAAATTCAGGCCTCAAAACCAATTTCAAAACCTCACCTTGAGTCAGCACTCCTACAACTACACTACAGTTGCCTAGGACAACCATTTCAAGACTTTGTCATTTTCAAATCTCACTTAACACAGTGGCACACTCCCACTTCACAAGTTGAGTCTTTTCTTTGAGTATGGGTGCTGGAATGGTCGATCGTTTTTTGATTCGTCGTCAATTTCTTATCCAGTTTCCAAGATGCCTGAAACTAGTACCACGAGTGATAGTGGTCAACCCCACAATGGTAATGATCAAATCCTAGCCGCGCTCGTCCGTCTCCAAGCAAGCCAAAACCAAGCTTATGATCGCCTCAACGCTATTGAAGGCCGAATTATTGTTGTGGAAACTAGACTCCCTCCTGCAGAAAACGATATTCCTAGCGAGATTGTGCATGATAACCTTCCACCCTTTGTTGGACAACAAGAAGCCAACCCTCCAATAGGTCCTACTGAAGCTGAAAAGCTACTCCAATACTTGGAGGAGCAACTAATGTACCTTAAGAGAGATGACATCTACAGGGAGAATAATCGCAAGTATGAGGCCGTGAATGCTCAATTGCCAACCAAGTTCAACATGACTGTGATGTGAACATTATCTGCGCACATTTAGTCCCCTAATTGAGCCTATTTTGCATACTATTATAGCATTTCATGGCCGTTTTATCCGTCAAAACCTTCCTATTTGATTTTCTATCGCATTTCATATGTTTTGTAGAAAAGGAGAAAATAAGGCGGAAATTCCCGTCTTTCGTGCATACTTGGAAGCTTATTGACGATATTTGATGGACTAGTATGAAGAGGAAGCGAGAACTAAAGACCAATCCCACAAGAATAAAATGGAAGTGAAGGAAAGGGAAGAGTAGAAGAGAAAACGAGATAGCACTCCAATCCGTGCGGCTTCTCCTGAATCCGCCCGTCCTCCACAGCACAATCCGTGCGTCTTCTGCCAAAGACGCCCGGGCAGCAGCCACCAGAATCCGGCCATCTTCACCCAAATCCGCCCGTCCCGACACCAATACGCACGGATTTCAGTCCAGCACAATTTCGTCTTCTTCAAGCTTCAAAGAAAGAAGCCCTTCCTTCGAAAAATACCGGCGTCTCCCTGCTCAAATCTCAAAAAGTGTAATTACTAGTTTAGCCCTTAGTTAACCCTAATGCATCCACCTAATTTCTACTATAAATACCCCACTTGTAAATAATCAAAGGGGGGTCCTTTACCAAGCTCTCTTATTACAAAATCCTGCTTTAGATTAGATTAGGAGTAGATTAGAATAGATTACTCTTTAATCTTTCCACAAATCTCACATTAATCTCTCCTTAATTATTGTTCAAGTTTGTTACTTTTGAGTAATTGAAGATTATTGGGTTATTATTGGAGGATTGACAACTCCTCATCAATCAATCAAGTTTCTTCTATTATTCTTTGCTTTATTATTTGGATCATCTCAAGTTTGGTACAACTCCTTGATCGGTCCATTTCGTGTTCACAATTAAAGGTGTGGTCGTTGGGTCACGTCCGAATCAAAACACAATTTATAGCTTCACAAACAACTCTACATTTATTAAAGAGGCAAGTAAAGGTCGGATACTAAGGGACGGGAATTGAGATGAGATTTCTATTGAAACTAGTGGTGTCTTAGGGGTGTCACAATTTGGGTTGATGTAGAAGGTCACTAAACTAAAATAGCAATGGAAATAAACAAGAAAGATGAATTAAAAGGGGTGTAAACAATTGATAAAAAGCACTAGGGTGTCATGGGGTCATAGGGGAATCCTGGGAATTGATCATACAAACATGTTCTCAAATTATAAGCAAGCAATTATTGTTGTGATGGATTGAGTTGGGTTATATCTTACAATCCTAGGAAAGTTTGGGTCCCGAAGCCGAATCGATTAGATTGTACAACACCTACAAGTCGAATTAATCTTCCCTACTCACCAACATGCATGGTCTAATGAGACTCGAGTTGGTTTATGTCTTACAAGTCTCATTGAAAAGATAGGTGATGGGTAAAAAATGCAAGGATTCATAGGCTCGCATTTCATCAAACATAACATGTGCATGAGTTGAGATCAAAACAAGCAAGCAAATAAATCATGAAAGCATATTAATTTAAGCATGAATTATTCCCCATATTGGTTTCCCCTAATCACCCATTAACCCTAGCTAAGAGACTACTCACTCATTATCATGTTGATCATGCTAGCAAGGTTGTCAATCATACCAACAAAATGAAACATGATGAACAAATGAAAGTAATTAACAATAATTAAAAAGGGATTAAGAGGATTATACCTACTAATGATTCCAATAATAAAGCAAAGATAAGAGAAGTACTTGATGCTTGATTGAGAGGTTGTCAATCTCCTAATAATAACCCAAATAATCTTCAATTACCCAAAATAAAGGATGAACAAAAGAGAGATTAAGGAAATAAAACTTGTATTAAAACTTGATTAATTGTTGATTACAAAACTAAAGAGAGATTTGATTGGTATTAACTACTCTAATATTTGATAAGAAGAACATGCTCTTCTAATTAGACTAATGGGGTATTTATAGTGGAAATTAGGGGGATGCATTAGGGTTAACTAAGGGCTAAACTAGTAATTACACTTTTTAGATTGAGCAGGGAGGAGCCGGTATTTTTCGAAGGAAGGGCTTCTTTCTTTGTAGCTTGGAAAAGACGAAATTGTGCTGTACAAGAATCCGTGCGTTTTGGAGTCGGGACGGGCGGATTCTGGCGGTGGAACACGGGCGGCTTCAGGTGAATCCGGGCGGATTGTGGTGGTGGCAAACCCGAGCGTCTTGGGATGAAACCGCACGGATTGTGCATGTGGAGGACGGCCGGATTGTAGACAATCTGCACGGATTGTTCCTCAGTAACATTTCTTCTTCTTTTCTTCCCTTTTCTTCATAAATTCCTTGGGGATGTCCTTGGGGACTCAAGGATCCTTTCTCAACATTGCTCATCTACTATAATATGTACAAAGGCCTTCTAATCTCGTCTCTCCTTGATGCTTGGTCATTGGATTCGATCAATTTAGTCTCGTTTTGCCATGAAATTGCAAGATTTGCACTCCTTTCCTACCAAGGGATCAAAATCTCAAAGAATATGCAAAACAAAGAACTAAAGATAATAAATGACCCAAATATGCACTAAAAAGCATGGGAACAAGGCTAATTCGGGGGCTAAATATGCGCTAATTATGGTCACATCAAATATCCCCAAACCGAACCTTTGCTCGTCCCGAGTAAAGAGGTGACAAAGACTAGGACCATTATTTAAACTAACCTAATAACATAGTCGATATGAGACAATTAGCGGGTCTCACTCCGCCCCTTCAACTCACAACAAGACAACCATGAGGTAGGATGCCTTCTTGCAAGGCAAGGTGGGTCTTGCCAAAATGGCGACACATCCAAACATTAAGCACACAAAATCACATAATGTATGCATCTACAAAAGGAATAGCCACTTCCTCATCAAGTGGCGGAGCCACTAAAGAGGAACAAATTTAAGAGCATGTAATCCTTCACAAATACTAGTTCAACAAATTACTAAGGCTAAGAGGATGGCACTAAATCACCTCCAAATGGTGTTAAACTAGACTACTTTCATCCTCAATTTCCAAATGCTTTCGTCAAGAGCGACCGGGTGGTGGTGGAATGATGATCCCTATGATGCTAGTAGCATATGACATGACAAGTCACGAATTCTCTACAAAAGTAAAGGTCATGGATCGTCCCAAGCTCGACAAAGTGGCTTGACAAAAAGGCTTTTTGGGAATGAAATGCTCAAATCTTTATACACAACGGGTGGATATGACTAGTATTCAAAAATTGACCTCATTCAACTTTCACATTTCAAAAATTTAGGATGGGGTTTGTCCCTTCCGGGCTAGTGTCCTTTGCTTTCGCCAATCGCTTATTAGGCAACCAGTTAACCTCTAGACAATAGCTTTTCGGGGTGATAGTCACTCTGTCTCTGGGCGGCCGAATTCACATTCGTGTGGGGGCCCAATTCAATGGATCCCGCTCCAAAGCACATCGAAGTGGTACACGCCTCCATCAAAACAATTTAATTTCTCAACATTCAACAATTCATAACGTTTGAGGTTTCCTTGGCATTAAATTACTTCCACATGACAAAATTCTTTGAAATGAGCACTTCAAACTTATTGATAGAAAGTATTTTTGGGTTGCCTTACCACAAGGTCAAATCAAGGTCACCGAGACAAGTTAACCAAGTCCACATCGCATCACGGGGTTGGATAGGTGACTCACATGCAAACCCTTGACTAGGCTTTGGGTCATGGGTCGAAAGACACTAGTATGACACTATCTAGGGTGTTTTACAACCATTCTAGTAGGCAAAGTCTTAAGTTGAAAAAGTATTTGTAATGGCTTAGTTGCTCTTGTCAAAGTTCCCAATTAGGCACTTTTCAAAACTTTTTATCTAAATGCAACTACATGCTATGATGCAACTAATATAAACATCCTAATGCAAGTGATTCTATCAACTAATATGACATATAAACTAAATGCAAGTCCTAAGTTCACATTGTTATACCGCATCAAACAAAATAAAGCCATATAGTCATTAACATAAAGAGGAAAAAGGAGATTGGAAAGATCATACCATGCTCCTTCATGATCCTCATGTCTCGGATGTGGCGCAGTCAATCAATGTGAACAAGGATAGAACAAACACAATATATACAATAATATACACAAGACTACACTACAAAAGGAAATAAACATGTTTTTGGCTTTTTCAATTTTCAAATATTTTTGGATTTTTGAAATTTTTCAATTTTTTGGATTTTTGAATAAGAGTTAAGTTAGAATTCCCCATCCCCACACTAATATGGGCACTGTCCTCAATGGCCAAAATGATGGGAAATTATGCAAAGATGATGCATGATTTCTACACTAAATGCAATCTACACTAGTCTACACTACATGATGCATGGTTTTTGTTTATGACGGAGAGGATAATTTAGATTACCTCCCGTTGTGTATGCATTAACTTCCCCAAACCGAGTTAGACACTATTGCTAATGTCCTAAGGAAGGGTGTAGTTCATGCACACACTATGCAATGCATGAAACTAATTTGTCATTTTGGATTTTGAAAGTGGGAACAATAAAATGAGAACACCTCAATGGTACCGAGGTGTGAGTCCTCTATGGTGCTAGGACTACTCCAACAATGAGCAAGATTAATAAAAATACAAGGTAACAAGACACAAACTTCTTTTCATGAAACTTTGAAAAAAAGAGAGGAGAGATGAGAAAACTTCACTTAAACTTAGGTGGGTGCCTCTCGCCCGCTCCACCTGGCTATGAAGTAGTCTTCTAGACATCGGCATCATCTCCCTCTACATCGCTATCCCAAATCTCCTTTGAAGCATCACTCAAACTTGGGTCCATGAATTCGTCTTCTTCACTCTCAAGCTCCACCGTGTCTTCTCCACAAGAATTGCCACTCCCCTCCTCTTGTCTCCCGTTCGCCCCTTCATTAGCTCTCTCCGAATTGGGGAAGAGCAAATCCATTTGAGCCCATGAGGGGAATGCTCCTTCCTCACTAATCCGTCCTCTTCGAACCATCTCGTGATATTGAGGGTAGAGAGCATAGTAAGTGTCCACGGAGGTTTCGTATTGACGGTAGTGTAAATCTTGTAAGATTCCCGTGACAAAGTCGTCACGGGGGAGGATGAAGGGATTTGGATGGTTATACGGTTGGTAGGGAAAAGGGTAGGGAGGCACTTTGATCTTCTCATCTTGAGTTTGTTGTTCTTGTTGTTGTTGTGGTGGATTTGGAGGTGGTGGTGCTTGCCTTGTTTGACTTGGGATGAGGTAGGATGGCATTGGAGACAAGTGTCATCTTCTTGGGGAGATACGTGGTAGGTCGGCCATTGGAAGATATATCGGATCGCTTCCTTTTGTTAACCATTTGATCCGCTTATCGACCCCCTCAAGGGTTATCCAATGGTGATGAATAAGAAGAAGATCTTCGTTTATCCTAGTGTTTCCCAAGAGAGGAGCATACTCATTATTCTCATTGAATCTCGGGTTGAAATGCTTTGCCAGCCTAGTAATGAGTCGTCCATTCACTATGTGCTTCATTCCATCATCGTCCCCATTTCTAAACTTTGCCCATTTCTCTAGCAATACTAGAGGTGCATTGAAGTGATACACATTTCTTCCTTGAATGTTGAGGTAGGATTCCATAAACACAAGGTCTAATTGGTTCACGATGGCCGGATCTCGGCGGGCAAGTAGAGTGCCCGAAAGAAATCGATAAGTAAGCCTCAAGATCGGATTTTGGATATGAAAAGCAAGACATTCCTTGGTATGTATGAAATCCCAGCCCGTCATGGCCCTCCACAAAGGTTCAACACTATACTTCTTGGGTTTCGATGTCGGGTAGGCGAAACATCGAGCCCGAGTACATTTGCGAATTCTACAAGGGTCATCATCCTAGAAACATTCTCCAACCTAAACTCTATGCATATTGTTTTGTTCAAGGTTGTAATCTTCAAAAAGCTCAAAAATTCAAGCACAAGGGATCGATAAGTTTGTTCATACATGCGAAAAAGGGTTGAGAGACCAAAAACTTCAAAGAGAGCTTCCACTTGGTGATAAATCCCAAGTTTCCTCAAGGTAGCATGACATAAAAACTTAGTGGGAAGAATATTCTTACTTAGAAGCCGGTGGAAGACTAATCTTTGCACATCATTGACAAATTCCACATTTGAGAAGTCATCAAGCCTTGTAAGATCTACAATCTCTTCATGTTCCCTTCTTAATGTGTTGACATGGGAGGTAGAAGAACTTCCCCTCATCCTTGGTCTTCTTGCATTCCTAAAAGAGGATCTCCTTGGTGCCATTCTTGATTATTGAGCTGGATTCTTTTGATTTGTGAAAGGATAAGGATGCTCCTTGTTGATTAAGTGTTGCCTTTGGGAACCCTAGAAAATTGGGGCTTTTTGATTTTGTGGGTTAAGAGAGTGATTTGGATATGTATGGGAGTCATAAGGAGGTGGGTTTTATAATGCAAGTGGAAAGAGTAATGATGTGTCACTATATGTGTGGTGGGGTGTAATTTAATTAGGAAAAGTTGGGTCAAAACACCGTGGGAGGACGTGCGGATTCGAGCAGAAGACGCTCGGATTCAGGCTACACGGGACGGGCGGATTCTGGACAATACGCCCGGATTCTGTCACAGCAAAATTTCCAAAAATTGATGCTTCAAAGACGGGCGTCCCGAGCATGAGACGCTCGGATTCTTTTCCATCGGGACGGGTGTCTTCTTCTAAAGACGGACGGATTCCTTTACAGCAATTTTCCTTGAAATGCACAGGTAGAAAGACGGGCGTCTTTCTGCAAAACCGGCCGGATTCTTCAGGACGGGCGTTTTTCCTTCTGGGACGCTCGGATTCACCTTCAGTCCAAAAATCTTCAAATTCTCAGCGTAGCAGGACGGACGGATTCTCCTCAGAACGCCCGGATTCCAGCAAGACGGCCGGATTCCAGGGAACACGCACGTGTTCAGGCTGTGAATTATTCCTTTGACTTTCTCTCCTCTCTTAGATGCGTCCCCACACTTGAAAATTCGTTCCTTCCTTCATTCAAAATTCATTAGTAACCCTCCCTCACTTACGCTCATGAAAAGAGTTCATGCTATTTATTAAAACAAATGCAATAAAACAATAAATACAAGTTAGAGGGTTAGTATATTTACAAGTGGTGGTTTAGGGAAGACTCCACCAAACTCTCCCTTAGATGGTCCTTTCAAGGGTGAGGAGGCCCGAGGTAGGTGACCTCGACCTCTCCAATAAACGCTCCCTCATAGTATGGCTTCAACCTTTGACCATTTACCTTGAACTTGCTTCCATCTTCCGCCTTGAGTTCAAAATCTCCATATTTTCCAACTTCGGTTATCACATAGGGACCCATCCATCTAGAGTTCAATTTTCCCGGAAAAAGTCGGTAGCGGGAATTGAATAGAAGGACTTTGTCCCCTTTGTGCAAGGCCTTTTGTCTAATTCTCTTATCATGAAGCAATTTCGTTCTTTCTTTGTAAATCTTTGCATTCTCATAGGATTGTAGTCGGAATTCCTCCAACTCTTGAATTTGAATCATCCTCCTTTGACCACTTAACTTGAGATCAAGATTAAGTGCTCGGATTGCCCAATAAGCTTTGTACTCCAATTCGATTGGCAAATGACATGCTTTTCCATAGACAAGCTTGTAAGGGGAGGCTCCTATGGGAGTCTTATAGGCTGTCCTATAAGCCCAATGAGCATCATCAAGCTTTGTGCTCCAATCTTTCCGAGTCTTGTTCACAACTTTCTCAAGGATTAGCTTGATCTCTCTATTTGAAATCTCAACTTGACCGCTTGTTTGAGGATGATATCCCAAGCCGGTTCTATGTTGGACACCATATTTGGTCAAAAGGGATGCAAGCTTCTTCTCATGGAAATGCGTTCCTCCATCACTAATGATCGCTCTAGGAACTCCAAATCTTGGGAAGATTATCTTCTTGAAGAGCTTGGTGACCGTTTTTGCATCATCGTTTGGGGTGGCAATTGCCTCCACCCACTTTGAGACGTAGTCTACGGCCACAAGGATGTACTTATTCCCATTGGATGTCACAAAGGGCCCTTGGTAGTCGATTCCCCAAACATCGAATATCTCCACCTCCAGAATGTCCCTTTGTGGCATTTCGTTCCTCCAAGAGATATTCCCCGTTCTTTGACAAGCATCGCAATGAATGATGAATTCTCTTGTGTCTTGAAACATTGTAGGCCAATAGAAGCCCGATTGGAGAATTTTTGCAACGGTTCTCCTTGCTCCATGGTGCCCACCGTAGGGTGATGAATGACATCCTTCCAAGATTCCTTGGATTTCCCATTGAGGGATGCATCTCCGGTAGAGCCCATCACTACACTCCTTGTAGAGGTTTGGGTCATTCCAAAAGTACCTCTTCACTCGAATAGGAATCTCTTCCTTTGGTTGTGGTTCAAATTTGGAGGGAGTACTTTACCAACAATATAATTGGCATAATCGGCAAACCATGGGGTGATGTGCCTTTCAAGTTGTGTCTGAATGGCCATCAAAATATCGTCGGGAAATGAGTCATTGATCGGGGTTTCTCCATTTTCATCATGAAACCGGATCCTTGACAAGTGATCCGCCACTACATTCTCGGCTCCATTCTTGTCTCTTATTTCCAAGTCAAATTCTTGAAGAAGCAAAATCCATCTCAACAATCTTGGTTTTGCCTCCTTCTTTATCAAGAGATGTCGGAGAGCACGGTGATCCGAAAATACAATCACCTTGGATCCAAGTAAGTAGGAACGGAATTTGTCCAAAGTATAGACGATGGCAAGAAGCTCCTTCTCGGTTGTATCATAATTTACTTGGGAAGGGTCGAGGGTCTTGCTTATGTAATAGATGGCGTGAAGAGCTCTCCCTACCCGTTGGCCAAGAACCGCTCCAACGGCGTAGTTGCTAGCGTCACACATAATCTCGAAAGGCAATTCCCAATTTGGAGGTTGGATGATCGGTGCCGAGATTAGTGCTTCCTTGATTCTATTAAAGGCTTCAACACACTCATCAGTGAATTGGAATTGGGCATCTTTAAGCAAAAGTTGAGTGAGGGGTTTCTCTATTTTTGAAAAATCCTTTATGAAACGGCGATAAAAACCCGCGTGACCGAGAAAACTTCTCACCCCTCTAACATTCACGGGAGGTGGGAGTTTCTCTCCTCAACTTTAGCTTTATCGACCTCGATGCCTTTTTCCGAAATCAAATGACCCAAAACAATTCCTTCATTGACCATGAAGTGACACTTTTCCCAATTCAAAACAAGACTAACATCTTCACATTTTTGCAATACAAGAGAAAGATTATGCAAACATGAGTCAAAGTCCTTTCCATAAACACTAAAATCATCCATAAAGACTTCCATTATGGTCTCTAAGTAATCGGAGAAGACACTCATCATGCATCTTTGGAAAGTGGCGGGGGCATTACATAAACCAAAAGGCATCCTCCTATATGCAAAAGTACCATAAGGGCATGTGAAGGTGGTCTTATGTTGGTCATCCGGGTGTATAGGGATTTGGAAGAATCCCGAATACCCGTCAAGGTAACAAAAGAATTTGTTGGAGGCTAACCTCTCAAGAATTTGGTCAATGAATGGTAGGGGGAAGTGATCCTTTCTTGTTGCGGAGTTTAATTTTCGATAGTCAATACACATACGCCAACCGGTGATCATTCTGGTGGGTATTAGTTCATTCTTTTCATTTGTCACTACCGTGGTACCTCCTTTCTTAGGTACCACTTGGACGGGGCTAACCCATAAAGAATCCGATATGGGATATATGATTCCCGCATCAAGTAATTTCATGACTTCTCCTTTGACAACTTCTTGCATGTGGGGGTTCAATCTTCTTTGGGGTTGAATGGTAGGTCTATGGTCTTCCTCTAGATGAATTCTATGCATGCAAAAGTTGGGACTTATCCCCTTAAGGTCATCTAGACTATAACCTATAGCCTTCTCATGTTGTTTCAACACATCAAGCAATTTTCCCAATTGGTTATCATCAAGTCTATCATTAACAATCACGGGTTTTGTCTTTGATTCATCAAGGTAAGCATATTTTAAATTTGGGGGAAGGGGTTTTAAAGTAGGAGTTTGTACCTCACTTTCCTCCTTTGGAGTTTCGTTGAGCATTTGCTCCATCTCCATTAGACATTCCATTCTCATAGCATACTCAACTTGTTCTTCATTTTCATCAACCTCATCACACTCAAATTCCATGATGGGTTCTTCTTGCTCTTGAGCTTGTAAAATATCTTCTAGGATGGATTGCTCATCTTCTATGGATTGACATGCTTCCACAAGGATGTTATACACCAATACGGATTGTGCATGAGTAAGTTCTTTGTTAGCTAGAGCGGCCTCAAAAAGATCCACCTCCAATTCCCAATACATATTTTTAGCCTCACTTGCTTCCAAGGCTTCCAATGCTTGCATGGGATCTTTGAAGAAAGGTATACTTAAGTGGTCCTCTACAAAACAATCTATAAAGTCCATCTTGCAAAATATCGAACAACTTGAAAACAATTAGAACAAACCTTGAGGAGTTTTACTTCCCCAAGGCAAAGAAAGACACAACTAATAACAATGTAAGAAAATCTAAATCAAGTAAACACCGTCCCCGGCAACGGCGCCATTTTTGATCGGTCCGTTTCGTGTTCACAATTAAAGGTGTGGTCGTTGGGTCACGTCCGAATCAAAACACAATTTATAGCTTCACAAACAACTCTACATTTAGTAAAGAGGCAAGTAAAGGTCGGATCCCAAGGGACGGGAATTGAGATGAGATTTCTATTGAAACTAGTGGTGTCTTAGGGGTGTCACAATTTGGGTTGATGTAGAAGGTCACTAAACTAAAATAGAAATGGAAATAAACAAGCAAGATGAATTAAAAGGGGTGTAAACAATTGATAAAAAGCACTAGGGTGTCATGGGGTCATAGGGGAATCATGGGAATTGATCATACAAACATGTTCTCAAATTATAAGCAAGCAATTATTGTTGTGATGGATTGAGTTGGGTTATATCTTACAATCCTAGGAAAGTTTGGCTCCCGGAGCCGAATCGATTAGATTGTACAACACCTACAAGTCGACTTAATCTTCCCTACTCAACAACATGCATGGTCTAATGAGACTCGAGTTGGTTTATGTCTTACAAGTCTCATTGAAAAGATAGGTGATGGGTAAAAAATGCAAGGATTCATAGGCTCGCATTTCATCAAACATAACATGTGCATGAGTTGAGACCAAAACAAGAAAGCAAATAAATCATGAAAGCATATTAATTTAAGCATGAATTATTCCCCATGTTGGTTTCCCCTAATCACCCATTAACCCTAGCTAAGAGACTACTCACTCATTATCATGTTGATCATGCTAGCAAGGTTGTCAATCATACCAACTAAATGAAACATGATGAACAGATGAAAGTAATTAAAAATAATTAAAAAGGGATTAAGAGGATTATACCTACTAATGATTCCAATAATAAAGCAAAGATAAGAGAAGTACTTGATGCTTGATTGAGAGGTTGTCAATCTCCCAATAATAACCCAAATAATCTTCAATTACCCAAAATATAGGATGAACAAAAGAGAGATTAAGGAAATAAAACTTGTATTAAAATTTGATTAATTGTTGATTACAAAACTAAAGAGAGATTTGATTGGTATTAACTACTCTAATATTTGATAAGAAGAACATGCTCTTCTAATTAGACTAATGGGGTATTTATAGTGGAAATTAGGGGGATGCATTAGGGTTAACTAAGGGCTAAACTAGTAATTACACTTTTTAGATTGAGCAGGGAGGAGCCGGTATTTTTCGAAGGAAGGGCTTCTTTCTTTGTAGCTTGGAGAAGACGAAATTGTGCTGTACAAGAATCCGTGCGTTTTGGAGTCGGGACGGGCGGATTCTGGCGGTGGAACACGGGCGGCTTCAGGTGAATCCGGGCGGATTGTGGTGGTGGCAAACCCGAGCGTCTTGGGATGAAACCGCACGGATTGTGCATGTGGAGGACGGCCGGATTGTAGACAATCCGCACGGATTGTTCCTCAGCAACATTTCTTCTTCTTTTCTTCCCTTTTCTTCATAAATTCCTTGGGGATTTCCTTGGGGACTCAAGGATCCTTTCTCAACATTGCTCATCTACTATAATATGTACAAAGGCCTTCTAATCTTGTCTCTCCTTGATGCTTGGTCATTGGATTCGATCAATTTAGTCTCGTTTTGCCATGAAAATGCAAGATTTGCACTCCTTTCCTACCAAGGGATCAAAATCTCAAATAATATGCAAAACAAAGAACTAAAGATAATAAATGACCTAAATATGCACTAAAAAGCATGGTAACAAGGCTAATTCGGGGGCTAAATATGCGCTAATTATGGTCACATCACTCCTTTACTCTTTAATCTTTATTGTTCATTTCTTCATTCTATTATCATGTTTATACTTGTTGTGATGTTTGACACCATTAATGACATGTTTCCCGTGATAATGAGTGAGTAGTCTTTTAGCTAGGATTAGTGGGTAACTAGGAGAAACCAACATGGGATTGATTCATGCTTAATCTAATATGTTCACATGATTACATTGCTTGCTTGTTGTGATGTCAACTTTATGCACATGTTATGTTTGATGAAATGCTAAGCCTATGAATCCTTGCATTTTTACCATCTCTTATCTAGTCAACTTGACTTGTAAGATATAAACCAACTCGAGTCTTGATAGACCATGCATAGAAGTTGAATAGGGGGAAAGTAAGTCGACTTGTAGGTGTTGTACAATCTAATCGATTCGGCTCCGGGACCCAACTCTTCCTATGAACCGTAAGACATAAACCAACTCGGTTCCTTCACATCACTAATTGCTTGCAACTTTGTAAACATGTTTGTATGATCAAAACCATGAATCCCCTATGACCCCATGATATCCTAGCACTTTTAATCATTTGTCTACATCCTTCTTTTATTGCTCGTTTTACTATATTATTTACATTAGTCTAGAACACAACTACAAATCCAAACAAATTGTGACACTAGAATAAATTGAGATAGATAGACTTAGAACCCAAACCACACCGTCCCATGGATCGACCTCGACTTACCGCTAACTAGTTGTTTGTTGAGTATTATAAATGTGTTTGGTTGGATGTGACCCGACGACATCACCCATCAGACTGACATCCCAAAGTTCAAGGGGCATGAAAACCCTTTGAACCACATTCGTGCTTTCAAATATTACATGTCTATCAAAGGCATCAAACCCGAGATGTTCTTAAGGATCTTTGCTTCATCTATCGACACCATTCTTAAGTAGTGGTTCTACTCTTTGGAACACAAGAATATTGTCACTTGGAATGATGCCGCAATTGAATTCACTAAGCAATACGCGGATAATGCTGATATCCAAGTCAATATGCATACTTTAGAGATTCTTACCCAAAATGAAAAAGAAGGCTTCACCGACTTCCTAAGTAGGTGGAGGAAGACTAGCACACAACTTGTTGAACATCCAGATGAAGCTACTCTTATGGAAAAGTTCATGGATAATTTGAGACCCATTTATGCAAACTACTTGAGGTACCAAAACATAAAGACCTTCAAAGATCTGACTGTGCTAGGGACGAGAATTGAAGATGACATCCGTAAAGGACTCTTGTCCAAAACGATGGGTCGTGGATATCAAGGTTCAACGAGTCGTTCTTATGGCTCTACTAGCAAGTCTGATGAGGTTAACCTTGTCGAATAATCAAAGAAAATAACCCACAAAAGAAGTTCATAAACATTGGCGATACATACTCCAATGCTCTGAAAAGGTTGATGAAACAGGGTAAGCTCCAACCCATAGGACCTACACCTGACCCGAAAAAGAAATCCAAGTTCTGGGATGAAAATGCATACTACGAATATCATAGAGGCAAGGGACACGATACAGAGAAATGCTTTAAACTAAAACATGTCCTACAGGATATGATCGAAGATGGTCGTTTACCCATACCTCCTGGAGGTAAGCCTAACAATACTCAGAATCCTCTTGGAGTTCTGATGATTACAGATGAAGAATCCACCTTGGATTGCTCACACCTTATCTCTCCAATCAAGGAGGAAGTCAATGGAATATGGGAAGATAGTGATGAAGATCTTTACCTCCAAGATCTCCCCTTGATCAAAAGTGTCAAAAGTCATACGGATGAGATCATTACCATGATTCGTCAAGATGACTATTTCAACCCCACGTCATTGATCACTGAAGCCAGTTCGAACCAGCAGAAAGGATGGATAAAGTCTATCAAATGGACCAACAGTCAAGGAAGGCTCTTTAAGCTCACCACTGGAGAAGGAGAGATGTTCAAAGAAGAACCTGTAGACAACGAATTCGAGTCAGAGTCGGAATCGAAGTCGGAATTAGAGTATGAGTCTAGAGAAGTCCCTAAAGAGCCTCCTCTTGTCGTCACTGCCAATCCCCTTGTTTCTCCTAGCATAGCATCGAGTAGTAACAGTAGCTTGGGAAATGCCCCAGCACTTGTCCCTTTACCGCCACTGACTACTTAACAGATGGCTTCTTTGTTTAAACTCTTTTCAAAATTTAATATGAATAAATCAGATTCTGCTTACTCTTTGTGTTATTCTGAATGCAATTCTATTTACGATGATAATGAGGATGATCCTGACCCAGAATCAGTCGAATTACCTCCCTACATAGTTAACGAAATATTACAAGAGGGGTAAGGGGCACTAGTTATAGAGAACACCGAACCCATCAATGTAGGAACCGAACTAGAACCCCAAGAACGTAGGATAGGGACGACCTTAAACCCAACTGAAAGGGCCAATTTCATCGACCTCCTACACGAGTTCAAGGACCTTTTCGCTTGGTCCTACAAAGACATGCCAGGAATCGACAGGGATATTGCAGAACATCGAATTTCAATCAAACCAGGTTTCAAACCTATAAAACAGAAGCTTCGCCGAATGAGGACCGAATGGGCTCTTAAGATCAAAGAAGAAGTCGATAAACAATTCAAAAGTCGGGTTCATCAAAGTTTCCGAGTATTCAGACTGGGTGGCTAACATAGTCCCCGTACCCAAAAAGGATGGGCGAATCCGAGTTTGTTTTGATTTTAGAGACTTTAACAAAGCAAGTCCTAAGGACGACTTCCCTCTACCGCACATTGACATATTGGTAGATAATACAGCAGATCATGCGTTGTTATCCTTCATGGACGGGTATGCAGGGTATAATCAGATCGAAATGGCCATAGAAGACATGCATAAGACAGCCTTTGTCACTCAATGGGGCACATATTGCTCTACTATTATGTCATTTGGGCTAATCAATGCAGGAGCTACATATCAACGCACTGCGACAATATTGCTTCACGACATGATGCATAAAGAAGTAGAAGCATACGTCGATGATATGATTGTCAAGTCCAAAGATAGGAAGGGGCACAATTATACCCTTCGCAAGTTCTTCCTAAGACTGCGAAAATACAACATGAGGCTCAATCCTCAGAAGTGTGCAGTCGGAGTAACATCAGGCAAACTTCTGGGGTATGTCGTCAGTCAAAGAGGAATAGAAATTGATCCATCCAAGATCAAGCCTCTAATCGAAATGCCATAACCTCAAACAGAGAAGGAGGTTAGAGGATTTCTAGGCAAGGTGCAATATATAAGCCGATTCATATCGAAGCTTACTATGATTTGCGAACCCATTTTCAAAAAGCTCAAGAAAACAGATCACGCCATATGGGACGATGATTGTCAAAAGGTGTTTGACAGCCTTAAGAAGATACTAGCCAAGACACCAGTGCTAATGCCTCCTCAACGAGATCAACCTCTTGGTTTATATCTCACAGTGACCGAAACAGCCATGGGGGCTATGCTCGCACAAATTGTTGGGAAAGAAGAAAGAGATATCTACTACCTTAGTAAGAAGTTCTTGGAGTATGAGTGCAAGTACACACCACTCGAAAAGACGTGCCTCGCTCTTGTGTGGGCAACGAAAAAGCTACGCCATTACAAGCTTAGCTACTCTGTCAAGGTGTATTCCAAAATGGATCCCGTCAAGTACCTATTGGAGAAACCCGTTCTCAATGGTCGATTGGCAAGATGGACCTTAATGCTCTCAGAGTTCGATCTCAAATATGTACCTCTGGAGGTTATAAAGGGATTCACCGTTGCCGAAATCTTCGCAGATAATCCTATCGACGACACCCAAGCAATAGACACATGGTCATTTCCAGACGAGGATATACTACAAACCAACGTAGACTCTTGGAACCAATATTTCGATGGAGCATCAAATTTAAGAGGATTTGGAATAGGAGTATTGCTCATTTCTCCTGAAGGTGAGCATATACCACTCTCTGTCAAACTCGACTTCGAGGTGACAAATAACGCAACAGAATATGAAGCTTGCCTCATTGGGCTATAAGCAGCAGTAAGTTTAGGCATCAAGAATCTTCGAGTTCACGGAGACTCATCCTTGATCATCAACCAAATTACTGGATCTTGGAAAATTCGAAGTGAAAGTCTAGCACCCTATCATGCTAGGATAGATCAGGTTGCCAAATTTTTCGGTCAGGTCACTTATCTACACCTACCTCGTAAAGAGATTCAATTTACAGACGCTCTTGTAAAACTTGCATCTTTGATTAATATGCCAGACAACATGGTAGAATGCCCTTGTGCATCGAACGATGGTCGGAACCAGCCTATGTACACCAAATTACAGATGAGGAAGAGAATCCAGGGGAACCTTGGTTCCAAGCCATTCTAAACTTCAAGCGCAATTGTACATATCCACCAGATATGGATAAGAGGGGAAAATGTGCTATACGCCTACTAGCCTCTCAATACCTCCTCATGCAGGGAGAATTGTATAAAAGAACGCCTCTTGGTGTAGTCTTGCGTTGCCTTGATCATTCACAGGCACAAAAAGTGATGGAAGAAGTTCATGACGGAGAATGTGGTCCTCACATGAGTGGACCAATGATAGCAAAGAAAATCACGCATCTGGGATATTACTGGACCACGATGGAGTCAGATTGTATCAAATACGTCAGACATTGCCATAACTGCCAAATCTTTGGGAATGTGCAACACATCCCTCCTTCACTACTTTACGCCATGACATCTCCTTGGCCGTTTTCTTCTTGGGGAATTGGCATCATTGGGAAATCACTCCAGCCGGAACAGGAGGTCACAGTTTTATTTTGGTAGCTATCGACTATTTTACCAAATGGGTCGAAGCAGCATCTTACACTAGTCTCACCGCCAAGAACGTGGCAAAGTTCATACAAACCAATGTCATCTGTCGATATGGTTGCCCACATCAGATCATCAGTGACAATAGATCACATTTCCAGGCTGAGACTGAGTAATCGCTAGCCAAATACAAAATCAAGAACCACCATTCCTCGCCTTACAGACCTCAAAATAATGGCGCGATAGAGGCAGCTAACAAGAATGTCCTCACTATCCTCAAGAAAATGATCGACAATTATCGCTATTGGCCCAGCAAGATACCATTCGCATTATGGGGTTATCACACATCAGTTAGGACGCCCACTCGGGCTACTCCTTTCTACTTGACTTACGGCATGAAAGTTGTACAACCAGTTGAACTAGAAATCCCGTCTTTACGCATTCTGCTTGAAAGTCAAATTCCAGAAGCTGATTGGGAGAGAGATAGATATGAAGAATGCATCCTCTTGGATAAACGAGGGTTGCGCGCATTGGATAATGTGCAAACATATCATGCACGTATCAAATGAGCCTTCAATAAATGGGTTAAACTCAGGAACATCAAAGAAGGAGATTTAGTGCTCAAATCAGTCAGAGCTCTACTACCTGTCGGTCCACGTGGAAAGTTTAAACCCAACTGGGTCGGACCTTTCTTAGTCAAGTCCATACTCTCGGGGGTGCGGTTAGGATTACAGACCTAGATGGGAATGAATTTGCTAACCCAACTAACCTCGACCAACTGAAACAATATTATGCCAAGTGTAGGACAAAGAAACGCGCCTAGCGTAACACCCACATGCCGCTCATGCGACACAAAATAAAAATGGCTCTTGGCCCGCTGAAATAGAGCTTATGTCACTTTGCTCTTGCATTTTGACACTTCGACATCCTCACGTCATCAAATAAATTGAATTGTATTTTAGAAGTAAGTAAAGCTCATGCTTATTTTCTAGTTCGTACAAGCTCTTGCTTAGAACAATTATTCTTTTACATTTATTCGACCTACGCGCAAGGGTTTGATTTCATTTTTTAAAATGAATACGTAGGCAATCCTTCACATCATATAACCAAGTTATTTTTAAAAATGTAAATAGAATGAAATTTGCATTTGCATCTGAAATTCGACAAGAATAATAAAAGAAAATCACAATAGTTTCTTAACTAATTAATCTTTTATTCATTTGTTCCATAAATAATAATAATAGTATGCGAAATAATATAAATTCCGAAATAAATGCTGGTCTAGAATTCTAAAAACCCCGCCGTTTATTACAAAATAGATAATAATAAATAAATACTAATAAATGACTAAGGCTACTCTTCCATTTTCCCTTTGCCTTTGTCACCCCTGGCATATTTCTTGTCTCGACCACGAGCCGGGCGCTCTTGCGCTATCTCTGACCTAATCACCAAAGGTCTCTCTCACGGTCTAGTCTTACCATTTCGATCCACCGCCATTTCTACGGTAGGAGCGGTCTTCGGTTTTTTCGACGGATGAACGACTCGGAATCCGGCCTCTTCCTCCTCTTCAGTCAAGTACTTCGGGTTCTCCTTTGCTACCTCACAAATCTTGTGGTCAACAGGCTTGTGCTTCCTCAATTTCTCACGCTCTTTAGTATTAGCAGCATTCTGTGGACAAAGGGGGCCCACGGGGGCGCTTGGGAGGAAGAGAACAAGCGTTTGCACTTGTTGGAGTCGCCACCAATTTTTATGGGAAATTGGAACCGTTCGAATACCTCGTGTCATGTCAAGACACAAAGTAGTGACATGAACACTAAGCAATCATTACCCTTAGCATTCTATGTCTAGAATGACTCTCGTGGATGTCAATGAACACGGATGTTCAAAGAGATCTGGAGTAAGGGGTGAGGGTACGTATTAGGAAGCTCTTTTGATCGAACACCTAATCCCGCCCGCCTCGATAGCGGCCTCTACTAATGATTATGGACATCATTTATACTCGATATATCGTCGATTATATGCATGCAATGCAACATCCAAGTATTAATCCTAACATGTGAAAATTAGACTAAGTCGGTTGACACATAATTTAGCATACAATTGGGTCGAAGTAGGATTTAATGCTCAATTACATGTGAAGACATACAAATGATACAAGATACAATGATAAATATAATAAAGAAAATTACAATAATGAAAATTACAATAATTACATTGGGTTTCATTGACTTATGTCGAAAACACCTTTAAAACGGATGATTTGAGAAAAAGAAGTAAAAGGAAGAATTAACGAACGGATCAGTAGGTGGTAATACGATTAATAGTCAATTATACGTAAGCTAATTAAACTAGGTCAAGAAACAATGGAGTTCAGAGACAGAACTCAACCAGGAACAGGCGCAGCAGGACTGCGCCCTCTGGAAGAGGCGCAGCAGTTGCTGCGTCTGTTCCAAGGGTGAGTTCTGGCTGTGAAGCCGGAAGTGCAAATCGTTAATGTTAATCGGTGATTTTAATGGTTAATTAATATATTTACTCGGATGAAAGTGATCAATAGGTTATTTACATGTGAATGAAGGTCATAAAAGCAATAAAACATGGATGAGACGGATGCAAACGAATTAATTACATGGATGAATGATTGATTAGTGACATGAGTGAACAAAATAGGTTAAACATGACGAATTAATGACAAATTAACGACGAACAATATAATAGACAGATGAAAATTTATCAAAGGTCGAATTCCAGAAACCCGATATGAACAAATCGAAATCCTACAACCCGGATTGAATTTAATGACGAAAACCCGCAAATATGAGATTATAAGGGATTTAAGTCGGATTTAATGATGAACTAAACATGTGAATGAATGATAAATAATATACATGAAATTATTATGATGTTGTATCGAAGAATTAACAAGAAACAAACGAAAACAAATAAAGTTTGACGAATTACAGAGGACGAAGGAAGAAGAAAAGAAGCAGGAACTGCGGCAGCCTCACGAAGAGGCGCAGCAGGAATTGCGCTCCTTCGAAGAGGCGCAGCAGTTGCTGCGTCCTTTCTCGACGGTTTGTCTTCTGGAAATCCGTAAAAAGAGGTTTTAAACATGGTTTTAGAAATCGGTTTTAACAAGGTGTTTTCGACATAAACCTTACATTAGTGATGATACAAAAAGTAAATAACAATAAATAAAAGAGAGATTTACACCCTCATACTTACATGTTTTACGAAACGAGAAGAACTAAGTTTACGATTAGTGATGCTCGACTCAAATGTAGACGAAAGTGCCCTCGTAAGAGGAAAACGATTAGATTAATTAAGTTGATTGATGTGGAGTTGGTCAAATTGGTCGGTCATGCAAACGAGGATGGTACTCAGAAGGATCCGAGCTTACGTGGTCGAATGTTCAAGCACGTAGACGCCAAAAAGTAAGAACAAAGGTCTAGAATGCAAAGGGAGAAGAGAAGGGCGGACACTCGCGTGAGAAATATGAGGAGCGGAGGCTCCTATTTATACTAATCACGTGAAGGAATTAGGGTTTCGGAGAGACTTTGGAAGTGAATCTCGGAAAGATATGAAAAAGATACGAAAAACACGCAGAAAAGGACCGGTGAAGAGGCGCAACAGTCATTGCGTCTCTTGGAAGAGGCGCAGCACCTGCTGCGTCTGTGCCCAAGTGGTTTCCTCTTGCGGAAGAAAGATTTCCGTGTTTAAGTTATGGTAGGACGGAATAATTTGGTTTTCCTTAATATCTTGTATGAATATTACGGGAAATTGTTTACCAAAGGATAAAGATTGTGAAATATTATAAAATATGGAATAGAAATATCCGGAACATTCCAGAACATTCTGACTCGGGATTTAACGGTTATCATAAAATGGAGACGGTTTTAGGCCCGGACTCCAAATGTACTCTAATTACTGTCAAAACGACCGTATCGGCACGAAGATGATAACTAAGAGGTAGACATTAGTATTTGAGCAATCACTTGACGATAAACTTACGAACTGTCACAAATCGTTCCACGTACCAAACATGCGGCCCAATCATCACCGGGTGGTTTGCGAGAGGTGCAGAAATGAGGTGTCTACACCTTCCTCAATTGCAAGTATGAATCAGACACCCACAAGGAGCCAATAGGAGAGGGTATGAACTACATGTTCCTCTGAGCCCACTTGAGGGCCCACTCTCGACGAGTCTCTGTGGTGTGTGCCGATGCAATCTGAGGAACGGTGTCAAGCTTCGGAATCTTCTGCTTAAGGCCCACTTGCCTCATCAATCTCTCCGGAAAGATGCAAATCATGAATTCCAAGCTAGGGATGTGGACTAACCGAGTCGGGTCTAAAGATGAAACTGTAGTGACTGACTTAAGATGCCACCATGGCACAATCCACCGGATCAAGGGACCTTCTTCATTCTTCAGCTTATTTTCCCAATAGTTGCAAACCCGAGTGAAGTCCACCATGTAGATCCTAGTTCTCATCACAATTGATCGAGCATGTTATCCTGGCACATTAATTGGGGGCTCGATAAACCGCAGACGTTCCATAAGCCAAACCTGCAAAGGAGACGGGAATTAATCCCACATGGTCAAACGGAAAAAAAAAAACGGGAAAGCGGGTTCTTACCTGCAAAATGATGGGACTTCCCAAATAAGGAAGCTCGCGGTTGGCTTTTCTGTTGTCCAACCCCACAATGATCTCTCCTAAACAAAGGCATGATGGGCTCTTGCACAGCTCCATTTGTTCCACTAAGCCCAAGAAACGAGGATCCCCGCTCATCTCCTTGTCCACATGCCCCTGAAGGACATAACAATGCAAAAGATAAAATCCGAACACCCTACGTCTCGAGAAAGAGAAGGGTCTTCCCTATTTATAAATCGGTCAATGAAGTCAAACATGCGGACACCTTTTGAGGTTACAAAACGGTCAACCTCAGCCTTGATCAATCCAAGCAAGTCTCTGAATTTACTTTTATATCCTTGAGAGCTAAAAGGTATAGCGGGTGCATTTTATGGGTCCCATCCTCCAATAGCAGCTATTTCTTCAGGGAAAGTACAAATATCGCCTCCAGGAAAGGCGAACACATGAAAATTAGGGTCACAATAATCGAGACAGACATCCAAGAAAGCTTTCAAGATCTTCACTAATTTGAGACTCAAGATCGATCCCAAATTAAATGTACCCATGTCATGTTTCTCAACATTTGTGAACTCATTCGTCCATTCCTTGAGATGGTTTTCAAAGGCATCCATGATTTTGGAATTTTTTATGAAGATAAGAGAGTTTTTATGAGATAGACGGAATAAAGATGGGAGAATTGTGTGAATTAAAGCTTCCTCGAAGTCTCTATTTATACTAAACGCAATTTCCTAATTTCGGTTGAGGTCTGAAAAACTCGGGAACGGACGCAGCATCTGCTGCGCCTCTTCCCCAGGCTGCTTTCCGTGATTTTCAGCTTTGGATCTTTCCTAATTTGTTTTTGGCTATAATTTCCTATTCCTATAGGATATTATTTTGGTAATTTCGACAAATTACATATTTATGTTCCCTAATTTTCCGGGAACGCTTTTCGAGAGGAACTCAACATTTTCGCCAGTCGAGCACACTTATTCATTTCTTTTTATTCTTTTTTAGGGGGAATCATTTCACTCCTCATTTTTACTATATATCACACTTATACATTCCTTTTTAAGTTTTTTTTAGGGGGTAGCCCTCCCTACCGTCCGGTCATTTTTTCCAGTCATTTTCGCTTATTTCTGGCCATTTTTTTGCACTTTCGGTCATTTTTGCTCATTTACGGCACTTTTTTGCTTTTTCTTTTTTTGCCCTAATTTAAGTCACGTATATATTATGTGTTCTACATGTAAATTCTATGTAAATTTCGGCAGCATGACGATACAAACCGTCATCTACCAAACCTGTTTTTTTAAGCTAACTTGCAGGAGCAACATACAACCAGCAGCAAAGGCACTCAGGCCATCATATATATAACCAAAACGCAATATGTACATCAAACTGGGGGCTCTCGCCCAAAACAGGTCTAAAAAATCCAAAATGAAGTCCAAAATGTACAAGGTATATACAAGACAGCAAAGACCAAAAAGAAAACAGCTACTCCTGGTCCCCACTCAGCTCAGCTACGGTCGCCTCGAGGGCAGCGATCTCAGCATCTCGGACCTCCAACTCCCTCAACAGGCGAGTTGTCTCCTCCTGGGACTGCGCCAGCTCGCGCTCCAGGTCACGCTCCCTCTGCAAGTGATAAAGAAATGCCTCATTTCAATCATTTCATTCAACCATTTCAAGCAAAGCGCGAGAAATTTCAACAAAATCCAAAGTAAACGAAATAAGAGGTTCATACCTATCGTCCTCGGTCACCATCAAGTGCCTCGATGGCCATGGCCCGCAGCCCGTTGGCCACCCTCCACAATGCCACATGCTGAGACGGCGCCACCTTCATTTCAATAAACAAAAGGTTATCAAAAAAGAACAAATGTATTCTTATGCAATAAAGATGGCGAAAGACAGCCGAAGCTGGGGGCTTACCCTCCTTACTAAGTGCTGCCACTCCTCCAGGCCAGCATCCGTCACCTCCTCGTCGAGGTTGCGGATCTCCGAGATCGTCGTTATCCCCGCCGCGTCAGTGTACTCAAGGGTCTCCGGGTAAGCTAGGGGCTCGACGCCTGCCACCTCGATCTCCTGCGAAGTTCAAATGAGTTCTTTATTCGACAATCATTCATCAGTTTGTCAAAACAAATTCAAAAAGGGAAAGTAAAATACTTAACACGATTGGCCAGTACGCCAGCCTCTGGCGAACAAATAGAGAGTACTCCTCACCGGGAAGGAGAAGGGTGTCACCTCTAACGTCCGCCAAGTCAGCGTCCCTCTCGGTGTCCGAAGGCTCCCTAAACATCGTCCGCGGAGGATCGTTGGGAACCGTGAAAGTGTCACGAGAGCACTGATGAGTCAAACGCTCGCCCAGGTACCACACTGGTCCCATGGACGTCCTCAACAGCAACCGACTCGAGCTCCTAGGTCGAATGACCTCAGCCACGAAGGCCGGAGCGTTGGGGTAGTCCACCCAGGGTCTGGGCACCCACTAAAACAAGTAAACGAAAGGTCATTCTTATGATCGGCTGTAAACGGGAAAGGGGGTCATTCCTATGATTGCTGCTAAATAAAAATAACGATGAATAAAAGTTATCAAAGATACTTATGTCCTCCAGCTTCAGGGCATTCACGCCCCGTAGACAAACATCATAAGAAGAGCATTGGCTCTTCCTACAGCACACCACCCAGTCCTTCACGATCGGGTACGCTCTCGGCTCAGGCTCCGTCCTCTTGAGCGCGAAGCCCGGAAAGTAGAAGTACACCCACGCCTGCAAAACAAGACAATCGATGATGATCTTTCATAATTCGATAGAAATGGAAATAAAAGAAGAAATAACGATCTTTCATGATACATAATAAAGGTTCATACCTCCAACAACTGTCCAGGACCGACAGTAGCAGGAGAAGTCCCCTTCTCCATCAACTCGGGATGAACCATAGCCCTCATGTAGCGAGTGAGGACCGCAAAGCCATGAGTAACCCAGTCCCACCGACCTAGGTCACTCAAGTCAGAAAGGAACGGAAGAAGCTTCGTCGACATCCTCTCCCCCTTGTCTCCGAGGTAAAGCGAAGACAAGAACCACCAGAGCCACAAACGAGCCCTATGCTCCATAGTACAAGCGGGAAGAGCCACCTTCCTCCCATCCATCATCACCGTCGCCGAGGTCCTACCCGCAAATTAGTCCCTGACATAAGTACTCGGCACTAACCCGGGAACGGTAGCAGCACCCGCTTCCAGGTTCCAGCTAATCAGCCTCCTCGCCTCGGCCGAGTCCACTCTCATGGCCTTGAACGGCCACACCAACGCCTCCTCTCCACACGGCAGACCAAAGATCATGTCGTAGTCCTCCAGAGTGACCCCGACCTCTCCAAAAGGCATGTGAAAGGTCGAGGTCGTGTCCCAGTACCGATCGAGGAAAGCTCGAATCAAGCAAAGGTTAGCCCGAATCTTCCTCTCTGTGATCGCCCTCCACGCTCCCACCAAAGCTCTGAAGGCTCCCAGCTCGATGATAGCCTTCTCCTCCTCCGTCAGTCTCGCATAGGCCTACATTATCGTCGTGTATCCAGAGAAGGACCTCATGTTCCCGGCCTCCTGAATTAATTCAACGCAAAGCTATCTTTAGCACAGGATCAACGAGAAAGGAAACAGCAAGTCAATAAGAGAAGGTAATAAGGAAATGACAAGTTCGAGACTTACCAAACTTCTCACCGTCCTGTAAGATAGGTGGCTCTCTGCTGCCCAAATGAGATGTCTGCCATCCCATTTCTCAGCCCACTCGGGTGCCCCCGCTAGCTGGCAACCACCACGTCCTACGTTGGCCCGCCTCGGGACCTCCTCGGCCTCCTCCTCAACAACCTCCTCAACTACCTCCTCGACCACCTCCTCAAGAGTGAGATAAGGGTCGAAGTCGATGTCCACATCCATGGGAGCCCTCCCTGACGTAGAAGGAACATCACCTGCAAAATTAAAGTAAATTAGGCCGCGCCAAATGACGACAAGCCTCGGTGAGGGTTGTTTCACGCCTTTTAAGCCCCGAAAACGGCCTTTTCTCGCCATCTTTGGCCATTTCTCTCAAAACCCGACTGCCATGTGGTAAATTGGGTCAATTCAAGTCTAAGTTCAAGCCTAGTCACGGGTTTGAGTCGAAATTTCGGCAGCATTTCGCTATATTAGCAATTATGCCCTAGAAAAGTGTCCTGAAAAAGCTGTCATAAATCAAAAATCTGAAATGGTAGGAAGTTTACCCATTATACAAGGGTTCTAAAAAACAAATTTCATCAAAAATGGACAATCTTAAAGGCATTTTCGAAGCAATTTTCGAAATAGCTGAGAAACCGTTTCAATTTCACTCAAATGCTCAATACTTGACGAAAATTCAAAAGAAACACATGGTTATATTCCTAACATTGCCAATTATCCATTTCTAATGTCAATTTTATAAGGCAGGTCCATTTAGGGGAAAAGCCCCAAATTTTCGACATTTTGGGTTGAAACCCTCTAATTTTTCGATCAAAATCAAGCAAAATCAACTAATTTTTCGATCAAAATCAAGCAAAATCATTGCTCAACCTAAACAACTTGTAATCAAGCACTTAAGTTGTTAAGAATATGACAATGTTAAATTGAGAGAAAGTTAGTAAGAGAAAGCTCTAAAATTCTGCAAAATTGATAGCTCCTGATTAACGCAATGGCGAGATCTAGGAAATCAACTAATAATAATACAAAAAAAAACTCAAAAAAAACAAACTGGAAAACAAATATTAGTAGAAGAGGAATTATTATAAGGAAGTGATGAGGATGTTCAATTGAATGATAAGCCGGCGGCGAGATGCCTCCTTCCCTATGATCTGGACGTTGACCTGAATGAACCCGTGACAGTGGAGGTGGCTCAGGAAAAGGATGGATCGTGGACGAAGGTGCTATCCAGGAAAATTAAGAAGACAATTCAAAAAACGACGGAAGCTGCTAACCCTAAGGTATTGCTTCAATTATCTGAGGAAGATGTCGCTTCTGAAATTACTTACTGGAAATCATCTGTCTTCTGTTTTATTCTTGGCGCAAATCCCCCTTGGAATGTTGTTGAAGGTTTTATTAAGCGAGTATGGTCCAAATTTGACATTGATAAGGTTTCATTCATGCCTAATGGAATCTTTCTGGTGAGATTTAAAACTGTTGAGATGAAACAGAAGGTTCTATTATCGGAACAACTAATGTTTGATAATAAGCCTGTGATTGTGAATGAATGGAAGCAGGATTCTGAGCTAGTTAAACATGACTTAGAGTATGTTCCTATTTGGGTGAAACTTTCTGGGCTTGGATTGAAGTTTTGGGGTCAGACTGCTCTGAAGAAAATAAGTGGCCTAATTGGGGAATATATTCGTTGTGATGATGCTACACATCAGCAAACTTTGCTGAACTTTGCTAGGGTTCTGGTTAAAGTCAAACCTGATCAGAATTACCCTAATAGCATTGAGTTTTTGGATGAGAAAGGAAAACTTCACAGGATTAAGGTTGAGTATGATTGGTTACCTATTCATTGTACGAGTTGTAAAGGGATGGGGCATTTGGCGGTTAACTGTAGGAAGCCTGCTCCTACTGCTAATACTTCAAAGCCTAGAGGGCCCAAACAAGTGTGGAAGCCAGTAGCAAGGAATCATGTTCCTGCTCGTGCTCATGCAGCTGCATCTGCTCCAGTAGTTCCTTCTCCTACAACAGCTACTCAAGCTCCTGCACCTGTTCCTACCCCTGTGCCAAATCCTCCATCTGTGTTTTTACCTGAGAGCACTCCATCTGTTCCTTTTACTCCGGCCAGAATCCTTACAAGGCTGAACTCACAGAATTACAGCAAGGATATTGGTCCAAGTAAAGCTACTTTTACGGATACTTTTAGTGCTGCTGTTCAGAGATCAGTTCAGATGGCTAAGGGAGGAATTAATAGTAAGAAGGTGTTAGTTGCTAGAATTGTTGAGGAAGGCTTCACTTCAAGAGTTGGTAATGGATAAGTTTGGTTTCTGGAATATTAGAGGACTAAATAGCCTTAATAAACAAAAGGAAATAAAATGGTTTTTGAATTCTAATAAAATTGGGCTATTTGGTCTGGTAGAAACTAGAGTTAAGAGTAATAATTGGCTAAACATTAGAAATAATTTGTGTTCTAGCTGGGCTTTATGCACCAATAATAGTCTTCAGAAAAATGGTAGAGTGTGGTTACTTTGGGACCCTGCTTGCTTTGATGTTAATGTTGTGGATATTACAAGCCAGACCATTCACTCTTTTGTCATGAGCAAGGTGACTGGAAGGAAGTTTTGGTTTACTGTTGTTTATGGCTTTAATCATAGTGCTGGCAGAGAGATGCTGTGGAATAAGTTGAAGGATTATGATAGATCTTGTCATGAGGCTTGGGCTGTAGGGGGTGATTTTAATAATGTGTTGAATTATAATGAGAGGATTGGGTCTGATATTACTGTTGCTGAAATTGCTCCATTCCAGGATTGTGTTAGCTGGTTCCAGTTACAAGATATTCCTGCTATTGGATCTTTTTTCACTTGGAATAATAAACAAGGAGTGGATTCTAGAGTCTATAGTAGAATAGACAGAATGTTGGTCAATGCTGAATGGATCTCAATTTATCCTGAGGCTTTTGCTAATTTCTTGCCTGAAGGGCTTTATGACCATTGTCCTTGTACTGTTCAGTTTGATTCCCTGATTAGCAGAGATAGGGCTCCTTTTAAATATTACAACATGTGGTCTTTGAGTTCTGAGTTTGAGGGGATTGTTAGAGAGGCTTGGAATGAGCATATTGATGGGACAAAAATGTTTCAAGTGGTCTCAAAATTGAAATAGTTGAAGAGGAAACTCAGGAGTCTTAACAAGAGAGATTTTAGTGATATTGAGAATACTTGTTCCATTACTTGTATGGCTTTGACTGAGGTGCAGAAAAAGCTTAGGCTTAAACCTATGGACCCTAAGCTTATTACAGTTGAGATGGAGATTGTTAAGGAGTATACTCAGCTACAAAAGGCTAAACATATGTTCCTTTTGCAGAAGTCAAAAACTGAATGGGCTACTGAAGGGGATGATAATACGGCCTATTTTCATGCAAGTATAAGGAGTAGAAGAAGTAGGAATAAAGTTATTCAAGTGGATGATAGGTTTGGTCAAAATCAGACTGAGGGGCAGGGTATTAATGATGCTTTCATTGAATATTTTACTCATATTCTGGGAACCAGCAAGGATGTTCTTGATGTCCATGTCCCAACTGTAAGGAGGGGGAAACTGATTACAAAAGACATGCACTCTGTTTTGCTGAAACCAGTCACTGCTGATGAAATCAAGATGGCTTTGTTTTCCATTCCAGGGACCAAGGCTCCTAGCTCTGATGGATACTCTAGTCAGTTCTTTAAAGATAGCTGGGATGTCATTGGTGATGGTATTATTGAAGCAGTTATGGATTTTTTTCAGCATGGAAGGATGCTTAAGCAGTTGAATAATACGGTTTTGACTCTTATTCCTAAAGTGGATAGACCTACCTCAGTTACTCAATTCCGTCCCATTGCTTGATGTAACACTTTATATAAGTGTATAGCTAAGATTTTGAGTTCTAGGTTGGGTGATGTTCTTCCCTTGATCATTAGTCCTAATCAAAGTGCCTTTATTAAAGGGCGTGATATTGTGGAAAATATCTTGATTTTCCAAGATTTGGTTAGACTATATGGTAGAAAAGCTTGTTCTCCAAGGGTGATGACTAAAGTGGACCTCCAGAAAGCTTATGATAGCATTGAGTGGAGTTTCATCAAACAGATGCTTGAGGCATTGAGCTTCCCTAACAGTTTTGTTCAAATGATCATGGAGTGTGTGTGTACCCCCTCCTTCTCCTTAGCACTTAATGGGGATTTCTTTGGTTTCTTTAAGGCTAAAAGAGGGATTCGTCAAGGGGATCCACTCTCTCCATTGCTTTTTACTATATGCATGGAGTATTTGAGTAGGGTACTGAATGTGGTGCAGGATATGGATGGTTTCAAATTTCATCCTCTGTGTAAGCCTCTGAAGTTGTCCCATCTTTGCTTTGCAGATGACTTACTCCTTTTTTGTAAGGGTGAGAAGGATGTGGTGATCATGCTGATGAGGGCTTTTGAAACATTTTCTAGAGCCTCTGGTTTATGTATGAACTAGAGCAAGTCTAGTCTGTACAGCAATGGAGTCTCCCCTGGAATTATGTCAGAAATTGTTCAGTTGACAGGAATGGTTGAGGGTCATCTTCCCTTCAGATATTTGGGGGTACCCATAGCTTCAAAAAGACTCTCTGCCCTTGAATGTGCAAAGCTGGTTGACAGGGTCATTGAAAGGATTAGAGCTGTTGGGACGAGGAAGTTGTCTTATGCAGGTAGGTTGGTCCTCATCAAATCAGTCCTGAGTACCTTGCATTGCTACTGGGCAAGGATTTTCATTCTCCCTACAAGTATCCTCAACAAAGTTGAAGCCTTATGTAGAAGTTTTCTCTGGCAGGGTAAGGAATCTACAAATTCCCCCCCTTTGATTTCTTGGTCTACATGCTGTAAAAGTAAAAAGGATGGTGGATTGGGGATTATTGATCTGAGGAGGTGGAATAGGGCAGCGTTGGGTAAGTATATCTGGTGGATTAGTCATAAAAAGGACCATTTGTGGGTCAAATGGGTTCATTCAATTTACATTAAAAACTCTGACTGGATGTCTTATCAACCTAAACCTTACTCTAGCTGGTCCTGGCGTAAAATTTGTGGTGTTAAGGATCTTTTGCAATCTGGTTTTCATGGGCAATGGTGGCTTAAGGAGGGTAATGAGTACACCATTCAGCAAGGTTACCATTGGCTGGGTGATGTTGATGTGCCAACAGTCTGGGCTAAGTATGTTTGGAATAATTTGTGTTTACCAAAACATTGTTTCATAGGTTGGCTAGTTGCAAATGAAAGGCTCCTCACTAAAGATAGACTTCAGATTTTCCATATTTCTTCTGATCCTATTTGTTTGCTATGTGGACTGGAGGACGAAGATCATAGGCATCTTGATAAGGCTAAAGTCGTATCACCTTAATCAAAGTAAACCTAAACTACTACTAACAAAATAGCTGGCGGTAAGTCAAGGTCGAATCCACAGGGAGGCGGTGATTATCTAGTTTGTTTATATTTAAATCTGTCTTAAAGTAACCAATTGTGGGAGTTTGTTTTGTTTTGATTCTAATAAACTAATTGAAGTAATTAAATGAAGGTTTAATGATAATATTAAAGATCTAGGATTTACGGTTCACTAGGTCAATCAGTCGGGGATTATCAATCAATTGCTAAATCTATCAAGTTGTTTAAGGTCATAAGATCGGTCGACTCAATTATGCCCTTTAGATCGATTCTAACATGCGGTCGCTATAATTAGATACAATCTATTTGATTATCGCAGCCTATATTAACTCTAACCCGGTCGGTTAAAGGATTAATTCGCTACACTAATTAACAACTCAGGCCTAAGTTAATTAACTAGAATAAGAACAATAATCAAACGGCATCTTAAACGATTTCACTAGCAATTAATCAATTTTTCCCTTTTAATTAACCTAGATCCCCTTCATCCTAGATTAAGAATTTAGCTACTCATATTAAAGGTACAAACAACAATAACAATAATAAGAAACATGATTGCAAGCATAAAAGATGAACAATGAAATAAATGATTAATAATAAAGGAAAGATTAAGAACAATACCGTAATTAAAGGCAATAGATCCGAACAATAATTAAACTAAGCTAAGTATTTGAGAGAGTTTTATAAGGTAGCTATATTAAACCTACTGAAAATAAAGCATAAATAACCTAGGGTACGAGTTTTGGTATTTATAGCAATACATAACCGACTTAAGGAAAGTTGCGGAATATTGCGGAAACTAGTGGTTCCTCGATCGAGCCAAGGTTGACTCGATCGAGGCACCAATTTCCTGCTTCGCGCACTGAACTTCAAACGGCAGCCATTTCTTCGTTACTTGTCAGAAACAAGCGATTTTTGCAGCTTTGGAAAGCTAAGAAGATAAGCTTTCATTTCCAATTGGAATCACTTGAAAATCTGTTGTAGAACTCGAGATATGGCTCTTCAAAGTAGGCACTTATAATAAGAAGCTCTTTTCTTCGTGTTTTCTTCTTAACTTCTCTTCCTTCATTCTTATGGATTCTCGTGCCATGCTTCGTGTATCCCTTCATGCTCACTCTGCGATGCCCATTTCATTCCTTTGCTCCTCAAATGCATCATTCCTGCATTAATCATCAAATGGCGGAAGTATCAACATTCTAACATAAAAGGCATGTAAATGATATAAACTAGCACGAAAACCGTATCAAAAGCAATTAAGGGGAGGGATAAATATGCATATAATTATGACTCATCAAACTCCCCCAAACCATCTCTTTGCTTGTCCTCAAGCAAAGCATCACGCAATTATAAAAGACAAACATACAAATGGCGAATAAGCAACTCAGAGCTATTGTTTAATGCACATACAAATCCCAAGCTACCATATCTGTAACAAAGTAATGACTAAAGTGTACCAATAAAACAAATTCAATGGTACGAAAAATAGAAAACGTATCTCAAGTCTCAGGTCACCTTACTATAGACAAATGCCAAATACCTTTCGATCTTGCAAGACAAATTAGTCGGATTCTCGCGGATTCACTCGTGCACTCATAAGTATTGTAAGGGTGAGTTATATGTGAAGATAGAGAGAAGTAGAAACACTCACTCAACTCATGAAACATGCATGCAATCGAACGTGATAGAAATTTTCCCAACTAATATGCAATCATCATATGTAGACAAAAGTACATGTATCAAGGACAATAAGGGTGGCAAATGGGTTAAAGGAATAGAAGTGGTTTGTGCCAAAGTACGTTATGGATATGTGGAGCTAAGACGGTAGTCGCAACGCTAACCAAACCAAAAACCAAATCTTTGATAATAAATGAACCCAACTTAGAGAAATGATCTCAACTTTACAACATATGAGAGCTAATAAATTACAATCCAACTATGCATTAGACTCTAACAACCAGCCTTTTGATCCTTGACAAAACCAAATGAAGCAATCTCTTTTCTTTTCTTTTCTTTTCCTCTTTTTTCGATTTTTTCTTTCTTCTTTTCTTTTTTTTCTTTTGCTTCATTTTTTTTTTCCAACACAAGGATACAACACAATCGCTAAAAGTATTTTGTTATACCCACATGACAACAATAAGTCCCAACCCAACCATAATAGCAAAATAAACATGATAAACAAGCAACTGCGACTGTCCCGAAAAGGTAGGCAAATTCTTGGATTGTAGCTCATACGATGTAATTAATATTGGCTACAACGGTTCAAACGGGCTAACAAAAGGTAATATAAGGCTTATTTGAATGGTAAGAACCGCCTATCCACATGTACTTAGTCAATTGAAAGCAATAAAAGTATCAAGAAATCAATGTCACACTTATGCAATTTGATATTACATATTCCACAAGGAGAAACCACACTCAAGCCTAATTGACAATGAGACCAGTTTATTGATGATCCTGGCCTAGGAAGCTCTATAGACCTCAGAATTTAAGTAGTTTACCAACATAATATTGTCAAATCTAATTAGCATAAGGCGTGTCAAATATGGTAAAGACTTGAATTATGAGCTTTGTTTTCATGGCTAACGAGTCAAAACAATGTACATGGACAACTATTTGAGATTCAAATGCAAAAACAATGCAATTTAACATCATTGTTATTCAATTCACCAAGACTCGACCTAAAACAAAGGAAAAACATGTTTTTGTATTTTATAAAATTTTTAATTTTTATGGATTTTTTATATAAATGCACACAACAATAAGTAAAGCACACAACATAAATAAAGACTCCTCCCCCAAACCTAAATGTCACAGTGTCTCATTGTGACGCCTACAACATAGCAATCACACACAAATCCAGCAACCTAAAGGACACAACTAACAAAAAGAATGGGAAATAACTAGATAATACAATAAAAGAAGGTACAAGGAAAGAGAATACCGGGTAAGAGCTTATGATTCCCCCAAACCAGCTACAAAACAGGGGTAAATAATCATCCTCGCAAATCCTATCATCGTCTGGCTACGTTATTGACCCAAAAGACGAGGTGATTCGATCGAGCTCCATGACACTCGATCGAAGAACCTTTCTGTCGAGCAAACTTTCCTGCATTTAAGACAAATGCGCACACAAACCATAATCAATACAAGTTAATGCTCATAACAGTAAATCAAAAAGTAGCGCATGTGCTACACACAAGCATAAGTAGCACCAATAAATAGTCCAAGAGAAAATAGAGGACAAATAAAATTCTTGCTCATCAAACTCAAAATCTAATGTAAAATAAGAGCAATGGTCATTGTTCTTCAGGTCATCCTCTTGAGGAAGGAGATAAGGCACTTCGTCCGTCATAGAAGCTGCATCAAAAACTCTAACTCGCTCTTCTCTCGAAAATTTCAAAGATCCAAAGCATCCAATTCACTTCTATGTCAACATTCTCATCACAGCTGTAAACCATCTCAGGAGGAGGATCATCTCCATAAATCAGCTTCTCTATCTCATCCACTTCCTTGCTCCATGGATATGACGCAGCAGTAGGGGCGTCAGGTAAACTCCAAGAATGAACCGTGGGTTCGAAGTAAATTGCCAATATCGGCATCTTTGGCGTTGTAGAAGTCACAGCTGCAGAAATAATAGTGTCCTCTTCAAAGAACGGATCTTCTGCAAAAGTATACCGCTCGTAGTCAAGTGTACTCAAGTCTTCCACTTGACTTACTTCTCTTTGAAATTTTCGTCTGTACCGAAAAGTCTTTTCTGGCTCGGGATCAAAAGGTAGGATCTCTAACCTGTTAGACCTGGGCATATACGAAAACAACAAGAAAAGATAAAACTGTCCCAAGGAACTGAAGTTCCTTGAAACAAAAGACAAAAATAAACAGAATCAAACAGAACAATTGTTGCCTCCCCGGCAACGGCGCCAAATTTGGTAAGGCTAAAGTCGTATCACCTTAATCAAAGTAAACCTAAACTACTACTAATAAAATAGCTAGCGGTAAGTCAGGGTCGAATTCACAGGGAGGCGGTGATTATCTAGTTTGTTTATATTTAAATCTGTCTTAAAGTAACCAATTGTGGGAGTTTGTTTTGTTTTGATTCTAATAAACTAATTGAAGTAATTAAATAAAGGTTTAACGATAATATTAAAGATCTAGGATTTACGGTTCACTAGGTCAATCAGTCGGGGATTACCAATCAATTGCTAAATCTATCAAGTTGTTTAAGGTCATAAGATCGGTCGACTCAATTATGCCCTTTAGATTGATTCTAACATGCGGTCGCTATAATTAGATACAATTTATTTGATTATCGCAGCCTATATTAACTCTAACCCGGTCGGTGAAAGGATTAATTCGCTACACTAATTAACAACTCAGGCCTAAGTTAATTAACTAGAATAAGAACAATAATCAAACGGCAACTTAAACGATTTCACTAGCAATTAATCAATTTTCCCCTTTTAATTAACCTAGATCCCCTTCATCCTAGATTAAGAATTTAGCTACTCATATTAAAGGTACAAACAACAATAACAATAATAAGAAACATGATTGCAAGTATAAAAGATGAACAATGAAATAAATGATTAATAATAAAGGAAAGATTAAGAACAATACCGTAATTAAAGGCAATAGATCCGAACAATAATTAAACTAAGCTAAGTATTTGAGAGAGTTTTATAAGGTAGCTATATTAAACCTACTGAAAATAAAGCATAAATAACCTAAGGTACGAGTTTTGCTATTTATAGCAATACATAACCGACTTAAGGAAAGTTGCGAAATATTGCGGAAACTAGTGGTTCCTCGATCGAGCCAAGGTTGACTCGATCGAGGCACCAATTTGCTGCTTCGCGCACTGAACTTCAAACGGCCGCCATTTCTTCGTTACTTGTCAGAAACAAGCGATTTTTGCGGCGTTGGAAAGCTAAGAAGATAAGCTTTCACCTCCAATTAGAATCACTTGAAAATATGTTGTATAACTCGAGATATGTCTCTTCAAAGTAGGCACTTATAATAAGAAGCTCTTTTCTTCGTGTTTTCTTCTTAACTTCTCTTCCTTCATTCTTATGGATTCTCGTGCCATGCTTCGTGTATCCCTTCATGCTCACTCTGCGATGCCCATTTCATTCCTTTGCTCCTCAAATGCATCATTCCTGCATTAATCATCAAATGGCGGAAGTATCAACATTCTAACATAAAAGGCATGTAAATGATATAAACTAGCACGAAAACCGTATCAAAAGCAATTAAGGGGAGGCATAAATATGCATATAATTATGACTCATCACATCTATTCTTCAAATGTTTATACAGCAGTAGGTGTGTGGAACTGCTCTCGGTGGGACTGGATATCACTTTTCGTACTGTTGATGTCATTCATTGGTGGCTTAAGTTGAGAGTACGCAGCTTATTGAAGAAGAAGATTGTTGCAGCTCTTCTCCAAGGATTAGCTTACAAAATATGGAAAGCTAGGAATCACTGTAGGTTTTAGTCTGTAATAGCTAGGCCTGAGTTTATTGTTTCGCAGGTAAGAAAAGAGGTTCTCAGCAGGGTTAATTTCATATGTAACCCAGTTGATAGAATTCGTGTTAGGCAGTGGTTGAATTAACAATTTTGTTAAGTGTGATGTTGATGTAATTGGACAGTTCTATTGGTATTAATATACTTCCATTTTACCAAAAAAAAAAAAAATCAAGCAAAATCAGGAATTAAAGCAAGGATAAGATACATAACTCTATTAGTCATGATTAATGGAGTGGATTGATCAAATTTTGACGGAAAATGGTTAGAATTTGAGAGAGTTTTTATAGAAAATGTGTTTTGAATTATGAAACAAAACACGGTTTTTTGCGAGTTTTTACTCAGACAGGGACGAACTCTTGAAAGGACGCAGCACCTGCTGCGCCTCTTCCAAGAGTCGCAGCTCTTGCTGCGCCTCTTCCCTAACTCTCCTCCATCTCAATTTTCAAAAGTTCTTTACAAGTTAGTTGTTTGTGGGCCCATCTTTGGTGCGCCTCTTCTCCAACACCATATATCATATATTTGGTCTATTGGACATTTATTTTTTGTCTGAACCCGTATTTTATCTTCAAGAAGACTGCGAACCGTCGCAGTATTTTATCTTCAAGCAGACTGTGAACCGTCGTAGTATTTTATCCTTCATCAGGACTTCGCTTGCACCAACGAGCGGATTTCGCCTTTGTCTATACCTTTTTATCCCCCGAGAGTTCATGACAGCCGATTGTACTTCTCGAGAGATAGAGCTTGTTTGGAAGCAGACACAAGCAAATTTCCGAAAATGATTCAAACCAGATGAAATCATCAACATATTCTCCGACGAGAGTTCGCTTGAGACCGACGCAAGCAGATTCCTCCAGCAGTTCCTACCGATGTCCTGCTGTCCTCCATTCGTTCCGAGAAAGAAGTCTCAGATATGATTTCTTCTTATGGCTGGCGAGCCTCCTTACGTAGTCTAATGGACTTTAAACGACCCTCCTCGATAGGCGACAGACTCTAAAATGTTCCCGACGACAGGTCCTTGGCTCAGACCCCTTGAGCCGCCTCGCGTCGCCATAGTCGTCAGGTTGTAATCTTCGATTGACTTGATGGCTATACTTTGAATTTCGCCTTGTCCAAGCCTCAGTCAAAGTGGGGGCTCTGTAGATACCTCATTTCTACACCTTTCGCAAGCCACCCGGTGATGATTGGGCCGCATGTTTGGTATGCAGAACGATTTATGACAGTTCGTAAGTTTATCGTCAATTGATCGCTCAAATACTTGTGTCTACCCCTTGGTTGCCATCTACGCACCAAAACGATTGTTTTGACAGTAATTAGAGTTCATTTGGAGTTCGGAACAAAAACCGCTTCATTTTCAAATAAACCATTTAAAATGTCGAGTCGGAATATTTCAGATATTTTCATTCAATAATTTAATTTTATATCTTTTGGTAAAATATATCCCGAAAATCTTATTTTAGGGAATAAGGAAGTTGAGATCCACCGCAATTCCATAAAGGAAATGCGGAAATCTTTCTTCCGTGGGAGGAAACCTCTAGGGAAAGGACGCAATACATGTTGCACCTCTTCGAAGGATCGCAGCAGCTGTTGCGCCTCTTCCCCAGCTCTTTTCTGCGTGTTTTCGGATTTTTTCCGTGATTTCTTTCCAAAGTTTGAGTCATTCATAACTCTCCATATTTTTTAGTATAAATAGGGACCTTCGTTCCACATATTTTTGACGCGAGTGTCCGCCCTTCTCTTCTCCCTTTGCATTCTAAGACCGTGCTCTAAGCTTTTGACGTCTACGTGCTTGATCAATTGACCACGTAAGCTCAGATCATTCTGAGTACCAGTCACGTTGTATGACCGACCAATTTGACCACCACACATCAATCAACTTAATCTAAATCCTCTTACGAGGGCACTTTCTTCATACATTCGAGTCGAGCAATCACTAAACGTTAAATTAGTTAATCTCGTTTCGTCAAACATGTAAGTCTGAGGGTGTAAATCCCATCTTTATTATTTTATTTTTTGTATCAATTAATGTAAGATTTACGTCAAAAGTATGTTTAAAATTGACTTATAAAACCCAATTATCAAACTGCTTTTACGGATCAGCAGTAACCAGACGTCGAGAAGAAACGCAGCAACTGCTGCGCCTCTTCGAAGAGTCGCAGCATCTTCTGCGTCTCTTCTTGAGGCTGCCGCAGTTCCTGCTTTTCTTCTTCTTCCTCGGTTCTCCGTTGATTTCATTCGTTTGTTTTCTTTTCTTCTTTTCTTCCTTTTTCCATACATAATACAGATTTTAATATATTCTTAATAAATATCGTATTTTATTTATGGTTTAAATCCTTTATAATTGATATTTGCGGGTTTTCGCCATTAAATCAAACCCGGATTTTAGAGATTCGATTCATTCATATCAAGTTTCTGAGGTTCGTCTTTGTACATATTTTTACAGCTTGTTTCCAGTTTGTCACGTCTTTCAACTCGTTTCCATCTTCATGATTTAACCTAATTAGTCATAATTCGTTTTAATCCGTTTTAATTCGTTTTTATCGCATTTACGACGATTTCATATGTTAATAATATGCTAAATCACTTTTATCCGAGTCAAATATCAACAATCAACCATTAAAATTGCCAACGAACACTAACAACACGCAGTTCTGACATCACAACCAGAACTCACCTCGGAAACAGACGCAGTGACCACTGCGCCTCTTCCAAGGGACGCAGCAATGCTGCGCCTGTTCCGGGGTGATTTCTGTCTCTGAACTTCCGTTCTTGCTTTGACCTAATTCTTTAATTACCTAATTAATCGATTATTAATCGTAATATCACCCTTAATCTGTCCATATTTTCTAACCTTTATTTATTTTCCTTTCTTTTTCTCAAATTGTCCGTCTTAAGTATATTTTTGACGTAAATCATTAAATCGTTGTAAGTTATTGTAATTTTAATTATCGCAATTTATTGTATTTATTATGGATGAATTATTTACTTGTTCTTCACATGTAATTAATTCAAAACCCTAATTCGACATTAATTGAGTGCTAATTACTTGTTTACCGACATAGTTAAATTCACATGCGTGCTAGGACTAAAACGTTGGATGTTGCGTTGCATGCATATAATCGACAACATATCAAATATGAATAACTTCCCTAATCATTAGTAGAGGCCGCTATCGAGGCGGGCGGGATTAGGTGTTCAGTAAAAGGACTTCCTAATACGTACCCTCACCCCTTACTCCAGATCTCTGTGAACGCCCGTGTTCATTGGCATCCACGAGAGTCGTTCTAGACATAGAATGCTAAGGGTAACGAGTTCTTAGTGTTCATGTCACTACTTTGTGTCTTGGCATGGCACGAGGTATTCGAACGGTTCCAATTTCCCATAAAAATTGGTGGTGACTCCACAAATGCAAATGCTTGTTCCCAAGCGCCCCCGTGTCCACACAACTGCAGTTTAAATATCAGTCTACAAATAAAACTGAATTCAAATTACAATTAACATAGTTTTTTATAATACTCTAATACGTAACATAACATTCAGCATAAACGATTTCTATATCTTGGGGTACCGCGCGCAACGCACGCGGTTCAACCAACTAGTATAGGAAATATTATTATAATAATTAAAATATTCTCCACATTATTTTTTATATCATATTGTAAAGATAATGATACAAACTCTTAAGAACTATTTAAGACAATATTTGAGAGACTCAAAAGATTTTGGGTTGATAAATAAATTCCAATGATGTCTTTTATTTATAATCATAGGATCAGCATTTATAATCTAGGATCACCCTACCTTATGCTAATCTTTCAATGGGGGTCAATTTTATTATTTATATATGTTCAATGTAGAACATATAAAATAGTAAGAAGTTTATCATCTTAAATATGTGCAAATAATATGAAATCTATACTCTAGTTATAGCATTTTTTTACCACGAATCTAATTATACTATTTTCATAATTTTTTTAACAATACTTTTTTCTTCAAATGAAATGTAAAAAGTTTTTATATAAAAATTAGAAAAATCACTTGAATATAATTTGGGTGTTTTCCCTACATAATGTTACAAACAAAAAGTATTCCCTCCATATAGCTAAATGAAAAATAATTCCCGTCGTATAGGTGCAACAAGTTTGGATAATACATGTTATAGGTTTGATTTAACCAAAGCAATTATTATAGTTTGTATTAGTTATAAAATACATATAATTTCCCTCAACAAAAAAATACATCTAATTGACTGATAAAAAAAAAAGGCAACAAGCGAATTTACTTAGCTTTATTCATACATCTCCATAGGTTGTGCTTCCAATTACTAAGAGTATACTTTATAGTTTATACTTATCACATTCTAAGATAGTAGCAGATCATTTTTTCTTCTTCCCATAAGCATTTACAAAAACTACCAACTAAAATTAGAACTCCTTTTCATGAATCAATAATCCAAAAAGAACAACATCATTAACATCTAGAGACTTGTATACCCATGTTTTTTGCAGATGACGAGCCCATAGACTCCTAAATATGATTGTCCAACAATTGATCATCGTCCTTTGACATTCTTGTAAATGATATTGAACAAAATAAATCATGTCACTCATTACCATCTAACTTAACAAAGCCTCAAACTAAGTAAATCTACGAGTATTGATTGAGGTGGACTGGCGGAGTAGTGCAAGTTAAAGAGCATATTAATAATCAAAAATCCACAACCATAGATTCTTGGGTTATGAATGGAACTATGGAAGTATACAACGTTGAATTAAATAGAACAATTAGTGTCTTATGAGCTGATAATGAAATTTGATCATGATTCTTTATTTTTGATTAATCAATTTTAACGATCATCAAGAGAGTTATATTTTTTTAAGGTTTTTGTTGGGATTTCGAATTTAGTAAACTAGGGTTTGTTTGTTTGCCTTAATAAATATGGTTAGTTTTTACTTAATCTTTAGTTTGTATTATCCAAATCTAATAAAGCTATATGATGGAAATTATTTTTAATTTAGCTATATCAAAGGATAATTTTTATTTGTAGGATTATGTAGGGAAAACACCCATATAATTTAGGAAATATATATTTTAATAATTAAGAGATTTTTTATTTTATTTTTTATATCAAAAAATATTATTTATGATACTTTTCTAAATTGATTTTTGATGATGTTGACAGTTTAGAATCGCTCGAAAAAAAACCTCTTTTATAAATATATATAGATATAGATATAGATTCGTTATCAAAATATTACATGGCTAGGTTCGATAATAATTTAATTTTATAAAAAATATTATAAACGTGAATAATTTGCAACCAGAATGGAAAATCATCCAAATTAACACATTTTTTGGGGTATGTGAACAATAATAAAAAAAAACAACACTAATTGTTTGGTTAATAAGCTCAAATATTCTTGTAAAATTTAACAACGAACCTGGGTCACACCCAAACGGAGGAGACAAAGTCCAAGAGGTTCCACTCTAAAACCAATTGACAATAGAGGGAGTAGCCCCTTGTCTTAAATAATGATAATTCTTCTCATCTTTTATCAATAATGTAGAACAAGTGAACAACCCTCACATGTGAGACTTTGAATTTCTTCACAATTCTCTATTTTCTTTATATTCATATAGAAATATAGTACTAGTAACTAGCAAGGCTATAACTTCGAACATTTATTTAATAGGATTAGGAGGGGAAGTTTTTTTATTCTCTAAAATTTATACTTGGAGAATATGCGAAAGTATAGAAATTATGGGGCATCACAAATTCTCATTATAGACAAGAAATATTCGTCTATAGTTATAAACGGGCCAAATATTCACCCATTTTAAGCATAAGACAAGTGACAAATTGCATGGTGGGGTCCAAAAATATCACCACTTTAAACATATTTGACCCGTTTTTCACTTTGGATGGATACTAGTATTGGTGCCCGGGCTACCTCTACTTACCATTAAATTTTTTTTTCATTAAATAAAATTACTTAAAGTTGCATAACCCATAAATTTATCATTAATATATTTTTCTATGATGTATCCTAAAATTACGATGAAATAAATTTTGAGACAAATTCAGTACTCCCGCTATTAATATTTTATTCTTATTAATGAAACAATGGTAATAACATTTCACTACTTGCCCGTAATCGTTGTTACTTTCACTATCTACTCTCGTCGTAATTATTGTTACTGTCACTACTGCCGCATTAATATTGATAATTTCACTACTTCCGCCGTAATTATTGTTACTTTCACTATCGCCGCATTAATTATATTGATTATTTCACTACTTATTCAAATGAGTGATTACTATCATATAACTATATCCAATGTTACTACAATTCTTTTCTTTACTGACGAAATTACTTTTGCTACTTAGGCATGCAATTTTAAGAGGATTATATATTTATATAAATATATTACTATATGCATTAAATCAAATCGAAAGAATTATGCAATATTATATATTATGGAATCTAACTTGAATTATTTATAACCTACTTATATAATATTTTTGTATGTTAAATAATTAACATCTCTATACATCTAATAAACTATAAAGTTTAATAAAATTGCATAGATTTTAAATTTAGTATATAATTTTATGATGATAATAATTAACACCATAAGTGTGCATGTTTATACTAATTAATTATTTTATTTTAATTGACCATCTTCTAGTCTTCTATAAATATTTAGGAAAATTACCAAGTATCTTCTTTCTTTTAGTCTCCTTAAAATTGATCATCTTAATTAATTATTTTATTGAAATTGAAATTGACCATGTTCTAGTCTCTTACAAATGTTTAGGAAAATTACCAAACTTCTATATAATTTAATTTTAACCCAAACTATATAATATTTGCATTGAGATCCCTTAATTGGGTCCATCGCACGGTGCTAGTGATTTAAAACTATATAGTATAATTAATTTGTATAACTTTCTTTAATTACATTAAAGTCCCTTGTTTTCTGGATTTAATATATAGTATTGAGATTCGTCTATAATGAGACTAATAGTTGGGACATTATTAGAGTTACAAAAGTGTTGATACGTTGACTTTGAAACAGCCATCTAAATCGGTCTAGTTTTTAGGAGTAGTTTTATATCGTGCGTAGGCGGAGTGCGTAGTGCGTAGAGCGGGCTGGGTAAACGTCAAGGCTGAACCAATGAAGACTGAACAACTTAATCGTGCAAACTTGCATGTCTACTTGTTCAGCGCCCCGGCTAACGTCATGGGACAAAGGTGTGTATGCTATTGCTCATTTGATCAAATTTTTTTTTTGACAACAATAAACTTTTATAGAAATAAAACAAGTCCATAGGGTACATTTAAAGTACAAAAGAAGGGGTATTAGCAACCCCAAAACCCCTTGAAACCCAAGTAACAGAACACATTGTCGCAACTGAAGAAAAAAGACAGCTTTTCTTGAACGGCGGATGATAGTGGTCGTCAAACGTGATTAAGTGGGAATCCTTCCGCTTCATCCTCATAATAGAAGCAATATTGCGGGTGTACCTACAAAAAGAAGCTGAAATCTTGGCAGAAGTTAGTGATGAAACCCTTAAAATGGCAGAAAAAGGATCCTTTCGGCCTTTAGTGTGGCCTTTAGAGTAATCCCTGACAGCAGCAAACTGAAAGTGGACCAACGAGTTCTTAGTAGCATAGGGAGAAAGCGAATTAAGGCGTGTCTTCTTAACAATCTGTAAGGTGGCAGGCTCCTTAACCAACTCAGTACTTTCATATTGTTCAACATCAGTAGGTTTAAGAAGAATCTCCGGTGGAGGAGAAGAGGTGGGAACTTCTGCTGGCCCATGAATATCCTCATGGGGAGTGATGTGAACATTATTTGCGCACATTTAATCCCCTAATTGAGCCTATTTTTCATACTATTATAACATTCTATGGCCATTTTATCCGTTAAAACCTTCCTACTTGCTTTTCTATCGAATTTCGTATGTTTTGTAGAAAAGGAGATAATAAGGCGGAAATTCCCGTCTTTCGTGCATATTTGGAGGCTACTTGACGATACTAGATGGACTAGTATGAAGAGGAAGCAAAGACTAAGGACCAGTCCCGCAAGAATAAAATAGGAATGAGCAAAAGGGAAGAAAAGAAGCAGAATCGTTGCTGAAGAACAATCCGAGCGGATTGTCTCCAATCCGCCCGTCTCCACACTACACAATCCGAGCGTCTTGCTTTGAATCCGCTCGGATTGCCCTACCAGAATCCGCCCGGATTCTAGCGAATCCGCTCGTCTTCTTCTCCCAGAATCCGTCCGTCCCGACCACAATACGCACGGATTCCTTCACAGCACGGTTGTCTTCTTCAAGCTACGAAAAGAGAAGCCCTTCTCTCCAAAAATACCGGCTTCTCCTTGCCAAAAACCAAAAGTGTAATTACTAGTTTAGCCCTTAGTTAACCCTAATTGCATCCACCTAATTTCCACTATAAATATCCCATTTTGTAATTAATCAAGAGGGTGGTTTTCAGGAGGAAATTCTCTTAGATTAGATTAGGAGTAGATTAGAATAAATTATCATTTAATCTTTCCATAAATTACACATTAATCTCTCCTTAATTATTGTTCAAGTTTATAATTCATGTTTATTATTGGGTAATTAGAAGATTATTGGGTTATTATTGGGAGATTGACAACCTTCCATCAATCATCAAGTTCTTCTATTATTCTTTGCATTATTATTGTGGAATCTCCATAGGTATAATCCTCTTAATCCTTGTTTTAATTATTGTTAATCTTTCTTACTTGTTCATCATGTTTTGCCTTGTTAATATGATTGACAACCTTGTTAGCATGTTAAACTTGATAATGAATGAGTAGTCTCTTAGCTAGGATTAGTGGGTAATTAGGGGAAACCAACATGGGATTGATTCATGCTTAATCTAATATGTTCACATGATTAAATTGCTTGCTTGTTGTGATGTCAACTTTATGCACATGTTATGTTTGATGAAATGCTAAGCCTATGAATCCTTGCATTTTTTCCATCTCTTATCTACTCAACTTGACTTGTAAGATATAAACCAACTCGAGTCTTGTTAGACCATGCATAGAAGTCGAATAGGAGGAAAGTAAGTCGACTTGTAGGTGTTGTACAATCTAATCGATTCGGCTCCGGGACCCAACTCTTCCTATGAACCGTAAGATATAACCCAACTCGGTTCCTCCACAACATTAATCGCTTGCAACCTTGTAAACATGTTTGTATGATCAACACCATGAATCCCCTATGACCCCATGATATCCTAGCACTTTTAACCATTTGTTTACATCCTTCCTTTTATTGTTTGTTCTACTTTATTGCTTGCATTAGTCTAGACACAACTACAAACCCCATCAATTGTGACACTAGCATAAATTGAGATAGATAGACTTAGAACCCAAAGCACACCGTCCCATGGATCGACCTCGACTTACCGCTAATTAGTTGTATGTTGAGTATTATAAATGTGTTTGATTGGATGAGTGACGACATCGTTCCGAATCAAAAATGGCGCCGTTGCCGGGGATGGTGCTATGTGATTAAGTTCTTACATTGTTTGTCTATTTTAATTTTGCCTTCACCTTGAGGAACTTGTTCCTCAAGGATTGTTCTTACCATTTTGTGTAGTTTCCATTCTTGTAGTTGTTTACTTGTCTTAGCTATGATGACCCAAGACTTGACATATGGAGTATGTGGTGAATCTTTGGAGTACGACTATGGGTATGGGGAGTTTGAGGAGCAAGTCAACACAAACCTACCTTATTATTTGTACAACGAAAATCCTAACCACTACCCCAATTTTTCCCACCGAAATTATCACACCCAATATCAACATCAACCACTCACCCGGTACCCATTTCACAATGAACTTCAATTGCCACAAAACAACCACTTTCATACCTACCCACAACAAAAAGATGAACCCATTCAAAACATGATTCTCCAAATGATGGGAGATCAACAAAACTTCTTCAAACAAATGCTAGAAGAGAGCCGAAAAGAAGATAATGTTCTTAAAGACATTGTTATCCAAAGAGAGGAGTTGAGGATTCAAATTGCCCAATTAAAAGAATTCCAAGCAAACACTCACCACCGCTCTTTGGATATTGAACATAAATGCGAGTTTGAAGTAGTGACATTTGACATGGAAGATGAAAAGTTGGAAGAGCCAAGTTCTTTGAGCTCTTGTGACTATGAAAGTGTTGTGTTCGATGAAGAAGACATGAGGTTGAGCAACCCAAATACTCTTAACCTTTGTAAGTATGAGGGTGTGTCTTTTAATGTGAACGTTGAGGTGTTGGAAAAAGAGCTAAATGAAGCCCCCATTTATGATTCGCGTGAGGATAGCAACAATGATGATGAGCCTAGAGGAGGGATTCGTAAAATCACCTTGCTTGAGGAGCCTATCCTTGAGGCATTTGAGATACCCTATCATGAAGAAGAACGCCCTTCCTTTATCCTTCATAAAGACCACTTGGCACCTATTAGGAGCCGATGATCATTGAAGAGGATATGTTAGACCTTCTTCAAAAGGCCAAAGTTTCTTACAAGAGCTATTTGGTGAAAAAGCTCAATGAGAAAATTGCTCGTGAGGCTACTTGTGAAGATTTGGCACTCATGATTTCAACTCCTATGGTATCCGATCATCTAAGTCATGAAAATTCTCTTCCTACTCATGAAGGATTGATAAATTCAAATGTTATCGTCATCACCAAAATAGAAGAAGAAGTTGGTAAGTGGAAGGCCATGGATGGAAATGAACCACACTTCATGCTTAGTTTTGGCAAGAATCATGGGTGTATATATTTGAAGCATCGGGAAAGCTCTAACGCTAAAGAGAAGCCAAGAAAAGGAGCATGCTACAAGCCTCCTTGGCCAAGTTTCATATTCAAATTGAGCAACCCATACTTATGCTTATTTGGAGCTTGTTCACAAGCTTTTGATCTTTTATTAAGAGCTTTGAGCTCTATGGATAAGAGTCTCTACAAATTGAACTAGTTTGGTGGAGTCCTACCTCAAAAACCACCGTTTGTAAGATATTTCTTGAACCCTTTTTCTTTGTATAAAATTGTACATTTACATTTGCATTTAACTTCTTGCATGAGAGAGAAGAGAGAGAGAGAGAGTCATCTTACATGTTTTATGAGCAAATTTCAGAAAAAGATAAGGAAAAAGAGAAAATCAGTGAAAAAGGGGTATGTTGCTTCATCAAAAAGAAAGAAGGAGAAGGAGAGAAGAAGAAGACGCCTGGATTCCAGCAAATCCGCCCGTCCAGGGCCCGCGGGAAAGAAAAAGTTGAAACTGCTGAAGAATCCGTGCGGATTCTAGAAAATCCGCCCGTCCCAGACAATCCGTCCGTCTTTTTCACGGGGCGCCCGTCCCGTGTGTCATCCGAAAGCAAGATTTTGAATCGTGTCAAAATCCGTGCGGATTATAGAAAATCCGCCCGTCCCGATCAAGCCGTGCGTCCCGAAGAAAATCCGCCCGTCTTTTCCTCGCTTCCCACCAAAGAAATTCTTCTGTCCTAGAATCCGTGCGGATTCTACCAAAGACGCCCGTCTTCTTTCCCGACAATCCGCCCGTCCCGTCTTAAATCCGCTCGGATTGTCATCGTTTACTGCGGATAAAATGGGTTCGATCCAATCTTATCCGTTCGGATTCCCTACTTCTTCTATATAATCACCCCCCTTATCCCTCATTTTCTCACCTTACCAAACCCTAAAACACTCATCTCAATCCTTAAAATCACCCTCCAATCCTCAAAAACACCCCCATCACCAATATGAGCACCAAAGGAAAGGCCAAGAAATTGATTGAATCAATCGGGAAGAAGCGCAAGGGATCAAGCTCTTCAACACCACGAGAGGTGATACTACCAAGGAGCACCCGACCCTTAATGAGAGGAGGCATTGAGCAACTCAATAACTTCCAAGAAGTGATCTTCCTATCCGACGAACACCGCGAAAAATTCGTCGAACTCCTAGGTAAGAAGTACGAACCTACTCAATTTGTTGATACTAGGGTGTTGGAAATCCTTAAGATAAGGTACCCTACCGAGATGTTCTTTAATGGCCTTGGCATTGGGAGCTTTTTCCATGCCCATGAAGAGACTTACCTTAGTCTCACACTTGAATTCCTGAGTAGCCTTCGCATTGTAGCGGATACCCACAACAATGTAGGCATGGAGTTTAGGTTATGAAACCTAGACCATGTTCTTTCTCTTGAGGAATTTGCCTATGTTTTCGGTCTTGAAGTGCCCACCGACTATACCGAAAAGCCCGATAATTTCAATGTGGACTTTCTTTGGAAAGCTATCTCCGGGAGGGACTTTACCCATATAAAGCGTTGCTATACATTTGCTATCCAACACCCGGTGATTCGATTCACCGAACGCTTTGTAGCCGGTTGCATCAATGGGAGGTACGAGCAAGATCGGTGTACTCTCATCGACTTAACTTTTCTTGAGTCTTATTTAAATGTTCGAGCGGTGAGGCGTTATAACTTCAACACGCCACTTGAGATACTTACTAGGTTCAATGATTTTGCTCAAGGGACCACCCAACTCAAAACCTTTGTGATGGGAGGTCTAATTACAATTTTGGCCAAACACCTTTGCCCCGGGTTCAATGCCCGAGGAACCTATATTCCTCTTGAGGGGAGAACTTTGATTGATGAACACACCATCTTCCACAGTCACCGGTGGTGTAACCACACTCGAGATGGGAGTGTGGAGTGGCATACCAAGGGATGCACCTCAATGGTCCTTGAGGGATGGAAGATACCGGGCATTGACCCAAGATTGAGTCCATACTCTCCTCCACCAAGCTACCTCCTTGAAATCCAAATTCTTGATAATCCCCCTCAAAGGGAAGAGCCACACCGTCAACCACCTCGTGGAGGGCCGGGTGCACCTTTTCGCCCACCTTCCTACGTCCCTATCCCGCCTTACCCCACTCCATATACCCAATTCCAACCGGAAATCCCAAACACCCCGGGTATTAATGATTTGATAGCACTCATGAATAGAGTGGATCTTGGGGTGCATAAAGGGAGGGAAGACAACTACTTGGCCCTCTACCCCCAATACTATAACATGGCTCAACAAGGGTATATTGACCCCGATGGTCCTAAGCCCTCTTGGGCACAACCGGAGCTCTTGTTCCCAAATTATGGGGACCAAGCTTGGGGTCGAGGAGGCGGAGGGCAACCTAGCCAAGGTGGAGGGTACTCGGGTCAAGGGGGAGGATTTGACCAAGGAGGATATTGGGGCCAAGCACCCGGATATGATCAAGCCGGAAGTTCTCATGGTTATGGCTATGATCAAAATGAGGATGACGAGTGAAAGAGGCCTAATTCACCACTTCCATTTGTATGATACCCATCTCTCCCTCTCTCTTTTGTATTTACATTGCATTTAGTATAGCTTTTGCATGCATTTGTATTATATTTCATATTGCATTTACATTAGTTAGTTCATAGTATAGTTGCATTGTAATATAATTCATGTAGATAGTTGCATATAGATTAGAATTCATGCATAGTTACTAATGGCCAAACCTATTCATTTCTACACTAGAAATAGTGTTTAAATCGGTTTGCGGAGGTTTGATCATAGGTGACCATAATTTACTAGAAATCATGCATCATATATGATCGATGCCATTTCGTGTTCACAATTAAGTATATGTGGTCGTTGGTCAATGGTCGATACAAAACACAATTTATACTTCACAAACAACTCTACAATTAGTAAAGAGGCAAGTAAAGGTCGGATCCCAAGGGACGGGTATTGAAATGAGAATTCTATTGCAACTAGTAGTGTCTAGGGGTGTCACAAATTGAGTTGGTGTAGAAGGTCACTAAACTAAAATAACAATGAAAATAAACTAGCAAGATGAATAAAATAAGGGGTGTAAACAATTGATTAAAAGCACTAGGGTGTCATGGGTTCATAGGGGAATCATGGGATATGATCATACAAACATGTTCTCAAATTATAAGCAAGCAATTATTGTTGTGATGGATTGAGTTGGGTTATGTCTTACAATCCTAGGAAAGTTTGGGTCCCGGAGCCGAATCGATTAGATTGTACAACACCTACAAGTCGACTTAATCTTTCCTACTCAACACATGCATGGTCTAACAAGACTCGAGTTGGGTTATGTCTTACAAGTCTTGTTGAAAGGATAGAAGATGATAGTAAATGCAAGGATTCATAGGCTTAGCATTTCATCAAATATAACATGTGCATGTATTAAGATCAAAACAAGCAAGCAAATAAGATATGAAAGCATATTGATTTAAGCATGAATCATTCCCCATGTTGGTTTCCCCTAATCACCCATTAACCCTAGCTAAGAGACTACTCACTCATTATCATGTTGATCATGCTAGCAAGGTTGTCAATCATACCAACAATATGAAACATGATGAATAAATGAAAGTAATTAACAATAATTAAAAAGGGATTAAGAGATTATACCTACTAATGATTCCAATAATAAAGCAAGAATAATAGAAGTACTTGAATCCTAGATTGAGAGGTTGTCAATCTCCCAATAATAACCCAAATAATCTTCAATTACCCAAAATAAAGGAAGAACAAGAGAGAGATTAAAGAACTAAAACTTGGATTAAAACTTGATTAATACTTGATTACAATATTGAAGAGATATTTGATTGATATTAACTACACTAATTATTGATAAGAAGAACATTCTCCTCTAATTAGACTAATGGGGTATTTATAGTGAAAATTAGGGAGGATGCATTAGGGTTAACTAAGGGCTAAACTAGTAATTACACTTTTTAAGTTGAGCAAGGAGGACCCGGTATTTTCTGAGAGAAGGGCTTCTCTTTTCGTAGCTTGAAGAATGAAATCCGTCTTTGTCGGGAAATCCGGGCGGATTAGAGTCGGGACGGCCGGATTTGGGCGGTGCAATCCGAGCGGATTCAGGAGAGGGACGCTCGGATTGTTGAGGGGGAATCCGAGCGGATTCCAAGGAGGGACGCTCGGATTGTTCTGGCTGGACGGGCGGATTGTCTGCAATCCGTTCGGATTGTTGGTCAGCGTCAATTCTTCTTCTTTTCTTCCCTTTTCTTCATAAATTCCTTGGGGATTTCCTTGGGGATGCAAGGATCCTTTCTCAACATTGCTCTTCTACTATGATATGTACAAAGGCCTTCTAGTCTTGTCTCTTCTTGATGCTTGGTCATTGAATACAATTAATTTAGCCTCGTTTTGCCATGAAAATGCAAGGTTCTTACTCCTTTCCTACCAAGGGATCAAAATCTCAAAGAATATGCAAAACAAAGAACTAAAGATAAGAAATGACCCAAATAGGCACTAAAAAGCATGGGAACAAGGCTAATTCCGGGGCTAAATATGCGCTAATTATGGTCACATCAAATATCCCCAAACCGAACCTTTGCTCGTCCCGAGTAAAGAGGTGACAAAAACTAGGACCAAAACTAACCTATCCTAATAATAATAGCCGATATGAGACAATTAGCGGGTCTCACTCCGCCCCTTCAACTCACAACAAGACAACCATGAGGTAGGATGCCTTCTTGCAAGGCAAGGTGGGTCTTGCCAAAATGGCGACACATCCAAACATTAAAGCACATAAAATCACATAATGGATGCATCTACAAAAAGAATAGCCACTTTCCTCATCTAAGTGGCGGAAATTATCTACAAGGGAAGCAATTCAAGGGTACACAATCCTTCATAGATGCAATTTGTTCAAACTACTAAGCCTAGAAGGATACCAATAAATCACCTCCAAGTTGTGTCAAGCTAGGGTACCTTTGTCCTCAATCGTTAAATGCTTTTGTCAAGAGTAGACTCCCTATGGTGTTAGAAACACTGGAGGATCGCGGAATTCCCCCTCTTGCCTAGACAAGAAGAAGGGTCGTCCCCTCTCTATCATGCACAAAAATGGATACGGTGGATAAAGGGATCAATAGATATTTGAGTTTCATTTTGGGAGTTTGCTTTCATTGTTGTTTTTCCCCCCAATTTCATGTGGCATTTGACATTTGAGAACACTTTCTTGTCATTTCTTTTTGATTTTTGGCATTTCAATACTTGACAACTTTTTGCATTTCTTTTTGAACATTTTCAAAGTCACCCCAATTAGTAACGAGGGTGCCTTGTATTTGAAGCTTTTGGAGTCTATTTTTGCTCCTCTTTTCATTTGATGCATTTTTGCAAACTTTCTTTCACTTTTTATTTCATTGAACTCAAATTGATTTCTTTTTTTTTTTTTGTGCCATTCCCTTTGATGACAAAAATATGGTAGAACATGGATGAATGATGGATGGGTGCATGGTTTCAAGGGTCACCTTGGAATAAACGGTAGCCAAGGAGTTATCACACCACAAGGTACTCTTGACTAGGCCTTAATCCATGGGTCAAAGGATACTAGTATGACACATCCTAGGGTGTTTTACAAGTATTCTAACAAGCAAAGTCTTAAGAAGAAAAAGCATCTACTAGGGCCTATATACACTTGTCAAGCTTCCCAAGTAGACGGTTTCGCAAAATTTTTCTAACATGCAAACTACATGCCATGATGCAACTAGCATATAAACATCCTAATGCAAATGATTCTACCAACTAATATGCCATATAAACTAAATGCAAGTCCTAGATTCACATTGTTATACCGCATCAATCAAAATAAAGCCACATAGTCATTAACATAAAGAGGAAAAAGGAGATTGGAAAGATCATACCATGCGGTCTTCAATATCCTCATGTCTCGGATGTGGCGTAGTCAATCAATGTGAACAAGGATAAAACAAACACAATATATACAAGACAATATATACAAAGGAAATGAACTTGTTTTTGGATTTTTCAATTTTTCAATTTTTATGATTTTTGAAATTTTTCAATTTTTATGGTTTTTGAATAAAAGTTAAGTGTTAGAATTCCCATCCCCACACTAATATGGGCATTGTCCTCAATGGCCAAAATGATGGAAATTATGCAAAGATGATGCATGATTTCTATACTAAATGCAATTCTATACTAAGCTACACTACATGATTCATGGTTTTTGTTATGACGGAGAGGATAATTTAGATTACCTCCCGTTGTGTATGCATTAACTTCCCCAAACCGAGTGAGACACTATTGCTAATGCTCAAGGATGGGTATAGTTCATGCACACACTATGCTATGCATGAAACTAGTTTTGTCATTTTGGATTTTACAAATGGGAACAATAAAAACACCTCAATGGTACCGAGGTGTGAGTCCTTTGATGTTGCTAGGACTAAACCAACAAATGATCAAGATGAAATAAAGTACAAAGAAACAAGATACAAAGTTCTTTTCATGAAAAATAAAGATAAAGAGGAGAGATGAGAAAACTTCACTTGAACTAAGGTGGGTGCCTCTTGCCCGCTCCACCTAGCTATGAAGTAGTCTCCTAGATATCGGCATCATCTCCTTCAATATCGGTATCCCAAATATCCTTTGAAGCATCACTTAAACTTGGATCCATGAATTCATCTTCACTCTCAAGCTTCACCGTATCACCTCCACAAGAATCCCCACTCTCTTCCCCTTTGCGACCGTTCGCCCCTTCATTAGCCTTCTCCGAGTTAGGAAAGAGCAATTCCATTTGAGCCCATGAGGGGAAAGCTCCTTCCTCACTAATCCGTCCTTTTTGAGCCATCTCATAGTATTGGGGGTAAAGAGCATAATAAGTGTCCACGGAGGTCTCATATTGACGGTAGTGTAAATCTTGCAAAATTCCCGTGACAAAGTCGTCACGGGGGAGGATGAAGGGATTTGGGTGGTTATATGGTTGGTAGGGAAAGGGGTAAGGAGGCACTTTTATCTTCTCATTTTGAGTTTGTTGTTCTTGTTGTGGTGGTGGATTTTGTGGAGGTGGAGTTTGCCTTGTTTGACTTGGGATAAGGTAGGAGGGCATTGGGGACAAGCTTCCTCTTCTTGGGGAGACCCGTGGTAGATCATGCATTGGGAGATAGAGTGGATCGCTCCCTTTTGTCAACCACTTTATCCTCTTATCAACCCCCTCAAGGGTTATCCAATGGTGTTGGACGACAAGTAGATCTTCATTAATTCTTGTTCCCCCCGTAAGTGGAGTGTACTCATTGTTCTCATTGAACCTTGGGTTGAAGTGCTTTGCAAGTCTAGTTATGAGTCCACCATTCACTATGTGCTTCATTCCATCATCATCCCCATTTCTAAACCTTGCCCACTTCTCTAGCAAAACTAGAGGTGCATTGAAGTGATACCTATCTCTCCCTTGAATGTTGAGGTATGATTCCATAAATACAAGGTCCAATTGGTTCACAATGGCCGGATCTCGGCGGGCGAAAAGAGTACCCGAAAGAAATCGATATGTAAGCCTCAAGATCGGGTTTTGGATGTGAAAAGCAAGACACTCTTTGGTAAGAATGAAATCCCGGCCCGTCATGGCCCTCCAAAATGGTGCAACATTATACTTTTTGGGCTTTGATGTTCGGGTAGGCGAAACATCAAGTCCGAACACATTGGCAAACTCGACAAGGGTCATCATCCTAGAAATATTTTCTAACCGAAACTCTATGCATATCACTTTGTTTACGGTTGTGATCTTCAAATAGCTTAAGAATTCTAGCACAAGGGACCGATAGGTTGGTTCATACATGCGAAAGAGAGTCGAAAGACCAAAAACCTCAAAGAGTGCTTCTACTTGGTGAAAAATTCCAAGCTTTCTTAAGGTATCATGACAAAGAAATTTAGTGGGAAGAATATTCTTACTTAAGAGTCGGTGGAAGACCAATCGCTGCACATCATCAAGGAATTCCACATTCGAGAAATCCTCGAGCCTTGTGAGATCTACAATCTCTACATGTTCCCTTCTAATGGTGTTGAGATGTGAGGTAGAGGAACTTCCCACCATCCTTGGTCTTCTTGCACTTCTAAAGGAGGATCTCCTTGGTGCCATTCTTGCTTCTTTTGTTGGGTTCTTTTGATTTGAAGATTTGCTAAGGATGTTCCTTGTTGATTGAGAATTGCAAACCCTAGAAAATTGGGGATTTTTAATTTTGAGGGCAAAGAGAGTGATTTGGATATGTATGGGAGTTATAAGGAGGTGGGTTTTATAGGGTAAGTGGAAGGAGTGGTGATGTGGCATTATATGGGTGGTGGGGTGTATTTTAATTGGAAAAAGTCGGGTCGAGAAATAGTGGGAGGAGACGAGCGGATTCGGAGGGAAGACGCTCGGATTCCTCCTTCACGAGACGGCGGATTCTCGGGCAATACGCCCGGATTCTCGCCACGAGTGAAATCCCAAAATTTTTGTCGCCACAAGACGGGCGTCCCGAGCGAGAGACGCTCGGATTCTTCAAGGGTTGGACGGGCGTCTTATTGAGAAGACGGGCGGATTCTTCGACAGAGATTTTTCTTGAAATGCACAGGCGGAGAGACGAGCGTCTTTCCACAAATCCGGCCGGATTCAACCAGACGGGCGTCTTCTTCCATAGGACGCTCGGATTTTCAAACAACCCAGAAACCTTCAATTTTTCGACACAGCTGGACGTGCGGTTTCTCTCCTAGACGTCCGGATTCGGCTAAGACGGCCGGATTCCCGGGAATCCGCTCGGATTCTGCCTGCGAGCTTTGACTTTTTTTCTTCTTTCTTTCAATGCATCCCCACACTTAGGAATTTGCTCCTTCCTTCATTCAAAAACTTGTTAGTAACCCTCCCTCACTTACGCTCATGAAAAGAGTTTATGACATTTATTAAAATAAAAGCAATTAAATAATAAATACAAGTTAGAGGGTTAGTATATTTACAAATGGTGGTTTAGGGAGGACTCCACCAAACTCTCCCTTAGATGGTCCTTTCAAGGGGGAGGAGGCCCGAAGTAGGTAGCCTCGACCTCTCCAACGAATGCTCCTTCATAGTATGGCTTCAACCTTTGACCATTTACCTTGAACTTGCTTCCATCTTCCGCCTTGAGTTCGAAATCTCCATATTTTCCAACTTCGGTTATCACATAGGGACCCATCCATCTAGAGTTCAATTTTCCCGGAAAGAGTCGGTAGCGGGAGTTGAATAGAAGGACTTTGTCTCCCTTGTGCAAGGCCTTTTGTCGAATTCTCTTATCATGAAGCAATTTTGTTCTTTCTTTGTAAATCTTTGCATTCTCATAAGATTGTAGTCGGAATTCCTCCAACTCTTGGATTTGGATCATCCTCTTTTGACCGCTCAATTTGAGATCAAGATTGAGTGCTCGGATTGCCCAATAAGCTTTGTACTCCAATTCGATTGGCAAATGACATGCTTTTCCATATACAAGCTTGTAGGGGGAGGCACCAATGGGAGTCTTATAGGCCGTCCTATAAGCCCAAAGAGCATCATCAAGCTTTGTGCTCCAATCTTTCCGAGTCTTGTTCACAACTTTTTCAAGAATTTGCTTGATTTCTCTATTTGAAATTTCCACTTGGCCGCTTGTTTGAGGATGATATCCCAAGCCGGTTCGATGTTGAACACCATATTTGGTCAAAAGGGATGCAAGCTTCTTCTCATGGAAATGTGTTCCTCCATCACTAATGATAGCTCTAGGAACTCCAAATCGTGGGAAAATTATCTTCTTGAAAAGCTTGGTGACCGTTTTTGCATCATCATTTGGGGTGGCAATTGCCTCCACCCACTTTGAAACATAATCTACGGCCACAAGGATGTACTTGTTCCCATTGGATGTCACAAAGGGTCCTTGGTAGTCGATTCCCCAAACATTGAAAATCTCCACCTCTAGAATGCCCCTTTGTGGCATTTCGTTCCTCCAAGATATATTGCCCGTTCTTTGACAAGCATCGCAATGAATGATGAATTCCCTTGTATCTTGAAACATTGTGGGCCAATAGAAGCCCGATTGGAGAATTTTTGCAACGGTTCTTCTTGCTCCATGGTGCCCACCGTAGGGTGATGAATGACATCCTTCCAAGATTCCTTGGATTTCCCATTGAGGGATGCATCTCCGGTAGAGCCCATCACTACACTCCTTGTAGAGGTTTGGGTCATCCCAAAAGTACCTCTTCACTTCGAATAGGAATCTCTTCCTTTGGTTGTGGTTCAAGTTAGGAGGGAGCACTTTTCCAACAAAATAGTTAGCATAATCGGCAAACCATGGGGTGATGTGCCTTTCAAGTTGAGTTTGAATAGCCATCAAAATATCATCGGGAAATGAGTCATTGATCGGGGTTTCTCCATTTTCATCATGAAACCGAATTCTTGACAAGTGATCCGCCACTACATTCTCGGCTCCTTTCTTGTCTCTTATTTCCAAATCAAATTCTTGAAGAAGCAAAATCCATCTCAACAATCTTGGTTTTGCCTCCTTCTTTATCAAGAGATGTCGAAGAGCACGGTGATCCGAAAATACAATCACCTTGGATCCAAGCAAGTAGGAACGGAATTTATCCAAAGCATAAACAATGGCAAGAAGCTCCTTTTCGGTTGTATCATAATTCACTTGAGAGGGATCGAGGGTCTTGCTTATATAATAGATGGCATGAAGAGCTCTCCCTACCCGTTGGCCAAGAACCGCTCCAACGGCGTAGTTACTAGCGTCACACATAATCTCGAAAGGTAACTCCCAATTTGGGGGTTGAATGATTGGTGCCGAGATTAATGCTTCTTTGATTCTATTGAAAGCTTCAACACACTCGTCAGTAAATTGGAATTGGGCATCTTTAAGCAAAAGTTGAGTGAGGGGTTTTGCTATTTTCGAAAAGCTTTTATGAAACGACGATAAAAACCCGCGTGACCGAGAAAACTTCTCACCCCTCTAACATTCACGGGAGGTGGGAGTTTCTCTATCACCTCAACTTTAGCTTTATCCACCTCGATGCCCTTTTCCGAAATCAAGTGACCCAAAACAATTCCTTCATTGACCATGAAATGACACTTTTCCCAATTTAAAACAAGACTAACATCTTCACATTTTTGCAATACAAGAGAAAGATTATGCAAGCATGAGTCAAAATCCTTTCCATAAACACTAAAATCATCCATAAAAACTTCCATTATGGTCTCTAGGTAATCGGAGAAGACACTCATCATGCATCTTTGGAAAGTAGCGGGGGCATTACATAATCCAAAAGGCATCCTTCTATATGCAAAAGTGCCATAAGGGCATGTGAAGGTGGTCTTATGTTGGTCATCCGGGTGTATAGGGATTTGGAAGAATCCCGAATACCCGTCAAGGTAACAAAAGAATTTGTTAGAGGCTAACCTCTCAAGCATTTGGTCAATGAATGGTAAGGGGAAGTGATCTTTCCTTGTTGCGGAGTTCAATTTCCGGTAGTCAATGCACATACGCCAACCGGTGATCATCCTTGTGGGTATTAATTCATTCTTTTCATTTGTCACTACCGTAGTACCTCCTTTCTTAGGTACCACTTGGACGGGGCTAACCCACAAAGAATCCGATATGGGATATATGATTCCCGCATCAAGTAATTTCATGACTTCTCCTTTGACAACTTCTTGCATGTGGGGGTTCAATCTTCTTTGGGGTTGAATGGTAGGTCTATGGTCGTCCTCTAGATGAATCCTATGCATGCAAAAGTCGGGACTTATCCCCTTAAGGTCATCTAGACTATAACCTATAGCCTTCTCATGTTGTTTCAACACATTAAGCAATTTTCCCAATTGGTCATCATCAAGTCTATCATTAACAATCACGGGTTTGGTCTTTGATTCATCAAGGTAAGCATATTTCAAATTTGGGGGAAGGGGTTTTAAAGTAGGAGTTTGTACCTCACTTTCCTCCTTTGGAGTTTCATTGAGAATTTGCTCCATCTCCATTAAACATTCCATTCTCATGACATACTCATCTTCACTTTCATCAACCTCATCATATTCGAATTCCATGATGGGTTCATCTTGCTCTTGAGTTTGTAGAATATCCTCTAGGATGGATTGCTCATCCTCTATGGGTTGACATGCTTCCACTAGAATATTATGAACTAACTCGGATTGTGCATGGGTGAGTTCCTTGTTAGCTAGAGCGGCCTCGAAGAGATCCACCTCCAACTCCCAATACATGCTCTTAGCCTTACTTGCTTCTAAGGCCTCTAATGCTTGCATGGGATCCTTGAAGTAAGGGATACTCAAGTGGTCCTCTACAAAACAATCTATGAAATCCATTCTCGCAAAATATCAAACAACTTGAAAACGATTAGAGCAAACCTTGAGGAGTTTTACTTCCCCAAGGTGAAAAAGACACAACTAATAACAATAAAGGAAATCTTAAATCAATTAAACACCGTCCCCGGCAACGGCGCCATTTTTTATCGATGCCATTTCGTGTTCACAATTAAGTATATGTGGTCGTTGGTCAATGGTCGATACAAAACACAATTTATACTTCACAAACAACTCTACAATTAGTAAAGAGGCAAGTAAAGGTCGGATCCCAAGGGACGGGTATTGAAATGAGAATTCTATTGCAACTAGTAGTGTCTAGGGGTGTCACAAATTGAGTTGGTGTAGAAGGTCACTAAACTAAAATAACAATGAAAATAAACTAGCAAGATGAATAAAATAAGGGGTGTAAACAATTGATTAAAAGCACTAGGGTGTCATGGGTTCATAGGGGAATCATGGGATATGATCATACAAACATGTTCTCAAATTATAAGCAAGCAATTATTGTTGTGATTGATTGAGTTGGGTTATGTCTTACAATCCTAGGAAAGTTTGGGTCCCGGAGCCGAATCGATTAGATTGTACAACACCTACAAGTCGACTTAATCTTTCCTACTCAACACATGCATGGTCTAACAAGACTCGAGTTGGGTTATGTCTTACAAGTCTTGTTGAAAGGATAGAAGATGATAGTAAATGCAAGGATTCATAGGCTTAGCATTTCATCAAATATAACATGTGCATGTATTAAGATCAAAACAAGCAAGCAAATAAGATATGAAAGCATATTGATTTAAGCATGAATCATTCCCCATGTTGGTTTCCCCTAATCACCCATTAACCCTAGCTAAGAGACTACTCACTCATTATCATGTTGATCATGCTAGCAAGGTTGTCAATCATACCAATAATATGAAACATGATGAATAAATGAAAGTAATTAACAATAATTAAAAAGGGATTAAGAGATTATACCTACTAATGATTCCAATAATAAAGCAAGAATAATAGAAGTACTTGAATCCTAGATTGAGAGGTTGTCAATCTCCCAATAATAACCCAAATAATCTTCAATTACCCCAAATAAAGGAAGAACAAGAGAGAGATTAAAGAACTAAAACTTGGATTAAAACTTGATTAATACTTGATTACAATATTGAAGAGATATTTGATTGATATTAACTACACTAATTATTGATAAGAAGAACATGCTCCTCTAATTAGACTAATGGGGTATTTATAGTGAAAATTAGGGAGGATGCATTAGGGTTAACTAAGGGTTAAACTAGTAATTACACTTTTTAAGTTGAGCAAGGAGGACCCGGTATTTTCTGAGAGAAGGGCTTCTCTTTTCGTAGCTTGAAGAATGAAATCCGTGCTGTGCAGGAATCCGGGCGGATTAGAGTCGGGACGGCCGGATTTGGGCGGTGCAATCCGAGCGGATTCAGGAGAGGGACGCTCGGATTGTTGTAGGGGAATCCGAGCGGATTCCAAGGAGGGACGCTCGGATTGTTCTCTGGCCGGACGGGCGGATTGTCTGCAATCCGTTCGGTTTGTTGGTCAGCGTCAATTCTTCTTCTTTTCTTCCCTTTTCTTCATAAATTCCTTGGGGATTTCCTTGGGGATGCAAGGATCCTTTCTCAACATTGCTCTTCTACTATGATATGTACAAAGGCCTTCTAGTCTTGTCTCTTCTTGATGCTTGGTCATTGAATACAATCAATTTAGCCTCGTTTTGCCATGAAAATGCAAGATTCTTACTCCTTTCCTACCAAGGGATCAAAATCTCAAAGAATATGCAAAACAAAGAACTAAAGATAAGAAATGACCCAAATAGGCACTAAAAAGCATGGGAACAAGGCTAATTCGGGGGCTAAATATGCGCTAATTATGGTCACATCAATATAGTATAGTTTAGATTGCATTCATTTGTTATATATGTCATATAGAATTGCATTTAGTTAGAGCATGCATTCATTCATATCATATCATTGCGTTTGTACTTCATTTCAAAAAAATAAAAAAAATAAAAAAAAATAAAAAAAAAAACATGTATTTCTTTTTCATTCCTACTCCTACATGTACATTGAGGACAATGTCCAAAATAAAGTGGGGGATGGGAATTTATATTCCAAAAATGATAAAAATTGAAAAAACATGTCTTTTAATTTCATAAAATCAAAAACCATAAAAATTTGAAAAATTGAAAAATCCAAAAACAAGTTCATTTCCTTTGTAGTGTAGACTTGTATATATTGTTTTGTATATATTATGTTTGTTCATCCTTTTTCACATTGATTGACTACGCCACATCCGAGACATGAGGATATTGAAGACCGCATGGTATGATCTTTCCTATCTCCTTTTTCCTCTTTATGTTAATGACTATGTGGCTTTATTTTGATTGATGCGGTAAAAACAATGTGAACTTAGGACTTGCATTTAGTTTATATGGCATATTAGTTGGTAGAAGCATATGCATTAGGATGTTTATATGTTTGTTGCATCATGGCATGTAGTTGCATGTTAGAAAAATTTTGCGAAACCGTCTACTTGGGAAGCTTGACAAGTGTATATAGGCCCTAGTATATACTTTTTATTCTTAAGACTTTGCTTGTTAGAATACTTGTAAAACACCCTAGGATGTGTCATGCTAGTATCCTTTGACCCATGGTTTAAGGCCTAGTCAAGAGTACCTTGTGGTGTGATAACTCCTCGGCTACCGTTTATTCCAAGGTGACCCTTGAAACCATGCATCCATCCATCCATCATCCATGTTCTACCACATTTTTGTCATCAAAGGGAATGGGCACAAAAAGAAATTGATTTGAGTTCAATGAAATGAAAAGTGAAAAGAAAGTTTGCAAAAATGCATCAAATGAAAAGAGGAGCAAAAATAGAACTCCTAAAGCTTCAAATATAAGGCACCCTCACTACATATGGGGTGACTTTGAAAAAGTTCAAAAAGAAATGCAAGAAGTTGTCAAGTGTTGAAATGCCAAAAGTCAAAAAGAAATGGCAAACAAAGTGTTCTCAAATGTCAAATGCCACAAGAAATTGGGGGGAAAAATAAAAACAAAAGCAAACTCCCAAAGTGAAACTCAAATATCTATTGATCCCTTTATCCATCATATCCATTTTTGTGCATGGTAGAGAGGGGACGACCCTTCTTCTTGTCTAGGTAAGAGGGGGAATTCCGCGATCCTCCAGTGTTTCTAACGCCATAGGGAGTCTATGTTGGAGCTTGTGTCCTCCAGTTAGTGCGGATAACGTCATTGCACATGCACTTGTACGGACAAGTGGGAGCTTGTTGGGGTCGGTGTCCTTAACAGTTAGTGCAAGGACTTATAAACCTCTAAAAGGATCAAAGGGCATACTTTTGGTATTATTATCAGTTGATCCACGTTTATCAATAACGGTTGGCTTGCTAGATAAGTTTGACGTTATTGTCATACAGATGGCGGTGATCAACTGGTCCCTAAAAGTCACACCTATAGGATACGTTCGAGAGATGTGACGGTATGAAAATACAGTCATGTAGATGCCAAATCTGACTAACCAGTTAGTCCGAGTTATTTGACTAGTAATTAGTCAAATATGTGATGTTGAGATATTATATTTAATACGGATTAAATATCATGGGCTAAGGCGAATTAATCAGTTAATTCGTAAAATTATAATAAGCGTTTTATATTTAATTAAATGTATATTGAATATAATTATACAATACTGTTTTGTCGGACACGTATTAATAATTCAGCTAACCCGTATTATTAGCTGATGCCTTAATTTCCGATAACCGATAACAGTTTATAATAAACCGCGTCATATACATTTAGCAATTTATGAGCCGGACCACGAAGTAAAATTAAGAGGAAGTGGAAGCCCACTTCCCCATGCAAACCCACGGCTGGCCGAGGTTAACAAAAGGAGAGACTCCCTCTCCTTTTGACCTAGACATTTCATTTTACAGAAAACTAGGGTTTTGGAGACACTTTTTCTCTGAAACTCAGATCTCACATCTCGAAAACCTCACAACAAGTTCTCCCAATATTGCAAGGCAATCGGAGAACACGTTCTAGCACAAGGGCATATCTCGGACAAGTCTTGGGTGCAACAATTAGGAGGGAATCTCGTTTGATTTCTGTTCTTTACGCCGTGCATCAAAGGACCCGAGGTTATTTCTTGTTCCTTATCGTTTCTATTGTATTTATGTTTTATGACCATAATCACATGTTTAAATTTACGTTATAGTCCTAAATTTAAAGGGTATTATACGGATGTATACCCACAAGAGCTTGTTAGGGTCGGTGTCCTTAACAGTTAGTGCAAGGACTTATAAACCTCTAAAAGGATCAAAGGGCATACTTTTGGTATTATTATCAGTTGATCCACGTTTATCAATAACGGTTGGCTTGTCAATTTACAGAAATTGAGTCTTGGGATCACTTGTATCATTCTTGAGGGAGATCAATTATGCAAGTGCAAGAGTCTACATGTTTAAAATGAATTTTAAAATAGACTTAAATCACCTCGATGAGTTGCTTATTTCGTTTTGTTTTTCTTTCTTTTTCAGTGTAAATCACGTTTTTAAACTGCTAAACAACAAATGGCTGGTTCTACTGATAACCCAATGCCAAGTGCCACATTGGACCGTGAGTCCTGGCTTAGGATCTTCATGAATCAGATGAATCGGTCTACTCGATCAAGAATGATGGATCCGACTTCGCGGGGATCGGGAGGCGGCATTACGGAATGCTCTGCTGCTGACGGAAGCTCAAATATCTATTAGAGCCCATCCCGGCAAACCCAGGTCCCACGGCTAGAGCTGCTGAAATCACCAAGTTTAATGATTTCTGTATGGAAGCGGGTGCGATTAAAAACGTACTCATTTTTGCAATGGAACCCAATTTGCAGAAACGCTTCATAGCCCATGGTGCAAACAAGATTTTCACCACGCTCACCAAGGAATTCTCGAAAGCACCGAGAATCGTGACCTATGAGCATACCACTCGCTTCTTTGATGCGAGACTCCGAAAAAGGGCCAACCTGTTAGCCCACACATTCTCAAAGATGATTGAGAATGTCGAGAAACCGAGACCTTTAATCGTAACATCAGCGAGAACATTGTTATCGACCGCATACTTCACTCACTCCACGATGGTTATTCGCAATTTAGAGCGAATTACTATATGAATGATTTGAAGAAAACTCCCCATGAACTGCACTCACTTCTCGTACAGACCGAGAAGGACATGAAGTCCAGTGGGAGCATGAAACAGGATGTTCTCGTTGTGTCAAATAAAGGAAAGGGTAAGGGCAAAGCTCGAGGCAAACCTAGCAAAGAGGTAAGGCGAAGTTCAAGAAGTCGGGCTCGGGTAAGAGTGGTCCTGGTGAGTCGAGTAACTCATCACGCGCGACAAAGAGCAAGAAAGATAACATGGAATGCCATCACCGCCACATGATCGGGCATTGGAGACGCACATGTCCTGTTTATCATGAGGACTTAAAAGCAGGTCGTGTTAAACCTGTTGGTATGTCTTCTTCTTCTACTTTTATTCATATGATTGAGATTAACCACGCAAGTTACGGAACTTGGGTACTTGATACTGGTTGTGGTTCTCATCTGTGTAATCATGTGCAGGGGCTCCGAAACATCGAACCCCTCGTAAAGGGTGAGGTGGACCTGCGTGTTGGGAATGGAGCAAGAGTAGCTGCCATCTCCAAGGGGACATATGTGATCCAGCTTCCTAGCGGATTTGAGTTGTCATTATATGACTGCTATTATGTACCTAGTCTTTCCAAAAACATTATTTCAGTTTCTGCGCTTGATAAACTTGGTTTTTCATTTGTAATAGAAAATAATGCTTGCATGTTCTCATTACACGATATGATTTACTGCAAGGCGCTCCATGAACGGAATTTATGTTTTAGATCAGACCACGGAAATATTACACGTAATGAATAAAAAGTTAAAGGTTGGTGACAAAGATCAAACGTATCTATGGCACTGCCGTATGGGACACATTAATGAGAAACGCGTAAAACAGCTCATCAAACATGGAGCTATCTCGGCCTTTGATTTTCAATCATATGGCACGTGTGAATCATGTCTCATCGGTAAGATGACTCGGATTTCCTTCAAAGGTGTTGGAATGCGAGCTGCTGACCTATTAGGGCTCATACACACGGATGTATGTGGTCCTATGTCAATCACCGCACGAGAAGGCTATAGGTATTTCATCACTTTCACGGACGATTTGAGTAGATATGGCTATGTCTACTTAATGAAGCACAAAAGTGAATCCTTTGAGAAATTCAAGGAATACCAAAATAGGGTACAGAACCTATTGGGTAGAAAGATAAAAACACTGCGTTCGGATCGTGGTGGCGAGTATCTTTCTCACGAGTTTGATCAACACCTAAAGGACTGTGGGATTGCCCTACGCTTAACTCCACCGAACACCTCGGTTGAATGGTGTGTCCGAACGGAGAAATCGAACACTACTTGATATGGTTCGATCCATGATGAGTCACACGGTTTTACCCGATTCATTATGGGGTTATGCTCTTTTGTCACCGCTCTAATACTTAACCAAGTCCGTCTAAAGTCATTGACAAGACTCCATATGAACTATGGAAGGGAACGGTCCCTAACTTGTCCTTTATACGGGTTTGGGGCTGCGAAGCTTATGTCAAGTGGAGACACGAGGATAAGCTCGGCCCGCGATCGGTCAAAACATACTTTATAGGTTATCCTAAAGGAACGCTTGGTCATTACTTTTATTCGCCAACCGAACAACGTGTTTTTGTTGCGGCTAGTGCGACATTCTTAGAGAAGGAATTTCTCGAGAATGCAAAGAGTGATAGAACCTTCGTACTGTCGGAGGTTCCAGAACCAAATACCGAGCAACCATTGGAGGAACCTATTCCTTCAATCCCGGTTGCGGTTAACATTCCTGAGGAACCTAGGAGGTCGGGAAGAGTCTCTATTCCTCCTGGACGAGATACATTGGTATGGTCGAGGAACATGACATAGATGACGTTCTACTCTTAACGAGTAGTGAACCCGCAACCTATAAAGGTGCCATGACAAGTTCTGACTCAAAGCTATGGCTTGAGGCCATGCAATCCGAGATGGACTCCATGTATGAGAACAACGTGTGGGATCTTGTTGACTTACCCGCTAAGGTTCGTCCCCTTCAATGCAAATGGCTTTACAAGATAAAGCATTCCGTGGAAGGTCAACAAGATATCTACAAAGCACGACTAGTTGCTAAAGGTTTCACCCAAGTGCCAGGTTTGCACTACGATGAGATTTTTGCACCCGTAGTCATGCTGCGTTCCATTCGGATTATCTTAGCGATTGCCGCTTTTCATGACTATGAAATTTGGCAAATGGACGTGAAAACCGCCTTCTTAAACGGCTTTTTGGAGGAAGAGTTGTACATGGTGGAACCCGAAGGTTTCATCGATCCACAACATCCTAAGAAAGTATGCAAACTTAAGCGTTCCATTTATGGACTTAAGCAAGCATCTCGGAGTTGGAATCATCGCTTCGACCAAGTGATTAAAGAAAATGGATTTACTCGATCGGTCGAGGAACCATGTTTATATATCAAGTCGAGTGGGAGCAAGATTGTCTTCCTAATATTGTATGTTGACGACATACTCCTGATTGGGAATGACATACCTCTCTTAACTTCGGTGAAAGTATGGTTGAAAAACCATTTCCAGATGAAAGATCTGGGAGAGGCACAAAGAATTCTAGGCATTCGTATCTATCGAGATAGATCACGACGGATGCTATCTCTCAGTCAGGAGTCTTACATCGACAAAGTCCTGGAGAGATTCAAAGATGACTAACTCCAAGAAAGGGTTTCTTCCTATGGCTCCAGGGGTGCATTTGAGCAAGTCTCGGTCACCGAGAGACACCGGAAGAGAAAGAGCGCATGACACGGATTCCTTATGCTTCGGCTATAGGATCAATCATGTATGCCATGATATGCACACGTCCGGACGTGGCATATGCATTGAGTATGACAAGTCGATTCCAACAAAGAACCAGGTGAACCACATTGGCTGGCAGTCAAGAACATTCTTAAGTACCTACGGAGGACTAAAGATTGGGCATTGACTTATGGAGGCGAACAAAGGCTATGCGCAACCGGTTACGCAGATGCTAGCTTCCAAACGGATCGAGATGACTCGAAATCTCGGTTTGGATTCGTTTTACTCTTAATGGCGCTGCAGTCACCGAAGAGTTCCAAGCAAACAAGCGATTCTGATTCTACGACGAGTCCGAGTACTATGCCGCGTCTGGTTACAAAAGGAAGCGATATGGATGCGTCAATTCTTACATGGACTATCTGTAGTGCCTAGTTCGAATGACCCGATCACCATCTATTGCGACAATAGTGGTGCCATCTTCCAAGCTAAGGAGCCAAAGTCTAGCAACAAGTCTAGACATGTACAACGGAAAGCTCATCTAATCCGGGATTACGTGGAGCAAAAGGAAGTAGTGATAGAAAAGATTGCTACGATGATAAACATAGCGATCCTCTCACTAAAGCATTACGACAAGATAAGCATGAAGGGCACGTTAATTCCATGGGAATTAAACGTGTTCCTAAGTTGTAGTACTCTTTTATGGATCAGATTCATTCTCTCTTGTACTCTATACGACATCATCGTTTTGATATTATATATATATATATTTTGTTTTTCATGTGGAATTGTACGACAATTTTGAACACCACAAAGTGAACTGAACAAACATCATATCTTTTTCAGTCCTTAATTGCCCACATGAGCTGATAACTCTGGCAATTATTTTGTGACGTTGGTTGATGGTGGGTTCAACGAGCCATAAGTCAACCGGTTGACTGACCAATCACAGAGGCGATTTATACGGATATTTCGTAGGACACAATTGTGACATCGACGTGGAGTCCTAAATGTTTTATAACATTCGGTGCCTTGGTGGATAGGACCTCCATGGTGATCCTAAGAGTCGATTCTTTTGACTATCGACCGTCTCTTGAGACTAAGGCCGATTTTGGGTGACTTTGGTTTCTTTCTCACGGTCATCCGTAACAGGGGGCCAAGTAGATTTTTTCTCGGTCATTTCATGCTGTGCTTAGATCGGAAGGAGTCGAGTTGAAGGAAATATTCAGCCTTTATCACGTACTCGATATTTCTCGGGCCACTCGAGGAGTCAGAATCGAAATGCATGGCCATGCTCGGATACGGATTCGTTTTATCGGTTAAGTTACTCTCTAGTCGGGGAAACCACTCTTGATACTGATCGATTGTAAAATACGACCTTTGAGGATCCGGATCTCGCAAATTGTTTTACATTGAGTGGGAGAAATTTTAAATGAATATGAGAATCGGTTATCGCACATACACTTGTACGGACAAGTGGGAGTTTGTTGAGCTTGTGTCCTCCAGTTAGTGCGGATAACGTCATTGCACATGCACTTGTACGGACAAGTGGGAGCTTGTTGGGGTTGGTGTCCTTAACAATTAGTGCAAGGACTTATAAACCTCTAAAAGGATCAAAGGGCATACTTTTGGTATTATTATCACTTGATCCACGTTTATCAATAACGGTTGGCTTGCTAGATAAGTTTGACGTTATTGTCATACAGATGGCGGTGATCAACCGGTCCCTAAAAGTCACACCTATAGGATACGTTCGAGAGATGTGACGGTATGAAAATACATCATGTAGATGCCAAATCGACTAACCGCTTAGTCCGAGTTATTTGACTAGTAATTAGTCAAATATGTGATGTTGAGATATTATATTTAATACGGATTAAATATCATGGGCTAAGGCGAATTAACCAGTTAATTCGTAAAATTAAATATAAGCGTTTTATATTTAATTAAATGTATATTGAATATAATTATACAATACTGTTTTGTCGGACACGTATTAATAATTCAGCTAACCCGTATTATTAGCTGATGCCTTAATTTCCGATAACCGATAATGCTTATATAATAAACCGCGTCATATACATTTAGCAATTTATGAGCCGGACCACGAGGTAAAATTAAGAGGAAGTGGAAGCCCACTTCCCCATGCAAACCCACGGCTGGCCGAGGTTAACAAAAGGAGAGACTCCCTCTCCTTTTGACCTAGACATTTCATTTTACAGAAAACTAGGGTTTTGGAGACACTTTCTCTCTGAAACTCAGATCTCACATCTCGAAAACCTCACAACAAGTTCTCCCAATATTGCAAGGCAATCGGAGAACACGTTCTAGCACAAGGGCATATCTCGGACAAGTCTTGGGTGCAACAATTAGGAGGGAATCTCGTTTGATTTCTGTTCTTTACGCCGTGCATCAAAGGACCCGAGCTAACCCGTTTTAGTTGTCATCAGATTTCAATTAGTTTTACGAAACAGAGTCGTAGACTATTAAATCGCATACAAATTTAGTTCTCGGTGAAGTGTTGGGTTTTAGTTTATGAAACTAGTGTGTCTTTATATCCTTTTTAAGTATGACCTTATTAATTACTCCCTCCATACTTTTATATAAGTCGTTTAAGCTATGTGCACAAGATTTAAGAATATTAATAGACTAATAATTATCCTATATAAAGTTAATTTCTGTTTCATAATTACTCCACCTCTCCCTAAAAATTAACTCACTTTTCTAATTTCCTCCAATAAACGTTTAGTACAAGGCTTTGGCTAGTGGAATACTAATTGCATCATTAAATATAATTACCATGAAAATGCAATGAAAATAGAGAAAAGTTAAATTTTCTGGGAAATACAAGCTATTAATGCCTAGGGATCTTAGAACGACTTATATAAAGAAAAATACCAAATTTTCTAAAACGACTAATATAAAAGAATGGAGGGAGTAAAATATATATATATATATATATATATATATATATATATATATATATATATATTTATAAAAGAGGCTTTTTTCGAGCGATTCTAAGTTGTCCACCTCATCAAAAATCAATTTAGAAAAGTTTCATAAATAATATATTTAATATAAAAAAATATAGTGGAGGATCTTTCAATTACTATAATATGTTTATTTCCTAAATTATATTCAAGTGATGTATATAATTTTTATATAAAAATTTTACATTTCATTTCGCAAAAAATTCATCGCTAAAAAAATATGAAAATAATATAATTAGATTCGTGGTAAAAAATGCTATCATTAAAGTATTAATTTCATATGATTTGCATATATTGAAGATGGTGTACTTCTTATTGGGTTATGTGTCCCACATTGAAAAATAATGTATGTTTGGTGAATATACTACATATAAATAGTATAATTGTCCCACATCGAAAGATTGACATACGACAGGTGATCCTATGTTTATAAATAGTAGGCATCTTTGGAACTTGAGTATCAAACCAAAAAATTTGGAGTCTCTTAAGTATTTTTTAAAGGGCTCTTAATATTTTATTATTAAGCTAAAATCTTAAGACCCTCAACCTTAGTTTAAGTTTTGATAATATGTTTGAGTCCTCTTACATATTCTCATAGTAGAATCATGAGATGCGAACTTTGACTATAAGGAACCTTCACTCACCATTATTTTTTATTATTTATTTTATTTAAAACGAACATACTCCTAAAAACATTAGCCCAATTTGTTTGATTATTGTCATGAGTCGGAATTGTTAATGAATATTCGCCTAAATAAATTATACCTATCAATGATATTGACCTCAATTTTTCATATATTTCGTATAACATTGTTTAACTACTTATATAGTCAACTTAACAACTTTTACTTACGATGATAAACAATTAATTCTCGATTGAATGACACATACATACTCACGGTATACTCTATCAGGCAAACGAAAATCGAAGTACATATGTGTACTATTTTAGTATTCAAGTGATGTTCATAATTTTTATATAAGAACTTTTACATTTTATTTGATTAAATTTGGTTAACAAAAATGCTATCATTAGATGATAAATTTCTTATAATTTGTATATATTTTAATTCTGATAAAAAAATAGAAAGAAAAAAAAAACGTACGAATATTAATAGATAGTATAGTATCTGCTCATTATCAAGTCAGGTTGGATGTCGAACAAGGTGCGATAAAGACAGGAATTTCAAAGTATGTTATTTGCCCACATTGAAAAAATAATGTAGATATACTGAATATATTATGTATAAATAGTAGGATTGTCCCAAATCGAAAGATTACCATAAGGTGAGGTGATTATAAATAGGAGTCTATCTTGAAACTTAGTTATCACCCCAAAATCTTTTGAGTCTCTTAAATATTGTCTTAGAGAGTTATTATAAGAATTTGTATTATTATTTTCACAATAGAGAAACTTATTTATTATTTATTTTACAATTATATAAATACATATAATTATATCATCTCCTTTTCTACTAAAATTTAGTGGTTTAAAATTAAGTTATTTATTTTTTAATTTTTAAGCTAAATTTTAAATAACGAACATCCATCATTAGTATATACTTATTATATGAGAGACTTTAAATGTAATGTTATGTTAAAAGTTAATTTTTCATGTTTTAGGGGGAATAAAAACACGATTAAATGGTCGATATTAATGAAATCTCTTAATTATTAAAATGATATAGTTAACCAAATTTTTTATTTGAAAATAGAGAAATACCCGTACAAATAAAAAAAATACTCTTTATTTATATGATGACATGATTTTAAATTATCACTAAACCAATTCAACGCTAAGTGTCAACAAAGTGTTTCCTATGAAAGAGATTATAATCATATATAACCAAATGATTAGACATATGTTGTAAACATTAAAACTCTTATAACAAATTTTTTATTATAACTAAGCTAATGGCGATATTAGTGTAACACCCCCTCATACCAAGGTACCTTACCAAGGACTACCCTAGCATGAAAGGCTGTTACCATCTCGGTTGCCCGAGGTTAGTATATCAAAAGCAACAATCCAAAACAACTTTATTAAAGTATAAGAGTTTTTCACGATTACATAATCTCAGACCAACTCAAAATAAAAGTGTAAGGAACTCAATACAACTGAAATCAAAGACAGCTAAACTTATAACAGCGGAAGCTAGACTCAAGGTGATGACTCCCCATGACTGTCCCATAGCTAAACATCTGCAATACTTGTCACAATCTGCTCACCATCCCCGAATGGATCACCGCAGGTTTTACAAAACAACAACACGGGGTCAGTAACGTTCAATCAAGATAAAACAAACAAACAATGTAACCGGCTGATCATCCTCCATCTCCGGTCTCCCGATCTCACACAGTAACCGACTACGCACCGAAGTGTGTAGCCCTGCCAGATTACCCATCGCAACAGGTAATCCTCGCCGCCAGTGGATGACCGCAGCTCATCCCCACCTAGTCCAGCTCATCAACGAGCGACTAACAATCCTTGTCCCTTAATGTGCACATCCCCTCCCGTGACGGGTTCCACGGAGGGCGAACTAGGGTGTGAAGCCACTCCCGCAAGTGACTCCACCACAATCACACACAGCATCACAGCTGTCACAACATCACAACCGTCACAATACAACCACACCAACACCGTCACCACAACACCCATCCTCCGATGATCAGCAGATAACAATAATTACAAAACAAACACAATGATTAGCAGTACTGAGTAGGAGAAACCCTACCTTTTCGCAATCCAAGCACACACAAGCAATCAATCATGATCCTTCACATATCCATCACCTACATAACATAATTATGTATAATTACCACCTACTCAATCAATTAATCATGCACATAACCTAGACTCGCCATAACTTAATAGGAATATCAACTTAAAGAACAAACACGACTTTTCATGATTTTCTAGCACATGGCAGACTCGATATAAAATGCATACCTAATTCCATAAAAATCTAATTGATGCAAGGCCAATTGGATTGGAACCCCATGAGTCTTAGCTACAAATAATATCTAACGTATGTTTCTCAAATTCCAAACTTATTAGGGGTTTTCAGACTGATTTCCAAAAACTGACAGATTCCATCGCATAAAAAGTATTGATTCATAAAACGAGTTTAAAACATTATTTTTCAGTAATTCCAAATCCTATTGTCATATAGACTCTACAAATATGATGTATTAAAAAGCCCCATAACTGAATCGACAAATAAATTAGGGTTTGAAATCATTTTCCACAACCAAATCAGATTCGCGGACTTTTCAGCGACATGTTCATAAATAAATCACCTAGGACAAACCATAAAGAATTTGACTACGATATTTGATATGAATAAACTAGACATGAAATAAACAGGACTCTCTTTTCAAACGTTTTGAATATGAAGACTTTAAAACAGTATAAACAATGAAATGAAATCGACTTACAAACAGGGAAATTGAATTAGGTTGAAAAAAAGATGAGAAATCTCCAATCCAATGAAAAGCTCGACACTCTTCTTCCTCTCCCTCTCTCTAGGTTTAGAAAATGGTTTTTAGAGATGTTAAAAAGAACTAGGAATGATATAAGCATTATAACGATATCCTTGGTCAAAACATAAAAGAAACGGTCAACTTGCCGAACCGATTTACTCGGTCAAGTGCACTCGGCCGAGTAACACACACTCGGTCGAGTACCAACCAAGTACTCGATCGAGTACTCCCACTAAAATACGGAGTATTACCGTCTTCCCTCCTTAAAAATAACTTCGTCCCCGAAGTTCCAACCCAACCTATAAAACATGAACACCTAACACTAACTCCACCAACCACGCTTACTTCCACACTATGGCTCACGATATCGTCTCAACTACAGCATAAACTCTCAATGCTAACTCCATAGTACTATCGGATACTCACCACATATGTGTTGCCAACTCTGTCTTACTTCCATAATGCTCATTAGCACCCTCAATACCAAGACAATCCACCAAATAAGATCAACCGTCAAAACGGAAGGTTACATTCTACCACCCTTAAAACGAACTTCGTCCTCGAAGTTTACTCACACTCGTAAACATCATACTACTACAAGCACTGCCATTACCTGTAATAAAAATCAACCCCAACACAAATCCATCCTTTACTCTACACCAACACTCAAACTTCCAATTATACTATAACATGTACAACCATCAAACTCTCTTTGTCGCATCCTACTCCTCTTAAGATAAATGTTACGTCCTCGTAACTCTCACTAATACTAGATCCTTAACTATATATTCTCATTATTCTCATCACTACCGCGTGTCAACGATATCCCCATATAGCCTCGACACCTACTATATCTATTCCTATATCCAGGGATCTCTTACTCTAGTTATTCTCATACCTCAATTCATTCGGCACACCACATAACCTATACCACAAACGACATACTTCTTTATACATGCACTTATCTCCACAATCATAACTCACGATCCACGGTTATTACACACACTCACATTAGCTTCTCAAGTTCACTTCTTTTATTACCACAAAACTCACCCTTGGCTTGACATGATACTAACTCCCAAAACTCTGTACTCTTTGTCCCAATAAAAGGTGCTAAACCACATGTAGTTCCAGTTCAATATCACACATGCTCCACAATTCTCTTGCCACAACTACGTCCACCAATGCCTCATCTAAAACAAGATCAAAAGTACTCCCACAACCTCTCACAAATGTGTCCCATTAACAGAATATTACTATACCATGAAAACAATAGAACCATACCCAACTTCATATCATACTCTATTCTCACTCCTATGCCGACACTGGTAAGAAACATCGGGAAACAAAACGACGGTCTATATGCCCCGACCGACACTGATAGGAAATAGCAGTAAACAAACAACAATGTATGACAACACGAAAATACCGTGTCCAGATCGCCACTCTAGGCACAACAACCATGTCGATAGCCATCACAAATTATACAACCTCATAACACTGACTGAGTAACACTTCTTTGACCAGAAGACTTTCTAAAAACCGCTCTACTAGATCACGATGCAACATAATAAACGGAATCACAGATACCAACCGCTCTACAAAGATGATGTATTAAAAATCTCCATAACTGAATCGACATATAAATTAGGGGTTCAAATCATTTTCCACAACCAAATCAGATTCGCGGACTTTTCAGCGACAGGTTCATAAATAAATCACCTAGGACAAACCATAAAGAATTTGACTACGAGATTTTATATGCATAAACTAGACATCAAATAAACAGGACTCTCTTTTCAGACTTTTCGAATATGTAGACTTTAAAATAGTATAAACAATGGAATGAAATCGACTTACAAACAGGGAAATCGAATTAGGTTGAAAAAAAGATGAGAAATCTCTAATCCAATGAAAAGCTCGACACTCTTCTTCCTCTCCCTCTCTCTAGGTTTATAAAATGGTTTTTAGAGATGTTAAAAAGAACTAGGAATGATATAAGCATTATAACGATATCCTTGGTCAAAACATAAAAGAAACCGTCAACTTGCCTAACCGATTTACTCGGTCAAGTGCACTCGGTCGAGTACCAACCAAGTACTAGATCGAGTACTCCCACTAAAATACGGAGTATTACAGTCTTCCCTCCTTAAAAATAACTTCGTCCCCGAAGTTCCAACCCAACCTATAAAACATGAACACCTAACACTAACTCCACCAACCACGCTTACTTCCACACTATGGCTCACGATATCGTCTCAACTACAGCATAAACTCTCAATGCTAACTCCATAGTACTATCGGATACTCACAACATATGTGTTGCCAACTCTGTCTTACTTACATAACGCTCACTAGCACCCTCAATACCAAGACAAATAAGATCAACTGTCAAAACGGAATGTTACAATTAGAGCATTCACATCATCAAAAATAAGTTTAAGAAAGTTTCATGAATAATATTTTTAATATAAAAAAAATATAGTGGAGAATCTTTTAATTACTATAATATGTTTATTTCCTAAACTACATTCAAGTGATATTTACAATTTTTATATAAAAACTTTTATATTTCATTTGGCAAAAAAGTATCGCTAAAAAAAATATGAAAATAATATAATTATATTCGTGGTAAAAAATGGTATCATTAGAGTATAAATTTCATATGATTTACACATATTAAGATGATATACTTCTTAGTGTGTTACGTATCCCACATTGAAAAATAATGTATGTGTGGTGAATATACTACATGTAAATAGTAGAATTTTCCTACATCGAAAGATTAACATACGATAGGTGATCCTATGACTATAAATAGGAGGTATCCTTGGAACTGGGGTATCAAACCAATCCTTGGAGTCTCTTAAGTATTTTTAAAGGGCTCTTAAGAGTTTATTATTATGATCTAAAATCTCAAGACCATTATCAACCATTAGTTTAAGTTTTGATAATATGCTCGAGTTCTTCTATTCAAGGAACATTCTCTCCCCATTATTTTTTATTTTATTTAAAATGAACATACTCCTGAAAAGATTAGACCAATTTGTTTTATTATTGGCATAAGTCGGAATTTTTAATGAATATTCGCCTAAACAAATTATACCTATCAATGACAGGGGCGATTCTAGGATTTGATCATAGGGGGTGCAAGTTTAACAATGATTTCGGCAATGGGAAGTCGGAAACTAAAATTTAAACACAAAAATTCGCGAGGATAAAGCAAAACAATAAATTAAAATAAAATTGGATCGAAATAATTTGAGTAGTCTAATAATATGATATTTTTCTTTATGTTAAATGCAATAGATATTTGAATACATAATATTTTAGTGTAACAAAATAAATACGAGGATTTTATTTAATTGAAAATAAATTTTAACGCTAAATTTATGAGATGCAACTATATAAAAATTAATGAAACTACCAAAAAAAATAGAACGAATTTATTACTAACACAATTTTGGAAATAAAATACTAAAAATAGGCATTAAAAACACAATTTATAACTAAATGAGATAAAAGTGAAAAAAATGACGGACTTAGGGATCGAACTCAAGACCATCAGATGACAACTTATTAACTGTGCCCTTAAACTTAATTAGTTGGCCCTTCAGTAGCTAATAAATCTTATATAATCCGTCTATTTTAGACGTTAAGTGCTATGTTGGCACGCATTTTGCCAACTAAGAGTCTTACTGGGCAGTGAGTTGGCATATGACTTGGCAACTTATGCCAACTATGCAGCCAACATATACTCCCTCTAAAATACCCTTCCTCATATCATCATTCACACACTTCCCATTCAAAAACCTCAACAAACCCTTCACCTCCCTTGTTCATCTTCATCAACTGTCTCATCACAACCTCCACAACGCTACTCTCTTCACTCGCTTCTTCATCCCTTCGACGGTGCTCTCCTTCTGCTCATTTGTCAGGTATGTAATCATCTCTGACGGTCTTTCGAAACCCTAGATGTGTTTGTTGCTGTAACATGATGAGTATTTTTTCCATTTTTGTTTGATGTTTTTGCATGTGAATTATGATCTATTTGGTGAACATTTTGTTTACATCTAAAACAGACTACAGTTTTAGTTTTACAATTACGATTTAGGGTTTCATAAACATCAGATCATTGATATAAAAATTAGGGCTTTTTCCATTTTCCATTACTTTTCTATATTATAATTTGAGTGTGGTAGTTGATTATTGCTTAATGTATAGTGTTTAGATTTAATTTTGCATTTAGGGTTTAGGGTTTCGTCAAGAACATAATTTTGGTCTAAAAAATATGGCTTTTTTTATCATCCCTGTCTTTGTGTATCTTATATTGAAGTGTAGTGATTGATTATTGCAGAATGGAGAACATTAAATTGAAAATGAATTATAGAGGGCGTTGTGTTTATGTGGACATTGATGATACTGATAGATGCTTGCTCATAGATGTTTTCAATGACTTATATGATGAGGCGGTGAAATTGAAGGTTCCCCTGCCTAATCATCCTACTCTTTCTTATAGTTTCAAAATGAAATTCATAGAGTTGTTGTGTGATAAGGATCTCATAGAAATGCTCAGTAGGTTTGAGGGAGAGAAGATGATTGATATATGAATTGGATGTGGTACAACACCTTCTACTGTGTTACAATTGGCTAGAAATCTTAGGGGAGTCCAAGAGAAAGAGAAACAGATTGTTGAAATTGAGGAGATGTGGCCAAGTAATCATGGTGGTGTGAGGAAAAAACTAGATGTTAGGAGGAATTTGATAATAAATAATTTTGTTGAACCTGTAATTCCTAGCCAAAACTCCAGAATATCTCCAAGAAGATCAACAAGGAATAGTGGAGAGCATGTCATGTCACCATTGAGGACTGTGATGAGTGGTGAGTTATTGAACAATGTGACCATTCATAATGTATCACCTTCCCCTAAAAGGTGATAGCCCACAACTCAATGATCAGAAGGAGTCCAAGATTAAGATTAACGCAGTCCTATGTCATTGAAAACACAGTCACTGAAAAAACTGTCACTCACAAAACTGTCACTCAAAAAAAAATCATCAGCCACAAATAAGAAATCCAAAGCCACTAAAAAACAACTTCTGGAGGAACAACCACAATTTAAACTATCCAAATCAACTGCTAAACTGAAAGGTGTATATGTGCCTAAGGTTAGGAGTATTGTAAGCCAAGTTGTTGAGCCAAGTAGATCAGGAAATAGAAGGAAGAGACTTGAGTATGCTGAGGTTCATGATTTGGAAGATGATTTTGGCTCAGACATTTCTTACAATCCAACTGATGAAGAAGATGTTAATGATGAGGAAGTTTCTGAGTTAGAGGCTGAGGATAATACAGTCCTCTGTGGTCTTGACAAAATTGATGATGGATATGATCCATATGCAACTACTGAATGGTCGGTAGATGAAGAAAGGTGGGCCTAAAAAATTCTTGCAAATAGGGAGATATATGATGATAAGGTCTTTGGCACAATTAAGCTTAGGCCTTGGATGCTATTTATGGATCAAGAGCATTTCAAAGATACCCTAAGAGATTTTTGCATTCAAGAGGGGTTTCATATAATAATTGTCAAGGCTGATAAGTCCAAGTACACTGCTGAAGGTGCAACTGTGGGGTGTGAATGGAGAATCCATGCTAGTGTGTTACAAGATGGAACCACTTGGGCTATCAAATCCATCAGGGCTGCAGAACATGGCTGTAATGGTGTGAAAAGTTATAACCCCCTGGCAAATGCTGAATGGGTTTCTAAGAAACTTATTGACGACATAAGGGCAGATCCTACAATTACAGGGGAGTCCATTCAGAAAAAGCTAATGGAAAGGTATGGCCTCAACATGAAGAAATCCACCTTGTATAGGATGAGGGACAAATCTTTAAAGCTTATCAATGGTGGCCATGACACATCTTATGGATTATTACCAACTTACTGTGAGGTAGTAAAGCTTACTAACCCTGGATCTTATGCTATTTGTGCATGGACTACTATGGACACCCCTGAGAAGCCTCTACAATTTAAATCCTTGTTTGTGTCATTCAGTGCTCAGTTTAAGGGATTAATTGCAGGATGTAGAAGTTTAATAGGGGTGGATGGCACACACTTGAAGGGTAATTATGGAGATGTGTTATTGTCAGCTATAGCTGTTGATGGTAATAATGAAATCTTACTTGTGGTTGTTGGTGTGGTTGAGTCTGAGAATAAGGAGAGTTGGTCAATTTATTTTGACACCTAAAACAAGTCTTGGCTGAAAGTGGAAGGGAAGATTGGACAATTATATCAGATAGACTAAAAGGAATTGAACCAGCATGGTGGCTTAGGATGTGGTAGTTGGTTCTGAGACTTAGGAGATCATGAGACATGGGCCAGATACAGATTTGACCCAAGAGTTTCTAATGATGAGAACACATCTAACTTTGTTGAGAGTTTCAATAGCACACTTGGCATACATAGGAACAATCCAGTCTTGTCTTTACTTGAAGGTCAGTTAATGTTTGATATTGTGTATCTTGTGTATCTTGTCTTTACTGTCTTGCCATGAATAGAACACTAACAATTTCCATCTTTTGTAGGCATTAGAAGGATGTCCATGGTCAGACATGCAACAAGGGCTCAAATTACAGATTCATGGCCAGATGATGGGATATGCCCAAACATCAGACAGAGGTTGAAAGTGCTGAAGAAACAATCAAGGTTCTGTGAGGCATTTGCATCATCAGCCAAGGCTCAGTATGAGGTACGTGATGGGAGAACATACCTGCCTATTAATCTTATAGATAGAACCTGCAAATGTGGCCAGTGGCAAATATCTGGAATTCCCTGTAAACATGTCATCCGTGCCATCATCACTGCTAACAAGAACCCTTCAGACTATGTCAGTCATTGGTTTACAGTGGCCAATTATAAGGTTGCATATGGGCTGCCAATTTTACCTATAACTGACCCTGAGCAGTGGCCAACTTTGGAGTGCCCAACCTTGGAACCTCCAACACTGAAGAGGTCCATTGGCAGATGAAGTAACACGCTCAAGACTCGGGTTTAGGTTGAAAATGACTCAATTTGGACAGTGAATGGGACTGTTTAATTGTGATAAAAAGACTAAAAACTGAACAGAAACTCCGAGGACTGCAATCGAACAGTCGACAGAACTGTTTAGAACCACGGTTTCCTGAACTCTACAATCGAATAGAGTAAAAGACGTGATTGGGATATGACTTAATCCAAGCACTAAGCCAGTAGACTAAGCCTAAGGATAATTTCAAGCACTAAGCAAAGAGATTATCCGACTCTAAGCACTAAGCAATAGAGGATTTCCCAGCACTAAGCAAAGAAGATTAGTAGAAAACAATGTTTCTAACTTGTGTTTTTTTCATTCATCAAATCTGATTTTTATATTAGGGAATGCCTTGCTTTTATAGACCAAGCCAAGCAATCCTATCCATCCATCTAACCTAGAATTTAACGGTCCAAAAGACCCTAGAAAACTGGTTCAAAAGGTGGCCCTAAGCTTTACACAAAGTTCTTACACAAGTTAAAAATCTTAAAAGAAAACAAGAAAGTAAACTAATAAGGACAATGATTATTTAATCATCCATGGAAGCATCACATGGTCGGCCAAAAGGAGGTATAAAAGCTAGAGCACAAGAGGAAGGACTTACGGAGTTGTCTTGGCCAAAATAGGAAGCTTGAAAGTGACCCTTGTACTTGCCATTGCAAACCGTGTAGCCATAGGTCCACCGGTTTTGTTCCTTACCTTTCTTTATGATTATCACCTTCCCAAGACATAAACTCCTAGACAAAAGTACTCTCAACTCTTCATAGAATATTTCTAGGCCATAAATTGTCCCATATCCGTAAACGGATTTCGAGTTGGACCCAATTTCGGCCAAAGGACCAAAATCGGGTACAAGCATGCCTAATGTGACTTGTTTTACTTCAATCTCCCCCTCTTGAAAAGGATTTGTCCTCAAATCCTCGGCATCTTCATCACTAAGCTCTTCACAACAAGGACTTAAAATCCCAACATCAAATGTGACATAAGTTCCAAAGAGATTAACCTTGCATTTGTTGGGTCCAATTTGATTGACGATTTTGTATGGACCTTCTTCATAGACCATGGACTTGTTCTTCCCATGCTTGAGGACCCTCCCCTTGCACGGACGAACCCAAACACGATCCCCAACTCTGAATTTTATGACTTGCTTGGAGTTCATGGACCCTTCCTTGTTGTCCATGAATTGGACATGACGAAGGAGCTCTTGTTCAACCCGTTCCTTGGCACCATCTCTTTGCTTACTTGGGTGAACACTCTCCTTTAAGGTTTTGATCATACCGCCTATGCCATCGACCTTGTACTTATCTTCAATTGAACTTGTTTTAGAGTAGAAGGGATAGTCACCATGCATACCCTCATGGCCACCCACGGTTTGGACATTGTCAAAGATCCCCTCTTGAACCCGTTTATTGACCCTATTTCCTTGATCGCTCGAGTAGGCACTTGACTTATCCTTGTATTCATTCCCAATTGGACTAGTGGTAAGAGAGATGGTATGATGAACTTGGACCTCACCAATGGTACTCTCGGCCCCAATCTTGACAAAGAGCTCCTCTTGAACTTGTTCATTGGTATTACTCCACTTGGATACCTCTTGTGAAATTGAACACTCCCCTAGTTTGTCTTTGAACTTGTGGGCACCATAGTCGAACCAAGGAGTTTCAGGGACCTCGGCCTTCATTCTTAGATTAGAAATTGGAGGAACATTTTCATGGACCTCAACCCTTGTTTGAACCGTATTAGTGAACGGTTCATCTTGTTCCATGGACATATGCTCGGCATTAGGTGGACCATCTTGAAAGAACTTGTTCAAATTTTGAACCATGCTAGGGAATGTTTCTTCTTGTTCCTTGGACACACCCTCGGCAAGGTGAACATGAATACCTTTCTCATTACTCTTTTCGTGGACCATTTCGGCCTCCTTGATTAGCATCACTTCTTTGTAAGGTTCAAGCATTGAGGATGGTGGAAGAGGTGCTAGAGTGATTTTCCTCTTGTCAAATTCAAAGGAGTAAATATTATCCTTTCCATGATGCACCGCACTCTTATCAAACTCCCAAGGCCTACCAAGTAGAAGATGGTAAGCATCCATAGGTAGAACATCAGAAAAACCTTATCAACATAATTTTTGCCAATGGAGAAGGACACTAAGCATTGTTTGTCAACTTTCAATTCGGCCTCCTTGTCAAGCCACCTCAATTTGTAAGGACATTTATGGTTTTGGGTGGTCAAGGAAAGCTTCTCAACAAGAACACTAGAGGCCACATTAGTACAACTTCCTCCATCAATGATTAGGTTGCAAACTTTCCCCCCAAAGGTACACCTAGACCTAAAAAGTTATTGTCTTTGATCCATTTCCAATTGTTGAGCACTCAACACTCTCCAAGTGACTAGACTCATCCCGGAATCCGGCAATACTAACTCCTCATCCTTAGTCTCCTCGGTTTCCTCATCCTCATCACACACAAGAATTTTATCCTCTCTCCAATGAACCACTTCAAAGCTACTAAGGGCTCTTTGAGTTGGACAATCTTTGGCAAAGTGACCATAGCCTTGATATTTGAAACATTTTTTAAGGGGTAAGGTCTTTATTTGTGAGGTTTCAATGCCTTTTCCTTTGTCAAGTGTGGGGGTCACGATTGGGGTGTGGGTTTCTTTGGGTTTGGTCTCGGCATATGTAGTCTTGGTGGTTGTTTTGGCCGCCAATTTTGAGTTGGAGGACTTCCCCTTGCCCAATTTTTCCACCCTTAAAGCCAAGTTCACGGCTTCATTAAAAGACCACAATGGTTGCATTCGGACTCTATTAGCAATTTTATCATACAACCATTCAACAAATATAGCAATTTTTTGTTCCGGTTTCTCATTGATTTCACATTGCAAAGTGAGTTGTTCAAAATCCCTAATGTAAGACTCAAGTGGTTGTTGATCTTGTTTTAGTTGAGTAAGTTTAATGAACATGTCTTGAGTATACCCTTTGGTAATGAACTTGTCACTAAGCTTCTTTTTCAACTTTGACCAAGATTTTATGGGTTCTTTACTGTAACACCCCCTCATACCAAGGTGCCTTACCAGGACCACCTTACCATGAAAGTGTGTTACCATCTCGGTTGCCCGAGGTTAGTACATATCAAAAGCGTCTGAACTGAGCACATTTATTAAAGTACTTTAAAGCATAAAGTTTACAACATCCCAAATCCAAATACTGGTTTAACAAAATACAACTCCAAAGTTTAACAATAAAAGAAATCCAATCTAAGACTCAGACGGTGATGCTATGACTGGTGATGGCGATACTCCCAAGACAAATCCCCAAGCTCACACTAGCAATACCTCATCAAGCTCGCTCACCATCCCCGAATGGATCACCGCAGATTCCACAAACAACACGGGGTCAGTATTACTCAAACATTAAGACAAACAAACGGAGAAATCAACTGATCATCGCCAATTCCCAATCCTCCATTCTCACACGGTAACCGACTACACACTGAAGTGTGTAGCCCTGCCAGATTACCCATCGCAACAGGTAATCCTCGCCGCCAGTGAGTGACCGCAGCCGATCCCACCTAGTCCAGCTCCTCAACGAGCGACAACAATCCCTGTCCCTTAATGTGCACATCCCCTCCCGTGGCGGGTTCCACAGAGGGCGAACTAGGGTGTGAAGCCACTCCCGCGAGTGACTCCACCACAATCACAATTCCATGATATCTCAGCCATCTCAACACCCTTACACCAACATCGTCACAACAATCTCCATACTCCGATGATCAACAGATAACAATAATCACAACAAACATGTCTTACAAGAACAGTAAACTGAGTAGGAAACCCTACCTTAGAAATCAACAGTGGGAATGAACTTGCACACTCAGAAAGGCTCCTCTACGAAGTCTTCTCCTATACCATAATAATATCACACAATTACACATTGCACAACCCCCATATTCCCAATTCCGTAAATATACAGTAACCCCAATGAATACAAACAACATAGAATAAAACTTACCAACAAAGAGGGATGAGGAATTGTACGTAAGGACTCCGAAGGTTTCGCAAACAACAAAGCAATGGGATGATTAGGGAGTGATTAGGGAGAGATAAGGGTTAACGTAAAAATGATGAAGTAGAAATGATGTTTTGAAAACTGACGCGGAATATAAAATAAATCTTAAACGCTCCCTAATCAAACCGTCAAAATAATACTCGCCAGACCGAATACTCGGTCGAGTAAAGTTATACTCGGCCGAGTATCCTCTACTCGGTCGAGTATTCACTATACTCGGCCGAGTATTCATCGGAGAACCAAAACAACTCATAACAACAAAGACTACTCGGCCGAGTAGGCTCTACTCGGTCGAGTAGTCACCAAAGAAAATCCGTAGTGTTACAATCTTCCCCCCTTAAAAAGAACTTCGTCCCGAAGTTCACACTGTACTATAAAACAAAGCACAACACTACACCACAAGACTATACTAACCACATATAACAACACCAAGGAACTATACAAATGACCACAAAAGTCATTACCCCGACTCAAAGCAAAACAACAAACAAAACAAAACACGACCGCGACCATCTCCTACCCCCCTAAAAAGACAACGGTTACGTCCCCGTAACCAAACATACCTGATCAAAAAGGTTAGGAAAACGTTCTCGCATAGCTTCCTCGAGTTCCCATGTGGCTTCCTCCACATTATGATTAGACCAAAGGACCTTGAGTAAGACCGTCTCACCATTCCGGGTCTTACGAACCTTGCGATCAAGAATCTCCTTAGGAATCTCGGCGTAGGACAAGGATTCATCAAGTTCAATGTTCTCCATCTCAAGGATATGCGACGGATCGCTCACATACTTCTGAAGTTGAGATACAGGAAAAACATTGTGTACTCTATCCAAAGCTGGTGGTAACGCTAACCTGTAGGCCACCTCGCCAACACGGTCCAAAATCTCATAAGGACCTATAAACTTTTGGCTTAGCTTACCCTTTTTCCCAAATCTCATAACACCTCGCATAGATGACACTTTTAAAAGAACCTTGTCACCTACCATAAACTCGATGTCCTTGCGGTTCAAGTCAGCGTAGCTCTTCTGATGATCTTGAGCTGCTCTCATCTTTTGCCGAATTAACTGGATCTGCTCAACCATATCTTGAACCAGCTGTGGCCCTAAAACCACCGTCTCAGAACTATCATCCCAACAAACTGGACTTCGGCATTTCCGGCCATACAAAGCTTCAAAAGGTGCCATCCCAATGCTTGTATGATAACTGTTATTGTATGAAAACTCGATCAAATCAAGCATGTCTTCCCAACTGCCCCCAAAGTCTATAACACATGCCCTCAGCATGTCCTCTAAGGTCTTGATGGTCCGTTCTGTCTGACCATCGGTTGCTGGATGAAAGGTCAGTACTCATCTTTAAAGTTGTACCCATCAACTCTTGCAGCTCTTGCCAAAACTTGGATATGAACCTCGCATCACGATCAGAAACGATATCTTTAGGTATACCATGTAACCGAACCACATGCCTCCTGTAACCCAATGCCAGCTGCATCTTAGACCAAGTATCTTTCATGGGAACGAAATGAGTTGACTTGGTTAACCGATCAACAATCACCCAAATCATGTTGTTACCTTGTTGTGACCTAGGTAACCCCACAATGAAGTCCATGGAGATCGACTCCCACTTCCACTCGGCATCAAAAGACCGAATCTTACCTTGTGGTCTCCTTTGTTCACCCTTGACCTTTTGACAGGTCAAACATCTGGCCACAAACTCAGCTACATCTCTCTTTATGTTTGGCCACCAAAAAGTCTTCTTAAGATCTCTATAAAGCTTCTCACCACCCGGGTGAACTGAATAGGGAGTGCAATAAGCCTCCGTCAAGATCACTCTCCGCAACTCTGCATCCTCAGGAACACACCATCTCCCATCAAAACGAACACTCCCATCTGGATGGATAGAAAACCTGGAAGCCGTTCCACTCTCTACCTTTGACTTCCACTTCTGAATCTTAGGATCAAGCTCTTGCTTACTTTTGATGTTCTCATACAACTCTGGCTCGATCGTCAAATCCCCGATGGTATCCCCCTCTCGAATCATAAAGATCCCCAAACTAGACATCTCATCCCTCAACTTCAAAGAAGGACATAGCCGTACATAGCGAATGAACGCTCTTCCTACTCAATGCATCTGAAACAACATTAGCCTTACCCTCGTGATAGATGATCTCCATATCATAATCTCCAATCGCTTCATCCACCGTCTCTCGCGCATGTTAAGCTCCTTCCGAGTGTAGATATACTTTAGACTCTTATGATCAGAGAACACCTTAAAAGTTGCTCCATAAAGGTAGTGTCTTCAAATCTTAAGAGCGAACACAACTGCACCCAGCTCCAGATCATGAGTAGGGTAGTTCTCCTCATATTGCTTCACCGCCTCGAAGCATAGGCTATGACTTTCCTCCCCGCATCAAAACACAACCAAGACCATTCTTTGAAGCGTCGGTATATACCTCAAAGTTCTCACAACCCTCCGGCAAGGCTAGGATAGGAGCTGTGGTCAAGCGTTCCTTTAGGGTCCAAACGCCGTCTCACAACTCTCATCCCAAACAAATCGACTTCCTTCCTCATCAAGGATGTCATAGGTCACAACTATGGTAGAGAAATCTTTCACAAATCTCCTGTAGTAGCCGGCAAGGCCTAAGAAACTCCAAATCTCAGCAACATTCTTCGGCGATTCCCACTTGGTAACGGCCTCAATCTTACTAGGATCCACGGATACCCCCTTCTTAGATATTACATGGCCCAGAAAAGCCACTTCCTCTAACCAGAACTCACACTTGGATAGCTTGGCATAAAGCTGATTATCTCTCAAAGTCTGTAGAACTATCCTCAAGTGCTCCTCATGCTCTTCCTTAGTCTTAGAATAGACTAAGATATCGTCGATGAAAACAACCACAAACCTATCCAAAAACGGTGTAAAGATCCGATTCATCAAATCCATAAAAGCTGTTGGCGCATTGGTCAACCCAAAAGGCATCACCACGTACTCGTAGTGACCATATCGAGATCGGAACGCTGTTTTAGGAATATCCACATCTGCTATCCTCAGTTGGTGATACCCCGACCTCAGATCAATCTTGGAAAACACACATGCTCCACTTAGCTGATCAAACAAGTCATCAATCCTCGACAACGGATACTTGTTCTTCACTGTGACCCGATTGAGCTCTCTGCAATCAATGCACAGTCTCATACTCTCATCTTTCTTCTTTACAAATAGAACTGGAGCTCCCCACGGTGACACACTAGGCCTGATGTAACCCTTGCCTAGCAACTCATGTATCTGCTTTTTCAACTCTGCCAACTCTTTAGGTGCCATACGGTAAGGTGCTTTAGATATAGGACCCGTTCCCGGCTTAAGCTCCACGCTGAAATCAACATCTCTCTTGGAGGCAAACTCGGTATCTCCTCAGAAAAACATCTTCGAACTCTCTCACCACGGATATCTCGGAAGGCTTCGGTGACTCTACTCGGTGATCCCTCACATGACAAAGAATCAAGGGACACTTCTTCCTTAAACATGACTTTAAAGTCATCACAGCTATGAACCTACACTTAGGCTTTACCACAAACCCTCTATAGGACACCCTAACACCCTTGGGACCCTTTAAGGACACCCTCTTTTGCCGACAATCTATCCTGGCATCATACTTACCCAGCCAATCCATCGCGACAATCACCTCAAACCCATCCATAGGAAACTCTAACAGGTCTACTGGTAAATCTACCCCTCCAACTACCATGGATACTCCCTTATACAGCTTGAGACACGTCACAGACTCCCCTGAAGGTATGAATACATCATCTTTTACAACCTCGAACTTTCCCAAACCCATAGACACAGCATGACTCTTAGACACAAAAGAATGTGTAGCCCCGGAATCAAACAAAACAAAGGACGGTACATTATGAACAAGAAAGGTACCGGTAACTACATGAGCATCCTCTTGTGCTTCCCGCTTGTCCATCATGAAGAGCTTTCCATTTGTTTTTCGTCCTCCACCCGGCAAGCATTGGAGGTACTTGGCTTGGCTGCCGAATCTGAGTGGTGTCATGGTTCAGGCGCCGATAAGATCCACCACCACCGCGGTTGTAACCGCCTGTTTGCCCTGTCCACCTCTGTTGCCCCATGAACCTCCCGGTCGGTTAATAGCAAAACTCGAGTCGGCCCCGAGAAAAATTCCCCGACCGCGCTCCCGAACCAAAGTGTCGGGCTTGTAGCTCGTGCATTCCCGTCTTTTGTGGCCTATCCCACCACAGTTGAAGCAAGTAAGGTTGGTGTTGTCACTCACAGCCCGACCCCCATTCTTTCCCCAGCCACGAGATCCTCCCGAGAAACCAGCCCCACCAGAAAAAGCCTTAGCATGGTTGAAGTTCCCTTTCTTGTTGGTCGGCTGAATGTTGTTTCCACCATCAGCCTTCCTCTTTTCTACAGCAGTCCTCTCATCGATCTCTCTTGAGAGATCTACCATTCTCTCAGCTTGGCCCGCTCTTAGGTACACTTCCTTGAGGTCAGTAACAACCCCAGCTGGCATACGACTCACTATCTTAGCAGATAAACCCCTCTCAAAACGGAGAGCCAAACCTCTCTGTCCTAGCTGCATGTCTTCCACATAACGAGATAGCTCCAAAAACCGATGATAGTAGTCAGTGACCGTCATCTCCACAGACATGGTGAAGGAATCAAAGTCGGATCTCATCTTGTGTCGGATATGCTCTGGCACAAACTGCTCCCTCATAGCACTCTTCAACCCAGACCAAGGAATAGCTCCTTCCGCCTGGTAAAAAGCTCTAGCATCTTCCTTGACATTTTGCCACAAAACTGCAGCCTCACCTCTCAGGTAGTACATTACCTGCTCAATAATCATGTCCTCGGGGCACTTAACCATTTCCATGAGAGCTTCAATCTCACGGTGCCACTTCTCGAGTAGCTTTGGTTCACCTACCCCGTCATATGTGAGAGGGTTGAAGCGAGCAATGATGATGCTGAGCTGAGTTGCATCCATCGACTTCTCGTTCCCCTTTCCCACATTTTTGAGAGCTTCAAGGAGAGCCTCTTGTTGCTCAATCATGCGAGCAACCTCATCAAGAGTCATCTCTCGGCTTGGATCTGCGCGGGAGTTCTTTTGGGCGGCATACTGAGCTGACAAGAAAGACGGAAACGTAAACACAAAAGTTTACGACTCAAAACGTAATAATCTTCCGCCAAAAGAACACTCGGCCGAGTATAAAACACACTCGGTCGAGTAACCACTACTCGGTCGAGTATCTTAGATACTCGGTCGAGTATTCGACTCCAGAAGCGAACGTCAAAAACTCAAAAACATCACTCGGTCGAGTAAAACAATACTCGGCCGAGTAGACACTACTCCTGGCCGAGTACACTTTCTTACTCGGTCGAGTTATCACATACGATAGCTACCGCTACTCACCGCAAATCAATACTCTGTCGAGTTCTTGGTTACTCGGCCGAGTGTTCCCTACTCGGTCGAGTACACCGCCCGCTCGGCCGAGTCACGAATAGACGGATATACGATAAAGTTCCCCTATCATGCTCACTATTCCCCGCAGCAAACACATAATATTAAGAACTTAAATGCCATGTTATAATCACATCAGCATACAATTCATATATCAAGAACTTTAATGCCACATTATAATCATATCAGCATACAATTCATGCATATGCTAAAACCAACATGACCAACTTCACAACCCGTCACATCCACCATTCCTCCCATCACAACATTTACGAACTTCAACACACATACATTCAACTATCAACTTTTACCAACATGCATCTTCACATACATGTACATACAAAACCTAACTCTCATCACACTTCCCCATGTTACCGGCTCGAGTTAGTGAGGGCCAATTTGCGACTCCGGGACGTCTCCCGAGTCTTTGCGGTAGCTCCAAACAACTCTCCCCGGGTTCATTTTATTTAGACTCTCTAGGTTCATTAAATTCATTTGTTTAGGTGCCGGAATCTTCGGCTCTGATACCACTTTGTAACACCCCCTCACACCAAGGTGCCTTACCAGGACCACCTTACCATGAAAGTGTGTTACCATCTCGGTTGCCCGAGGTTAGTGCATATCAAAAGCGTCTGAACTGAGCACATTTATTAAAGTACTGTAAACCATAAAGTTTACAACATCCCAAATCCAAATACTGGTTTAAGAAAATACAACTCCAAAGTTTAACAATAAAAGAAATCCAATCTAAGACTCAGACGGTGATGCTATGACTGGTGATGGCGATACTCCCAAGACAGTCCCCAAGCTCACACTAGCAATACCTGTCAAGCCTGCTCACCATCCCCGAATGGATCACCGCAGATTCCACAAACAACACGGGGTCGATGATACTCAAACATTAAGACAAACAAACGGAGAAATCAACTGATCATCGCCAATTCCCAATCCTCCATTCTCACACAGTAACCGACTACACACTGAAGTGTGTAGCCCTGCCAGATTACCCATCGCAACAGGTAATCCTCGCCGCCAGTGGGTGACCGCAGCCGATCCCACCTAGTCCAGCTCCTCAACGAGCGACAACAATCCGTGTCCCTTAATGTGCACATCCCCTGCCGTGGCGGGTTCCACAGAGGGCGAACTAGGGTGTGAAGCCACTCCCGCAGGTGACTCCACCACAATCACAATTCCATGATATCTCAGCCATCTCAACACCCTTACACCAACATCGTCACAACAATCTCCATACTCCGATGATCAACAGATAACAATAATCACAACAAACATGTCTTACAAAAACAGTAAACTGAGTAGGAAACCCTACCTTAGAAATCAACAGTGGGAATGAACTTGCACACTCAGAAAGGCTCCTCTACGAAGTCTTCTCCTATACCATAATCATATCAAACAATTACACATTGCACAACCCCCATATTCCCAATTCCGTAAATATACAGTAACCCCAACGAATACAAACAACATAGAATAAAACTTACCAACAGTAGGATGAGGAATTGTACGTAAGGACTCCGAAGGTTTCGCAAACAACAAAGCAATGGGATGATTAGGGAGTGATTAGGGAGAGATTAGGGTTAACGTAAAAATGATGAAGTAGAAATGATGTTTTGAAAACTGACGCGGAATATAAAATAAATCTTAAACGCTCCCTAATCAAACCGTCAAAATAATACTCGCCATCAATACTCGGTCGAGTAAAGTTATACTCGGCCGAGTATCCTCTACTCGGTCGAGTATTCACTATACTCGGCCGAGTATTCATCGGCAGAACCAAAACAACTCATAACAACAGCACTACTTGGCCGAGTAGGCTCTACTCGGTCGAGTAGTCACCAAAGAAAATCCGTAGTGTTACATTTACCATCCCTCTTCCTTTGATTTTTCATGTTTTCATACCAAAGAGATTCATAACCTTTAAACTTTAAAATAGCAACCTCGAAAGACTTAGCATCAGAGTATGATTTAAATTCAAAGACTCTTTCAATTGACCTAAACCAATCTATTAAGTCATCGGGATTTAAACTACCATGGAAGTCCGGAATGTCTACCTTTAGGTCTTTAGGATGCTCTTCATGCTCGGCCTCAATAAAAGAACCCTCTTCATCCGAGTGCAAGTCCTCCTCTTCATGGTCGGCTTCTTGGTTTCTTGCTCCAAGCCCTCGGCCACGCCCTCTACCACGGTGAGGTGGCTGTCTTCCCCGGTTCCTTGGTGGTGTTGGAATGTTAGCCATGATGGCATTGAAGGAGTCTATCATTAGGTCGCATTTCTCAGAGAGTTGTGTTACTTGAATCTCAATTCCAAGTAGTCTTTCTTCACTCATGATTGTTTTTGTGTTTTTGGATGTGGTTAAGGTTTATGGTGAACTCACAAGAAAAGCTTCTTCCCAAGACTAACACAACAATGGAATTGTGTTAAACCTTTGCTCTGATAACCAATTTGAAGTAAAACGTCAAGGACTCGGAATTTGATTGAATATGACTCGATTTGGACAGTGAATGGGGCTGTTTAATTGTGATAAAAACGACTAAAAACTGAACAGAAACTCCGAGGACTGCAATCGAACAGTCGACAGAACTGTTTAGAATCACGGTTTCCTGAACTCTACAATCAAATAGAGCAAAACACGTGATTGGGGATATGACTTAATCCAAGCACTAAGCCACTAGACTAAGCCTAAGGATAATTTCAAGCACTAAGCAAAGAGATTACCCAACTCTAAACACTAAGCAATAGAGGATTTCCCAGCACTAAGCAAAGGAGATTAGTAGAAAACAATGTTTCTAACTTGTGTTTTTTTCATACATCAAATCTGATTTTTACATTAGGGAATGCCTTGCTTTTATAGGCCAAGCCAAGCAATCCTATCCATCCATCTAACCTAGCATCTAACGGTCCAAAAGACCCTAGAAAACCGGTTCAAAAGGTGGCCCTAAGCCTTACACAAAGTTCTTACACAAGTTAAAAATCTTAAAAGAAAAAAGGAATGTAAACTAATAAGGACAATGATTATTTAATCATCCATGGAAACATCACATGGTTGGCCAAAAGGAGGTATAAGAGCTAGAGCACAAGAGGAAGGACTTTAGGAGTTGTCTTGGCCAAAATAGGAAGTTTGAAAGTGACCCTTGTACTTGCCATTGCAAACCGTGTAGCCCTAGGTCCACCGGTTTTGTTCCTTACCTTTCTTTATGATTATCACCTTCCCAAGACATAAACTCCTAGACAAAATTACTCTCAACTCTTCATAGAAGATTTCTAGGCCATAAATTGTCTCATATCCTTAAACGGATTTCGAGTTGGACCCAATTTCGGCCAAAGGACCAAAACCGGGTACAAGCATGCCTAATGTGACTTATTTTGCTTCAGCAAACCATCTAGAAATAGGAGGAGAGAGCCAGGTGAACAGAGAAAGGGGAAGATGTCCAACACAGTAAAATGCAAGAAGTGTGGATGTTTTGGCCATAACTCCAAGACATGCAAAGGAGGGTACACAGCTAAGGAGAAGCGACAGTTACATACTCAAACAAGAAGCCATGTTGGAAGTGTGTCTGAGATAGGGGAAGGAAGCCAAAGTCAGAGCCATGTTGGAACATCTCTTAATGCACCAAAGGGTAAAAAGAGGAAGATAGGTAACTGATAAGTGTTGGAGCCATGTTGGAGCATCTTTTTTGTGGAATTCAATGAAGTTTCATTGCATGCAATTGTCAATCCATGAACATGTTTTTTTTTTCATGTTTAGATCTCTTGAACAATGAAGGGTTAATAAGGCATCCTGATGCTATATATATGTTGTCAGTTTGGCAATTTTTTGGGTAGCTAGTATCAGTTAAACAATGTAAACATTGCCTTAGTTTGGCTTTTGTTATAGATGCCTTATTTGTTTCCATTAATCCAGGTTATCATTCCATTTGTTTCTTTCAATTAATTCACGCCAAAATTGAAGTAATCAGGAAGTTTGTAAAACATCAAACACACCATTTTTTTCCATTAAATTTCAAGGTTTTCCATTACATTTTAATCACTACAACTACAACAACAAAGATGAAAATTAAAGCATTAAACATGAACATAAATTTCATGAAAGTAACAAGTTCTTCAAACTTCAACTTCAACCCATTAAGCTCAAATTTAATTACATCTTCATTCTTTATCTTCATGCACTTTTCATCTTCATAATCATTCTTCATCTTCAACCCCAAAGGCTTTTTCTTAATGACATGTTCATCACTTAGCCACATAACAAATTTGTCACAATCAAGACATTTGAAATAAGCTTTTCGGGGATTCGATGTCGAGCCCGATAACCGCATTCCTTCCACATAAATTGCATTTTTGATTTCGAAAATCAAGATCTTCAATTGGGTCATTCCTTCTCCAATTGGATGAAGAAGACATTGTTAAGATAAGAGGAAGATAAGAGGAGTGTGAAAAAATTGGAGAATTGATAATGAAATAAGATAGAGGGAGGAGTGAATTATATAGGTGAAGTTATGGAGGGAAGCTTTGGAGGGAAAGAATGAAAAAAAATGGAGGGAAAGTTTTTGGGGAAAAAACAAAAAAAAACAAAAGAAAAACCAACTAAGCGTGCCAACATGGCACTTAACGTCTAAAATAGACGGATTATATAAGATTAGCTACTGATGGGCCAACTAATTAAGTTTAAGGGCACAGTTAATAAGTTCTCATACGAAGGGGCACGGATGGGAAAAGTGAATACTACGAGGGCATAAATGGGAAAAACCCTAATTATTATAATATATATATATATATAATCTTAGTATTATAAATAAAGTGATGTTTATAATTTTTATATAAAAACTTTTACATTTCACTTGATAAAAAAGTATCGTACTAAAATTGTATAATTGAATTCATGTTAAAAAATATGCTTTTATTAGAGTGTCATATTTAATATCATTTGCACATATTTTAATTATGATAAAAATAAAATAAAAAACAACGTACAAAAATTAATAGATAGTATAGTATTTTCACATTGTTAATTAGGGTTGGAAGTAACTAGGTGCGAAAAGATAGTATATTTCTTAGTATGGTATTTGTCCCACATTGAAAATAATATAAGTGTGGTGAATATACTGCGTATAATAGTTGAGTTGTCCCACATCGGATGATCAACATGAGGTGGACTGATCATATGACTATAAATAAGAGTTATCATTTAAACTAGAGTATCAACCCATAGATGAGTTTAGCTTCTACGGTGAAATGATAACGATAAGATGATCATAGATTCATAGGGGTATACATTACACGTGCTTTGTGAAGGAAATGACATAAAAATGAACTCTATGTATCAGTCTCTAAATAAATTAATTATTATGTGTAATGGTCTTATACTATGAAATATTTGTATACATCGAATGATTAACATAAGATGGAGTGATCCTATAATTATAAATAATAGTCATCCTTGGAACTAAGGTATCAACCCATATATGAGTTTAGCTTCTACAGTGAAATGATATCAATAAGATGATCATAAATTCATAGGGGTATACATTACATATGCTTTGTGAAGGAATGGTCTTATACCATGAAATATTTTTATTACGTAATTTGTTGATAATAGTAAATGAATAAATTTCATAGCATTAACCTTCTCGAATAATTTTTTTAAAATATTGGCCATCTCGCAATATAATACCGTCTTACTCTATAATTTATGTGCATATATGTATATAACACGTAAATAAATTGTTCACATTTAAAGGGTACGTAGATGGTTCAAACAATATATGTAATCATCTGTTGAATGTGGCCATTGACATAAGTTGGCTCTTTAATTTTGCGCATGTTTTTATATTAATCATAAGGGCTGTCAAAACGTCCCGATTCCCTTATACTTACGGTGATTAGTACTCAATAAGTTTTTCTTGAATTCGAGATAACAAAGCTTTAGAAGCTACTTAGAATCAAGTTCGTATCAAGAGACTAAAAGGGATTCAGATATTTCATCTTCTTTACAATTATGTGACACTCGGATTTGAACTTCTAATTAAAGACCTATTCGATAATGTTTTATAGCTTTGTTTTAAAATTATCAAGATCATTAACCCGTACGAAGGACGGGCTTTCAAAGTAGTATAACAATATACATGAGTAAATTGAAAATCAGCAACTCTCCTATAGGACTGTCTTATAGCATAGGACGGGCCCAATGGGAGAATTAGCCTAATAAAAGTGAAAACCATATAAGAGTATTAACACTGCCACAAACATAGGCTACGGACTTTAGTCTCCTTCATCGCCACAACGATCGTGCTCCCACCACTTTGCCAATCACCACCGCTACATTATCTCCCTGCCATGGACCCAAATCTTTGTAGTACCAATCAATTAGACGAAATAGAATAAGAACGGTGGCATCGATGGTGGCACTATTCACCCACAAGTATGGAATTAGATTTTGAAGGTATCATGTTTTAGTAAGTTGAAATTGACAACTAATTTGCATTAACATGTTCATATTTTTTATGTTAAAGTTCTGAATTTTCAAAAGAAAATTTAGGGAATTCAAATAAAACACAATATTTAGCACATACCTTTGTCTTATATTCACAGTTTGAAACTATTGGTTCTTACTTTACAACTTACGGTTTTAGTTTGAAAACTTCATACTTTGCTATGAAACCAAGTCTTTATTGTAATCTTATTTGTTGAAGTAGCATTTTTAGTTTGATTACTACCGACTTTAGTTTGCATACATATTTTTGGAAAGTAGGAATTCAAGTTCAAGATTATATTAGTTTGAGAACTTAATGTCTTATATTAAGGACTCACTCTCTTAAAATGACTAGCTAAGGTCTACTGAGAGGAGCGGTAGTGCCGCGTGGAGTAGAATCACCGGCTGATTTTTGATTGAAGACGAGGAGGTGATTTTCTGTTTGAAGAGAAGCAGTTCATGGCACCATCCAGAAATTTAGATAGTTGGAGCTTTGTATTTTTTGTTGGGATGTATTTGTTTTTTTTTTTTTGGCTTCTACTTAATGGGCTGGTCTCATGGTATGAGACTGCCTTATTAAACAATTTGTGATTGAAAATTTATTATCTTTTTTTTAATCAGTCGAGTAAGTTGGCCCATTCAAAAAAGCTCGCCTGCATGTTCGGCCCATTTACTTAATTGAGTTGGGTTTGTCCAACGCATGGCCAATTTTATTAAAAAAATTATGTCCGGGTCCGATAAAAATAAAAGTTTGATGGACCAGGATTATCGGATGATATTAAGATTATGCAATATCATTGTATAAATATCTCTTGGTATAGAAATGTCGCAAGCATTCACACTTTATTTTATCACATTAAAGAATTTGACCTTTTGGTAGAGAAATGAAGCAAACATTCAAACAATTATATTATCAAAATCTATAAAATCTATCAATTTCTATGCGCCATGCAACATGAAAATTACAATTGAATGGACGGACTACATTATTATTATTATTATTATTATTATTATGATGTTTAAAAATTGTACTATCTTAATTGCAGTCATTTGTTTACTTTTTCATTTTTGCATGTCTCATTTATTTATTTACTTTTATATATTTCTAAAGTTTTTTCATGAGTAATTTGTTCATCCAATTACATTGTTGTCCACTGGTTATTCAATACCACTACTCATAGATAGTGTTTTTCCTCTCCTTTCTCGTTGGGCCAAAAATAAAAGTAATAAGTAACTAAAACGGATGGAGCACTCGTTTAAAGTTGACTTAAACACCTTATCATATTAAATATATTGAGTTTCACAAGCTAAATTGAGAAGAGAGACTCCGTTTCACAAGCCCAAAGAAATTCCACTCTAAAACCAATTAATAATAGAGAGACTCCCTGATAAACTCTCTCCTCTTTTTACAATATATAGGACGGTACTCACATGTGGGAATTGTCAAAATAAAATAAAATTCTATTGGGCTTATTGTTGATGGGTCAGTCACTAATGAGTATCCAGTTATGGGTTATGAATCCAGTATCACCCCTGTGCCGGGTAGATGGCCCAGTCTAATTTAACACGGTCTTTCCAGACTTTTAGGCTTCGGCCCGTCCCAAGCTTAGTACTCGTAGTAAAGGAAAAAAAGACTCGTAATTGTTTCATGGCTTCATGCAAGCTTATAAAATCGAATTTCGCCAAAGTTCATCCTCTTATATTAGACCGAGTAACTCCAACTCATTAGTGGTAGAATGTCTCACAATCATGGTTAATATCATCAAAAAGTAAAATTAATCCTGTTTAAAAGCTGTTCAAATTAATTTTTCTTCTAAATTGCATGTATTTTTTTTTTTTTTTTTGTAATGGCTTCCGCGGCATAAAACACTAACTACTCCGAACAATTGATGTTTACATGGTTGATTGACGTAAGTGTCAAGGGTTTTCATATCTTTTATCCTATTGTCGGTATGGATTACTTGTAGTAAAAAAGAATCATGGTTAACAAAATGTGTTGAACTAAAAGTAGTAATATCTATAAATCCGCAAAAATAACAGTGAGCCAACAACTATATTGTATATGATGATATATTGATGCATTAAGATTTATATTACGGAAGAACTACTGAGAATTTTCAAAGAAAATGGAAAACGTATCAAACACATGTGACCTCAGTTGCTCTGACGTGTTACTCCAACTAAAATTTACAGTTTGAGATGGCGAAAAATTTCAACGGGACCAAACAAGTAATGACATAACGTAAACTCGAGAATCAAAATCAAAAATTTCAACTAAAACTTCCGAATTTTTCCTAGGCCCACCGAAATTTACCACTACGTGCAACGGTCAGCGCCTTAAAGGCAATATCTTCCTATTTAGGTTCAAAATTTCCGATCTTTACATGATCATTATTCCGCAAAATGCTTTTAAAACACTCTCACTTACAAAATTTCTTTTTTTTTAAAAGATTATTTTGGAAAAGGTTCCCAAATTATGTTCTTTTTTATTCGTGCCTTATTTCATTGGTCTATTTCATGTTTTGTAACCATTATTAGAAAAAACAAGTAGGGCATATTCATAGTCAACCCCCAAAATCTTATCCATTATTGTTCTGGTAGGGATATTAAGGCAAGGGCGGAGAATCGCGTCAAGTTTGATTTTGATTCGTTAGGTTGCTAATGACATTTACAAGAACCTTGCCCTCTAATTTTAATTTAATACGAAGTATTAATATTTGTAATAAGTCTTAAGTTTATCAACAATTATATTATATTATATGACCACCACAGGATTAAACATGGTAATATATCAACCACTACACCATTGTTGTTAACTTGTTACGGAGTATATCGTTATCTTTAATCATTTTTTCTAGTTTCGTGTTTTGGCGAGAAGTAGTTTCAAATGAACCCTAAGTTGATAATTAATTTGTTAAATAATAACATTAGAACGAAAAAACTTCCTTAATTTAACCATGCAAATTAACTTTTGTTTGTAAAATAGTACTCGTATATGAAAATTTGCAATTAAGAAGAAAACTTCATTAATAGGGATTAGGGAGTACTCAGGGGTGTCTAAGGCCACGGGCAACCACGGGCGGCGGAACAGAGCCTCCGCTTTTGCCAACCCCAAATTTACAAGCTTTATTGATAAATTTTAACACAAAACTCGAGATATAGTACATGTGAATTCATATTTGGGGCCTCATATTTTTGTGGTGCACCGGACCTCCATTTACTTTAAGACGCCCCTGAGAGTACTAAACAAATAAAACGAACGAAAAAAGATATTTTCTAAAACGACTAATAAAACGAAATAAAATTTGAAATTAACTATACAATGAGTCCCTATCATTGCATACTAGTTGCAAAGATGCGTCGAATTTTCAGTGAATTAGTTTGTCATTTGTATAATTAATTATATCATTGTCATTTTCTTCTTTTAGCTCTCCCTATCAACTTTCACAAATTCTCATCATAGACGAACACTATCCGTCTATACGTATAGACGGATACCACTTCTCCTCACAAAATACTCATTTGCCATAAAGTGGGAAGCACATGGGGAGTGCCCCACCTTGTTCCCCCTACCCATTTTATTAGAGGTCTTTACCCGTCTGTTCGCCCCACCCGTCTATACCAAGACCTATTGATCAACTTTTCACACAATTTATACTCCCTTCTATTTCATACGTTGTTCCCTTTTCAATAAAATATTACTCACATATATTGAAAAAAGTGGAACAACATATGAAATAACAGGTAGTACTATATAAGACTTGTTTGGATTGAGAGTAAAAAGGAGAAATAAATAGGGGAGTGATATGTAAGATGCATTTTCCACGTTTGGTATGAGAGTAATTATTCACCTCTCTAATCTATTAGTCCATAAAGGGGTAATAGATTACTCACCCTTCCCCATGGGTAATGATTAAGGGAGTAAATGTAACACCCCCATACTCCAAGTGCCTTACCAGGACCACTCAGGTATAAGGATGTCACCATCTCGGTTACCCGAGGCAATGATATTCATAAGACAATAAAGAAACATATTTAAAAGTAAATAGTTTAAGTGATTACATGATCAAAACCAAAACTAATAAATCAAAATACAACATTCTCGCACGGTCTCATCGCTAAAACTATCAAAGCTATAAGACACCGTCGACACGCGAAAGATTTCTAATCGCCACGTGATGACTCATCCCACTATCCCATACGCGTCATATCATACCTTTCAATAATCGCTCACCACCCCGAATGGATCACCACAGTTTTTAAAACATTTAAACGGGGTCAGTACTAATCACACGATTCAATATATCAACAATAAGATAAACAGACAGCTTAACCGTCACACACACACACACACCACCAACTCCCATCATCTCAACACTGACTGTCCACCGACCCATTACCCCTGGGGGGGACCGCACTGCCGTTCCCACCTAAGCCCCGCTCATCGTACGAGCGATAACCCTGTCCCATTAATGTGCACATCCCCTTTCGTGGCGGGTTCCACGAAGGGCAAAACTAGGGCGTGAGATCACTCCCGCAAGTGACCCCACTCAGCCGAGAACGCATCTCGAGAACCATCAACAACACAACCACAAGCACAATTACAAACACAATCATCATATCAAGCAACTAACTACAGCACATCACCAATATCCCATTATGGGACTAATACTTGAGTAGGAAATCCTACCCGGAAAGCAACACAATCATCGACGATCTAGCAAATTGTCTCAAAACCTCTCCTTTACAAATCCTTCTCCTATCACATAATCACATAATCACATAATCACAATCTAACCTTAACAAATCATAAAAACCCCCAATCCCAAAATTAGGGTTTAACCAAACCAAAGGAAAGACAATAAAAAGGGTACGTAGATCTTACCCTCGACGCAAGGAATCCAACGATATAAACAACGACAAGAACTGACCGTCTGAACTCCGGGAATTGTCAAGTACGCGATTAGGAAGAAGACTAGTTGCTTTCTCTCTTAAACAGGTTTTAGGTTTTGTAAAAAGTGATTTAAAACAATGACGAATATGTTTAAATACCTTAATCGCGTAAATAACAAAACCCGAGAAAACTCCCCCGTAAAACCGGACACTCGATCGAGTACCCAAGGTACTCGATCGAGTACCCCCATACTCTAAAAACAACCATACTAACTCGACCCAGACACAACAACATAACTAAGAACTCAACAACTCGACCAAACATAAAACATGAACTCTTAACACCCACTCCACCAACTATGTTTACTTCCTTAACATGACTCACGATATCATATCCACCACATATATATCTCTCACGACACCAACTTCATACATAACCAACCACCATCCACTAACACTGCTAGCTCCATAATATCATCCACTATCAAATCCAAAATCAAGACACTCCTAGACATCAAACGGAATGTTACATTCTACCACCCTTAAAAGGAACTTCGTCCTCGAAGTTTACTCAGACTCATAACATCATCCTTCAACTGTCAACACTATATAAAATATTCCCACACTCTGAAGCATCACACTACTACAAGCACGACCATGGCCTTTTATAAGTATTGTCCACAAAACAAATCCCTCCTTTACGCTACGCTAACACTCTACTTCCAATTATATTACCGCATGCACCACCATGAAACTCTCTTTTATTGCATCCTACTCCTCTTAAGACAAATGTTACGTCCTCGTAACTCACTAATACTAAACCCTTAGCTATATTATCTCATTATCCTCATCACCACCATATGTCAAAGATAACTGCCTATAACCTCATTTCCATAATCACTCCTATTTCTCAAGGCTCTCTTACTTCAACAGTTCTCATACTTCAAATCAATCTGCACACCCCTAACCTATACCATAAGGCTCGTAGCAAAATCACCATACTAACTCTCCATTATCACTGCAAACCAACATACCTCGCTGTGTAAAGCACTTATCTTCCAAAAGCATAACTCCCGATCCACACTCGTTACTTATACTCACACTAGATCCTCAAGTTCTTTCCTTCATTACTTTAAAACTCATACATAACTTAATATGACACTAATTCCCCCAACACCCTACACTCATTGTCCCAACAAAAGATTATGAACTACCTGCCGCTTTCAGATCATTACAACACATGTTCCACGAATCATTTTCCATTACCATGTCTACTAAAGCCTTATCTAGAACAAGATCAAAATTATCAGAATAACCTCTCACAACCGTGTCCCATCAATAGAACATCACTATACCATGACAACAACGAAAACATATTCAACTCTATTTCATATCATACTCTACCTCATTCTTAACTTAACCTGGTAAAGAAAACATCAATAAGCAAGACAACTGTCTACATGTTCAACCAAAACTCACAAAGAACAACAAAAACAAAACAACAATCTATGTATAATCGGTATGCACTTTCGAAAACTCGTGTCATAATCATCCCGCCTACTCCACCACAACCGGTGACGGCATCACAACACCGCCACCAACAACCACACCGTAGTGCGAAAATACCCGCATCACAACACTAAATATCGAGCCCGGATCACCACCCGAGGCACCACAACCACATCGATAGACATCACAACTACATACAATTCCATAAATACGACTCGAAATAACCTTTCTGGACAAGAAAACTTACTCAAATCCACTTTACTCAATCACAACGCAACATATTATATGAATAAACAGATAAGCATCTCATGAACATCATCTCTACCATTTCACGGAATACACATGTGTTATTAATACACATAAAATTATAACTAGCCATGTCAAATTAATCAAATTATTACCTTTTTGGATATCATTCAATTAAACTACCGTGTCCAACATATATATTATCGAACATTCATAAAACAACTTTATAATTATCACACCATACCACTTCTTGTGAGGTCCGAACCTCACACAAACATTTACACATATCATAGACCCGTAATCACAACCAACTAGTCAATCCCGACCACGTAAGTTACCACTCAACAAAGGTTACCTGTTGTCCGAGCTTAACTCGCATGCCCCTCATCACATTCTTCCATTCGCATCACCAAAGACCTTCCGCCATACATAACCATACAACTAACACTCATTATGAGAAACCACCTCCTAAGACTATGTCTTATACTTCCTGACAACCATACTTTTATCAATTCAGTCTTTACAAAATCAGCCTCTTTAGAATTGCCACTTTTCTAATATACCCTTACCCTTAACCACTAGTCAAAGACCATAACACTACCACTGTCCGGACATCAAACCTCTTCACTCATCTCTAAACATCATGATTTCTTTTCTATCTTTGGTTAACATCCCAAACAACGAACATCGAATCCATGAACAAAATTACCTCAACATTCTTCCCAATATTTTCCTTAATTGAATCATCATCCATTTCTCCACCAAAATCTCATATCATGCAGATATTCTACTAACTTCTTACTTTCCTTAATTTCTCGAAACTCATTATTAAACATGTTGTCCTGAAGCTCCCATATAACCATTAACTAACATCCTCATGATAATATCACACATTTCGATGATTCCTTACCTTTATATCACATAACTCCGGTGAATATTTTCCTCAGCTTACTTTTATCCTTCTTGTCTCTTTACACGCAATAATACCAATTAATAGTTCAACTCCTTATTCCTTCTAGCTAACTCTTTAGAAATCCAGTTACCCCTTCGTTGCTCCAAAACTCAAATTCCATTACTTTCTACCGACATCATCCCACTCTTTCTTACCATGGATCTTCTCTTATTATGCTATCACTCACACTTGCCACTAATCTATCCATTGAATCAACGTTTAATGTTCAAACAATTGCATCTCCCTTTTTACATCTCTAGAAATCATAATTCATTTAATACCGTTAATTACCCAAGGAAATCACACAGTAGTTTCGTCTCTCGATAACACAAATTTCCAAACTCAGTCACTACCTGCAAATCCACGTCGCGACATGTCCCATTAAGTTCGCTATATACCACTATTTCCAAATGACCTTTCATTACATATGTTCTTACTCAACACTATTTCTAACCATCTCCCTCCATAATTTATTATACATCTCAGGTTGCTACTATCCACATCCTTTCTTTCAATTTTTTTCATTCTCACGTTCCTTAAACTTACATCATGCCTTGCCCACATTCACTTACATTTTCATTACTCAACATACAATCATGTCACTCATCTCGTCTCACACAACATGCTCTATGCCTCAATTAAGTCTTACTAATCCCAACACATATAAATCATGTCCTCCCCACCGAACTCATACTCATCATAGGTGCCACTCTTTACACCACAAAATTGGGTAACTTACGCGTCAAGACCAACATACATGTAAAACAATGCATAAAGAAGCAAAATAACGCCTTTGAATTAAACATAATATGCAACGAAGTCAAAAGATAAACATATGACCCAAAATAGGGGTCACTAGATCGAGCTGACGCCACTCGATCGAGTAAGGGACTTACTCGATCGAGTAGGTGAAGATCAGAAGCACGTAAAATAAATTACCAGGGCTACTCGATCGAGTAACTAAGGTACTCGATCGAGTGCCCCTTACTCGATCGAGTACCAAGGATACTCGATCGAGTACCCCAATTCTCAAGACTGTCCCGTTTTTAGTAAAACAGCCATAACTCACTCATTTCTTGGTCGTTTTGGGTGTGTGACCTATCGTTAGAATCGTAAAAGAACAAGCTATCACCTCCAATTGGAATCACATTAAAATCATTTACGCATCTCAAGTTATAACAGTTTAAAGACAACTTTGTTGTAATCAGACGACATAATTATTTGATTTTTACTTCCAAACAACTTAAACAACAACCAAGTTAAACGAAAACAACCCAAAACTCATAAAACCAGTATTCATAATCATATGTTACTATTTTCAAAAGCCAAACAACAACATTCATCATGCACTTAGCTTATCTAACTTGCCAATTATGACTTACCCACATGTTTTTATTCTATCACTTTTCGTAAACAAAATCACAAATACATGACATCAAGTCCCCTATTCAAATGTTACTACCACGATGATTCATCTTTTCCACTAATTCATCCATCATACCACATATATATCCACCATATACGTTCAACATATTCACTCAGCACATGTTCAATTCACACTCCCAACCTTCTGTACTTTTACTCAACACGACAACAACAACATGTAGACTTACACATCGCTTTATATATATATAGACAAAACACTTTTCCCTTACATAACTATAACATGCCAAATTACATGTATCAATCATTATACTTTCATGCTTTACAATCCACCAACATATAATTCACGTCATCATCATCAATTCATGCAACATACTACTACATAGATACACACAGCACACAATATGCACATAACGATCCCGACACTTATCCCATGGTGACCGGTTCAAAATTGTAGGACGAGTTCGCGACTTTAGGACGTCTCCCAAGTCTTTGCATTAGCCCCTACAACCTTTACCCCGGGTTCATTTTAATTGACTCCCTATGTTCATTAGATTCATTGGTTACAGGTTTCAGGATCGTCGCTTTGATACCATTTGTAACACCCCCATACTCCAAGTGCCTTACCAGGACCACTCAGGTATAAGGATGTCACCATCTCGGTTACCCGAGGCAATGATATTCATAAGACAATAAAGAAACACATTTAAAAGTAAATAGTTTAAGTGATTACATGATCAAAACCAAAACTAATAAACTGAAATACAACATTCTCGAGACGGTCTCTTCGCTAAAACTATCAAAGCTATAAGACACCGTCGACACGTGAAAGATTTCTAATCGCCACGTGATGACTCATCCCATCTATCCCATACGCGTCATATCATACCGCTCAATAAATCGCTCACCACCCCGAATGGATCACCACGCTTTTAAAACATTTAAACGGGGTCGATACTAATCACACGATTCAATATATCAACAATAAGATAAAAGACGAAACAACCGTCACACACACACACACACCACCAACTCCCATCATCTCAACACCGATCGTCCACCGGACCCACCACCAGCGGGGGGACCGCAGCCGTTCCCACCTAAGCCCCGCTCATCGTACGAGCGATAACCCCGTCCCCATTAATGTGCACATCCCCTTTCGTGGCGGGTTCCACGAAGGGCGAAACTAGGGCGTGAGATCACTCCCGCAAGTGACCCCACTCAGCCGAGAACGCATCTCGAGAACCATCAACAACACAACCACAAGCACAATTACAAACACAATCATCATATCAAGCAACTAACTACAGCACATCACCAATATCCCATTATGGGACTAATACTGAGTAGGAAATCCTACCTGGAAAGCAACACAATCATCAGACGATCTAGCAGCTATCTCAAAACCTCTCCTTTACAAATCCTTCTCCTATCACATAATCACATAATCACAATCTAACCTTAACAAATCATAAAAACCCCCAATCCCAAAATTAGGGTTTAACCAAACCAAAGGAAAGACAATAAAAAGGGTACGTAGATCTTACCCTCGACGCAAGGAATCCAACGATATAAACAACGACAAGAACTGACCGTCTGAACTCCGGGAATTGTCAAGTACGCGATTAGGAAGAAGACTAGTTGCTTTCTCTCTTAAACAGGTTTTAGGTTTTGTAAAAAGTGATTTAAAACAATGACGAATATGTTTAAATACCTTAATCGCGTAAATAACAAAACCCGAGAAAACTCCCCCGTAAAACCGGACACTCGATCGAGTACCCAAGGTACTCGATCGAGTACCCCCATACTCTAAAAACAACCATACTAACTCGACCCAGACACAACAACATAACTAAGAACTCAACAACTCGACCAAACATAAAACATGAACTCTTAACACCCACTCCACCAACTATGTTTACTTCCTTAACATGACTCACGATATCATATCCACCACATATATATCTCTCACGACACCAACTTCATACATAACCAACCACCATCCACTAACACTGCTAGCTCCATAATATCATCCACTATCAAATCCAAAATCAAGACACTCCTAGACATCAAACGGAATGTTACAGTAAACTCCTCAGTAATCATTACTCCTAATCTCCTACTCCCTCCGTACCACACCAAATATAACACTTAGTATAAATGGATGTACCACACCAAAGGTAACATTCTTTATTTGGCCCACAACATTACTAACTTATCCTTATAACCATTTGATATTTACACAAAATGCCATTATATACCACACCTACCAACCCACAATTAAACACTCAATTACATACCCCACCTATTTATTCCCTCTTTACCCTTACTTTTTTCATTTTTTCTTAAATACTCCATTTTTCCCTACGTTACCTTTGGTGTGGTACGGAGGGAGTATATGTCAAACCTATCTTCAAAAAAGTCATTACCCAAGTAATTAACTTCCCCAATAATTATCACCCAATTAAAATTTACCCCCAGATTATTTCATGAATTCCAGACAAGGAGTAAAGAATATAAATTAACAGCTAGTCTTGCTTGTGACGAGCTAATCCCGTCACAAGCTTGTGACCTCTCACAAAAAGGGAGAGGGGACAAGGTGGGGCATCCTCCATGTGCTTCCCACTCACCTCTAAATGAGTATTTTATGAGAGAAAACGGTATCCGTCATAAAACATGACGGATATCGCCCGTCTTCAATAATGAGATTTTGTGATAAATTAAGCATCTACGAGTAATAAAGGGTAAACAGTCCGTCTTGCTTAAGACCGTCACTATCCGTCTTAAGCTTAAGACGGATAGTGGCCTCTCACACAAATGCAAGTGGGAGGCAAGTGGGTATATCCATTTCCCACCCACTTGCCTCCCACTTTGCGTTTGTGTGAGAAAGCCACTATCGTCTTAAAACAAGACGGATAATGTGAACGATCTTCAAACAAATTTGTGGTAAAATACAAGTATCATCACATTTAATTATTTCCTTATCAAAGAGTGGAAACGACTTACTGACAAATAAAACGTACAGTAGTACTTTAATTTGGCAAGTGTCAATTGTATATCTTAACCAGACTAGATTGTCGATGACTAACCTTGGTGTTTATGTGCCATCTTTGTTATGCCTAGTTGCGTAATTTCAATTTTCAGCATATTCGTCAATCATTCAATCAATTAATTAATTAGTTTAGCTAAAAAAAATAGTATTCCCTAGGTACCAAAATCATTTGATGATTCGATGTATTCTATGGTGTCCATTATTCGATAAGTCATGGTATTTTAGATTAGCGGCGAGTAGAGCTGGCAAGTCTGACCCGACCCGAATCCGAGCAAACTCGATCCGTCAGGATTCGAAAATATTGCGACCCGAAACTGACCCAACCCGAACCGATGACGACCCGTAACCCGACACAACCCGATTACCACTGACCCAAACCCGACCCAGGCTCGACCCGATATTGACCCGACCCGATGCTGACCTGATTAAATTGATGACCCGACAATTATTAAGCTTAATTTTGATCAAAATGAAAGTGATTTTGTGTTTAAATTGATATGTTTGACTTAGTAATGAAGTAATTAAACCAAATGCTAGGTTAAAAACAAAATTTATTGGTAAAAAATTATAGTAATGCGATTAACTTACCGGACCCGATAATGATCCGACCCAAACCCAACCCGACTCGACCCGAACCCGATATGACCCGACCCGACCCGACATGACCCGACCCAAACCCGGCCCGACTGACCCGATTGCCACCTATAGCTGGGAGTAGACCTGTCAAACGGGTCGATCGGGCGGGTTACGGGTTCGGTCATTTCGGGTAAAATACGGGTCGAGTGCATTTCGGGTTTATAAAATACGAGTTTATGGTCGGGTTTATACGGGTTTCGGGTCGGATTTCGGGTTAAAACGGGTTTGATTAACGCCTTTTTACAAATGTTTAATTTCTTTAATTTAAATTATAAATATATAGCTACTCTTAATTTTTATAATTATCTAGCTTAATATATGATATTAGTAAGAGGATGCATTTTTTTCTTATTATATTCAATATTACAACACTATACGAAAGTGACGACGTGGCACACACTTCGAAGTGATGACATGGCACACACTTCGTGGTGAAGACGTGGTATATGGTTTGAGGTGATGAAGTGGCAGTGCTAACGTGGAATGCGGTTCGACGTACTAGGGCAAAAGTGACAGCATGACACACATTTCGAGGTGATGACATGGCATGTGGTCCGAGGTGATGAGGTGGCATGCAGTGCTGACGTGGAATACAGTTCAACATACTACGGTGAAAGTGACAATATGACATACACTTCGAGGTGATGACGTGACATGTTAAAGGTGATGACGTGATACACATACCGCATATATACATATCTTTCCTTAAAAAAAAAATAAGTCAATACATATTAGACATTGCGTATTTTAAGAAAGATATATTGTCTTGACCCAACGGTCAACCCGTTGCGGGTCGGGTTTCGACCCGTTGTTTACGGGTCAAAACGGGTTCGGGTATCTTTCGGGTTTGGGTTAAAAAAACCGGGTTATTTGCGGGTTATTTACGGGTCAGGTTACGGTCGGTTTTCGGATCGGGTCAGATTTTGACAGGTCTAGCTGGAATAGTTTTAGATTTATCGAAGGTCTCGAGTTTAAGTCATAGGATTATTGGAATATATTAGTGTTAAAACTCATGGGGGAATACCACCCTTGTAGTCTTACCTAACTAAAATTCAGACTAAATTGCATGATATGCATAAAAAAATGTCCGTTATCTAAATAAATTACCGTTTTTTTTCTTCTCTAAAATGTGTTGTAAGAGCACATGTCAAAGACATTACTTAAATAGTAAAGTTGAAATAGTAAAGTTGAGCGATTAAATCTCATTGAAAAATGAAAAAAGTGATTTCATTTTAAGTAACTTTTACTAATATGTACATGCTGACATATCTTAGATAAATCGATTAAAATATTATTTTTTATTTACTAACGAAAGAAGAATTTACTTGAAAAGAGATACGAAGTATAACTCATTTTTAACAGTGTAGTTTCACCCGTGAAAATAAAAAGGCTAGTGAAATTCGAGAACTATATCGTACTTGTAATCAATAATTTGATATTACTAAAATCGGGTTTGTTTTACAACAATTTTGTCAAGGACACTATTTTACATAATTACATGAAATTGACAAATAGGGTATATAAAAAAATACACAAATTTTCATTGAAGACGGGCACTATTCGTCACAAGTTGAAGACGGAAGTGCCCTCTCACAATATGCAACTGACACTATTTATGGGGTGCTCTATTTTTCTCACTTACCCTTTCACTTGCCTTATTGTAAGAAGTGCACTATCTCCATCACAAGCAAGACGCTTTGTAAAATATATGAGGCTGAAATTGATGTTTATCGTCATCTTGATCTTCATTCTCATTCGTCCCTCAATTTTTTGTTTCTAGTCCCACAGGCAAAATAATTGGGATGTGGGGGCCTTGTGAAGTGGAAACTAGTAACGTCCGTCCTAGAAATATCTTTGGCTCCCACAACTATATTATTATTATTATTACTATTTTTTTTTTCGATTTTAGATCGTCGTCGCTAATCTTTGCCTTGTCCCCTGAGGTTGTAACTTGTACGGTGTTGATGAAATTATTCTAAATCGTAGTTTGCATGTACATATATAATAACGATAATGTCTTGTCATAATAGAACATACACACTTGTAATTCCTTAGATTAGGGACAACAGTCACAATATTAGCTATCACTTCACTAACTACCCCTTTCTTTTGCGTATACTCCTTGTTCTTTGCCGGATTTATTGATGTTTGATGTAAGTTATGCATATAATAAGTGAGATGTGAAGTAGTAACTAGTGTCATACAAGACTCTTAGAATTTGAAAAGCGATGGAATGTCACAAGTTTGATGGGATCGTTTGTAAATGGTTTTACAATATGGTTCAGTTTATCGTCTCGAATTTTCTATAGGTCGTGTTAATTAATCAAATACATTATGGTAAATGTGATTCTTTGAAACACGGTCACGTTGCAAATAAAGGTTGGAGTGTATGTGAAGACGAGAAGGAGCGAAAACAAACAGAAAAATTGAGAACGTATTATTGAATGAATAGAAATAGTTACGGACTATTCTACTTATACACAAAGAGAAGATTTTCTTGCCTAAGACTTAGCCTACAAAAAAGGATACAAGATATACATACAACTAAATATGGTTAGGATATATTTACACAATATTCTCCAATACTCCCCCTCAAGTTGGAGCACTTGGCAAGCTAATGCCCAACTTGGAACGCAGATATTGAAAAGCTTCTCTGCCTAACACCTTTGTAAAGATATCCGTTAATTGATCTTTACTTCGTATGTAAGCGGTGGTAATCGTCTTATTCAAGATGTGATGTCGTACAAAATGACAATCTACTTCAATATGCTTGGTGCGATCGTGAAAGACGGGATTTTTAGCGATATGAAGAGCAGCCGTGTTATCACAAAAAATCTCAATGGGAGTGTCATGTATAATACCAAGTGAGCTTAGAAAAGATTTGAGCCAAATAACTTCACTTGTCACGGCTCCCATGGCTCGGTATTCGGCTTCTGCACTCGACTTGGCCACGGTTGTCTGCTTCTTAGATTTCCATGAAATAGGTGAATGTCCCAAGGTGACAAAATATCCAGTTAACGATCTCCTCGTCAACGGACATCGCGCATAGTCAGAGTCCGAATAACCACGTAGTAATAAATCATTGTCTCGCTGAATGACTATTCCCTTACACGGACTCCCTTTAATGTATCGAATAGCCTTCAAAACCGCATCCATGTGCTCTCTCCTTGGAGCATGCACAAATTGACTTAGAATATGAACCGCATATACCAAATCCGGTCTAGTAATTATCAAGTAAATGAGTCGATCCACTAAACGTCGATACACCATTGGGTCACGAAGCAATTCACCTTCGGCCAAGGCCAAAGAATGGTTCGGCTGCATTGGTAATTCGGTTGGCTTAGCTCCTTCTAATCCCGCTTCCTTTATAATTTCTAGAGCATATTTCCTTTGGCTAAGAAAGAGACCTTTCGAACTACTTGCTACCTCAATTCCGAGGAAGAACTTTAGTCGACCAAGGTCCTTGATACCGAAACTCTTGTTAAGAAAGTCCTTGAGACGTGTGCTAGCTTCTTCACTATCACTCACAATTATCATGTCATCGACGTAAATTAGAACTCCTATGAAAACGCCGTCTTTGTTGTAAGTGAATAACGAGTAATCCGCTAAGGATTGAATGAAACCATACCTTGTCAACGAGTTGGTCAATTTAGCGAACCAATTCCGCGATGCTTGTTTGAGCCCATATAAAGATTTCTTTAGCTTACAAACTTTAGTTGATCTTCCTCTCTCGAAACCCGGTGGCAACCGCATGTAAACTTCCTCCTCCAAATCTCCGTGAAGGAAAGGATTGTTTACATCTAATTGCGTGATAGACCACCCCTTCGAAACAGCTACAACAAGCAAGCAACGCACACTCGTCATTTTTGCAACGGGTGCAAAAGTCTCATGGTAATCGATACCCTCAACCTGCGTGTATCCTTGCGCAACGAGTCTGGCTTTGTATCTTTCAATGGACCCGTCCGCCTTAAGCTTCACTTTGTAAACCCATCGACATCCGATCGGTTTCTTACCCTTTGGGAGGTCGACAATTTGCCATGTCCCATTAGCTTCAAGTGCATCAAATTCTTTCCCCATAGCTTCCTGCCATTCTCTAACTTTGGATGCCTCATTATAACTTCGCGGTTCTCGTATTGCATCCACTTTCGTAAAAAAACTCCTGTAATTAGCAGAAAAATAATTGGTAGTAACATAATTGACCAAAGGATAACGAGTACCTCTCTTTGTGGATGTCGATCGAGGTGAGTGAGCAGCGACAGTGGGGTCTATGAGGCGTGTGGATTTACAGTAGTAATCTTTCTTCCAATACAGATTACATTTTTGGCGCGCACCTCTTCCCTCTGCCTCGGGTACAGTACCAGCAGCACCATGGTCTGATTCTGTCGTGTCGATTGCGCCATTTGCATCAGTTTGAGACCCGTGTTCAGCACTTGTGTTATCATTGGTATTTTCATTCTCATTTTGTGTCTCTTGCTGAATATTACTAGCATCATCAGAAGTGTCTTCAACCAACTCATCCACAAATATTGGTGTTTCTTGCGTATGACTGTCAAGTGATCCTTTCGTGGTTTTCTCATTTGCAAAATGAAAAATGTGTTCATAAAAAATGACATCCCTTGACTCGAAAATTTGCCTTTTCGTCAAGTCATACACTCTCCACCCTTTCTTGCTACTAGGGTATCCTACGAAAATGCACCTTTTACCTCTTTCATTAAATTTATCTTTCGGCCTATCTTTATTATGGGCATAGCAAATGCTTCCGAAAACCCGAATATTGTCAAAACATGGTCGTTTCCCATACAACACTTCGAAGGGAGTTAGCCCATCAAGAATACGAGTAGGTGTTCTATTTATCAAATACGCAGCAGTTAAAACACATTCACCCCAAATTTCAATGGGCAAATTTCCCTGAAGACGAAGTGCTCTATCTTTCTCTAAAATGTGCCTATGCTTTCGTTCCACCCTACCATTTTGTTGTGGGGTGTCAACTTGGCTAGTTTGGAAGAGCATACCATGTTCATTATAAAAGGCTTTCATATTGTTTGACAAAAATTTCGTCCCATTATCACTTTGAACTACCTTAACGTCTTTACTAAATTGTGTCTTGGTCATTTTGCAAAAATTCATTAGGAGATCACTTGCCTCTCCCTTGTCACGCATCAATTTTACCCAAACAAACCTACTTTTATCATCAACAATAGTAAGAAAGTATTGTGCTCCCGACAAACTTTTGGTGTGATACGGACCCCAAATGTCACAATGTATAAGAGCAAATAAATCTACACTCCTCTTATTATTTAATTTAAAAACATAACGAGTTTTTTTGGCCCGACAACACGCGTCACAAATATTGCTAGAATTCCAAGACATATTAAAACCAACTAAATCAGAGAAAAGCGGTAAAATACTGCTAGATGGGTGTCCAAGGCTCTTGTGCCACAAGCTCGAATTTGCACCACCAACGCTCGCTTATGCCGCCATGTTTCTTCGCTCACCCTTGAAATAATAGACCCCATCATTGTGCTCACCTCTCCCAATCTTCATCCTCGTAGATTGGTCCTGTATAACACAATGATCGTTATAAAAAGTTACCACACAATTATTTTCTGTAATTAAGTGTTGTATTGAAATTAAATCGCAAGTTAAAGTTGGCAGATAAAGAACGTCTTTCAGTATAAAATTGTCGCTTAATGTTACTTTCCCATGTTCTTCCGTCACAATTTGTGACCCATCAGGAAGACTT